>NC_141693.1:288761001-289100071 GCF_964263255.1 Lissotriton vulgaris
CTTTATGCCCAGGGGTAGTGAGTCTTGCATGGGCCTAGTCTTTCTGTGGGTTGTCTTGAATTTAAACATCATGGAGGGCATGGGTGGATTGGGATTGTGCTGATTTTTCAGTGATTTTCGTTTTTTGGGGCTGTACTTGTGGCCTTTTCACCAGGGGTATTTGAGTCTAGCATGGGCCTAGTCTTTCTGTGGTTTGTCTTGAATTTAAACATCATGGAGGGCATGGATGGATTGGGATTGTGCTGATTTTTCAGTGATTTTCGTTTTTTTGGGGCTGTACTTGTGGCCTTTTCACCAGGGGTATTTGAGTCTAGCATGGGCCTAGTCTTTCTGTGGGCTGTCTTGAACTTAAACATCATGGAGGGCATGGATGGAATGGGATTGTGCTGATTTTTCTGTTTTTTTTCCGATTTTTTTTGTGGTGTATAACTGAACTGATGTTCCTCTGTCTTCCATTGTTTTTAGGTGCACAAGACTCAAGAGAATCACCAGTGCCAGGAAGAAGTCCTGCAGCGGTGTGTGTGTGCAGCATAAGGTTACGCGACGTCACGTCTGGCCTCAGACAACTCTACAATTCGTGCAACTGCGGCCTGCTGTCTGACCTGCTCTGAAGAAGATGGCCCCAAAAAAAGTTCTCCGTAGCTCCTCTAGCAAGAAAGTTGCCAGTAAGGATCAGAAGAAGCAAGTTACCAAGGAGGCTGGTGTGCCAACCGCCACGTTTTTTGGGAGCAAAAAAAAAAGTACGCCTGCAGCAGCAGCAGGATCTGCTGGGGACCAAGCTGGGAGCAGCACCCCTGCTCCATTGGGTTCAGTGCCTCCACCACCACGCCAACTTAAGTCAAAGCCCTTGAGTGCTTCAGAGGCAGTCGGTGCACTTCTCCAATCACCATCGACCAGTGATGTTGGCTCATCGCAAGAAAGTAGCAGCAATGTCCCTGAATCAACACAGGTTGTTGTAACTCATCTGACAAGTGTTGAACAACCACAGCCGCAACAACAACACCATGTGCAAGTACACGCCCAAGTACATGTGGAAGGAGAGGCAGCAAAAGGAGATGCGCAAGCAGAGGTGCGTGGAGGGTCACAAGTGCCCACAATAGTTGTTCCTCCCGAAGTAGGGGCACATTAAGAAATCGACAATGAAGCCGAGGTATCATTGGAAGCCACTCCTCCTGATGATCATTTATTTATTTATTTATTTTGCAACTTATACCGCGCAAACTAAAACCCGAAGGTGTCAAGGCGCCTAGCAAAAAAGATCAAAAAGCGGGCAGTAATGCACTTACATGTACGCTTGAACAAAGAGGCGAGTTTTAAGGGCTGCTCTGAAGGTTTGGAGGGAGGGGAGGGACCTAAGTTCTAATGGAAGATCGTTCCACCATTTAGGGGCCAGGAGGGAGAAAGCCTTACCACCCCATCTGGCTTTCCGAGTACTGGGGATGTGGAGGAAAGAGTGATTGGAGGAGCGGAGGCTCCTGCCAGGGTTGTAGTATGTCAGGATGGCTCTGATCCCTGTGGGGCTGCTTTTGGCCAAGGCTTTATAGACCATACACATGGACTTGAAGACAATCCGCTCCTTAATCGGAAGCCAATGCAACTGCTTCCTGGCCAGCGTAGCCGAAGAGCGACGGGGAAGATCAAGGACAAATCTGGCTGCCGCATTCTGTACTACCTGCAAGCGCTGCATCTGACTCTTATTCAGTCCAGCATACAGCGCATTGCAGTAGTCCAGGTGCGATCCCAAAAGGGCGACAGCAAGTTGTCTTCTTGCCGGCTGGGAAAGATAGTTCCTTATTTTCCTGAGAACATGAATTATGCCCCAACAGGTCGATACCGTCCTGTTGACTTGCTGGCGCATGTCCAGGGTGGGGTCAATCATCACCCCAAGGTTTTTGGCTGAAGAAGTAGGTTTGGGGCACAGACCAAGCGAGTCGGGCCACCACTCCATGGACCAGATATCTTCCCTTCCACCGAACACCATCACCTCGGTCTTCTCCCCATTCAATTTGAGTGAATTGTATATCATCCACTGGCCGACGGCCTCCATACAGGATCTAAATCTGGAGGCGGTCAGCTCAATTGACTTGGAGAGAGACACGAGGATCTGTGTGTCGTCCGCGTAGGAGACTACCTCCATCCCAAAAGATCTAATGAGTCTGGCAAGGGGGGTCACATAGATGTTAAAAAGGGTGGGACTAAGCGCCGACCCTTGAGGGACCCCACATTGCACAGACAGGGATGGAGATAGAAATGTTCCCAACATTACCCTCTGCTCCCTATGATCGAGAAAGGAAGAGAGCAGACTCAGGGCTGCCCCCCGAACCCCAATCTCGCCCAGTCGAGATGTTAAGACCTGGGGAGATAGGGTATCGAAGGCAGCTGTGAGGTCCAGAAGGATCAGGAGGGATGTCCGACCCTCATCCACACTCATGCGGATGGAATCGAGAACCAGGGTGAGGGCGGACTCGGTGCTATGTTCCCTCCTGAAGCCATGCTGGGAAGGGTCAAGGCAGCCTGAGTTCTCCACAAAGGCCGCTAGATGCTCGTTAAGATGGGACTCGAGCATCTTTGCAGGGGCCGGAAGCAGTGAGATGGGGCGGAAGTTTTTTAAGACCCCAGGATCGAGGGAGGGTTTCTTAAGAAGGGGTTTAACCACAGCATTTTTCCACTGCTGCGGAAAGACACCCTCCCTCATGGCCCCATTCATGATCTCAAGTAGAGGGGGTAGAAGAGATCCCCTACACTGCTTCAAGATCTTAAGAGGGCAAGCATCTAGTGGAGACCCTGACTTGGTTTTATCAAGCCGCTTGTCGAGATCTTGTAGGGAGAGCGGGGGGAAGGATTCCAGATAACCGGCCACGGGAGACTCTGCCGATGGGACATCAGGGACTACGGTAGCTGATGGCTCTGCCGTAGAAAGCCTCTGAGACTCCAGGGCAGTGTAAATGTCCGCTATTTTGGACTGGAAGAAGCGAGCGATGTCATTACAGAGCTCCTGAGATGGAACAACAGGATCGGGGACCTGAAGAGATCTTTGGGAGATGAAAGGGAGGAAGTCAGGGCCACAAAATAATCTTGCTTGGTCCTGATAACTTCCAATTTATATCTCTTGAGCAGGGTTTTGTGAGCTTCCCTGTCTTTGAGATCCCAACTGGCATGCCATCGACGCTCCTGTTTCCTTACTTCCTGCCTAAGGAGTCTGAGTTGTTCAGAGAACCAAGGAGCTGATGGTCTTTTCCTTGCTGAATAGCAGGACCGAGCCGGCGCCAGTTCGTCCAAGGCCTCTTTCAGAATGTTATCATAATGTGGCACTGCTGAGGAAGGATCCATCTCCCGAATAGAAGACAGACTAGAAATCCAAGGGTCAAAAGAGTGTTCAACGATCTTTTTGACGTTCCTACGTACTTCAAAAGTACTTGGGACTTTCCTGACACTTTCCTGACTAGGGAGGGCCACTTTGAAAGGCACAGCCAAGTGGTCTGACCAAGAGAGGGAGAAAGGAACCATAACTGAAAGTCTCAGGTCATTAGAGAAAATGCCATCGAGCGTATGACCAGCTCGATGGGCGGGTCCTTTCACCAGTTGAGTGAATCCACATGCTGTCAGAGCTTCCAGCAGCACGGAGGTGTCATGTGATTCCAATAGTTCCAAATGAAAATTGAAATCACCCAAAATAGTCAGATTCTCCCGACCAAAGTAGGGTTCCAGGAGTTGAAGCAATTTTAGACTAAAGTCCGCTTTAGAACCGGGCGGACGATAGACCAAAATCCCGTTAAATGGGGAGACATGGGACTCATGTAATGAGAAGTAGACCACCTGAGTAGCATCCTTGGGGTCAGATAACAGTGTGGTATGACATTGAAAGTTGTCCCTATGCAGGATGGCTAGGCCGCCACCGACCCGGCCGACTCTATCCTGCCGAGTCAGACAGTACCCATCAGGGACTGCTTCAATGAGGTCCGGACCAGAGGAGTCCTTAGCCCATGTTTCCGTAATAAAAGCCCAGATCGGATTCTTCTCCAAGATCAGCTCCTTAAAAATGATATTGTTTTTAATAAGTGAGCGCGCATTAAGGAGCAGGCATTCTATACCCAGTTCACTAGGAGAGACCGGTGTGCAGGACTTCCGAGGAGTGACGGACAGAGCGGGAATCATATCGACCGAGTCTGTCAAGAAGCACCCGCATCCCTTGGACACGATGAGGTCTTCTGGAGTGAGGCAGTGAAAGCAAGGAGCCGTTTTGGGTCGCAGACGTAGCATATCCCATAAGGAATATTTCAATATTCCATGGCCCACAGTATTCGACCTATAGGTCCCCCCGTCCAGCCCGTCCTTAGCGCGGACGGGTGCAGACGGGCTTGCCTCTGGCGCGCCCGCTGCGCCCGCCCGCTGCGCGGACGGGCAATGTTGTTGTTTTTATACATACTTTAGGCGGGGCGGGAGGAGGGTGGGAGGGGCGCCGAGCTCTCCGGCGAGCCTGCCCAATCTAAAATGGCTGCCAAAGAGGAGTTCAAAGCTTCCCTGCTCCTCGCTAGAGCGACGCTGTGGACACTTCATGGGACAACATAGGTTGTCTTCCACATCCCTAGCAAGGAAAAGATCAAGGGGGGTGTCTACATCTTCTTCAAGCCCACCTCCTTCTGATGATACGGATCCAGCTTGGAAACCACCACTGCGGTCTGAGAGTGAGGCACACCATGATCCGACAAAGGTACCTAAGCGTAAAAGGAAGGTCGTCGAAAAACTCATACCTATGGAGTGTGATGAGGCTCAACAAGAAGTGACAGATACTGCTGGTGATGAAGCCTCTCACGATGACGACGAGCCAGTCATCACAAAGGTCACTGCAGCCCCACCGGGCATGCAGCAAAGAGACATTTTGACCCTATCCCGAGAAGCTGCTGAGAAGGATGATAATGTCGACGAGGAGGCAATGGAAATGGAAACACAACAATCATTAGATTTGGAGTTAAGTAGTACTCCAACACCTACCGCTTCCATATTTCTAACTCGCAAGAAGGGACCTACATCCACCTCGACCTCAATTCGTGGTGGTGAAAGTGCAAAACGTACTGAAGTTCGGCAATCCACATCCTCCACTTCATCTGGCATTAGCAGCAGGACCACCACCAGCAGTATCGCCGCCTCCTCCGGCCCCCAAAGACATTTCAAGTCTGCAGTTTGGGACTTCTTTAGTGTTTGCCCAAAAAATGAAACCTTAGCCATTTGTAGCATGTGTAAGCTTCGAGTTAGTCGTGGTAAGTTGGGTTCCAACTATGGTACCGGAGGCCAGAGAGGTCATCTTGAAAGAAAGCACGCTGTCAAATGGTTTGCGCACCTACAGGCGATCAAGGAAGCCCGAATTGCACGTAATGCTGTTTCATCTGATGATGACGAGGAGGAAGAAGATGTGTCAAACCCTTCACTTACACCCAGTACCCCTGTCAGCAGCACACCCCATGTGAGCCACACTAAGAGTGTGGGAGAGAGTGATAGACCATTGCGAAAAAGTTCATCAGCGAGCGTAACTGGGTCGAAGATATCATCATCATCCCGTAAATCTTTGGTCCAGGGCAACATTAAAAAGATGTTGTTTACAGAAGCGCAATATGAACGCAACCACCCACTGACGCGTCTGTATAACACTAAGCTGGCTAAAATGCTAGCTCTGGACCTTCTCCCTTTTTCTTTTGTAGAAGGGGTTGGTTTTCTAGAATTAGTGGCAGCGCTCTGCCCTAATTGGAAGGTTCCTAGCCGGTTCTATTTTGCCCGAGTTGCGGTTCCAGCACTACATGAAGATGTTCTGAAGGTGATTGGGGCAGCTTTGCAGAAGAGTGCTGTTCACACTATACATATGACAACAGACATGTGGACCAGTGGCGCAGGCGCTGATTACATGTGCATCACTGCACACTGGGTCTCTTTTTCAGGGGCTAAAGCAAAGCTAAACACAGGTGTTGACACGGACATTGTTTTTAAAGCTGCTCGGAAACATGCAACACTAGACATGTTTGGTTTGGAGAAACGTCACACAGCAGAAAACATTTTGGATGTCTTTAACACAAAGGTCCTTAACTGGCTGTCCCCACTAAAACGCCAGGTTGGTTATGTTTCCACGGACAATGGCTCCAATATAGTTAAGGCCATGAGGGACGGTCACTATTTCAGAGTGCCGTATTTGGCGCACTGTATAAACCTGGTTGTCCAAAAATTCTTGGGTAATAAAGGCAGTGCAGCGTACAGTGTATTGAACACCTGCCGAAAAATGTGCAAGAATTTCAGCCATTCTTTTAAGGCCCGGAAGCAGCTGGGGCGCCTGCTATATCAACGTCAAATGCCAGTGAAAGCACTCATCCAGGAGGTGGTAACACGTTGGAACTCAACCTTCTACATGCTTGAGCGTCTGTATGAGCAGTATAAGGAACTCGATCAATATTTCCTTACAGAGGGTACAGAGGAGCTGAGGATGGGTGCGGCGCAATGGAACATAGTTCAAAGCCTGACACGCATGCTTCGTCCTTTTGAGTTCTTCACGCGTGCAGTCAGCAAGGAGGACTCTAATTTGGGAAAAGCTATCCCATTGTTGTACATGCTGGAGGACCAACTGAAGGAGGTGTGTTCTGTGTTTGAAAAAGATGAAAAAAACCAAGACTCTTTGCTTCTGGCTGAGAAATTATTAGAGCTCCTACAAGGTGATGAACGTCTTAAAAAGATCCACTCAGAAGAGCATTACATTTGTGCTACTATTCTGGATCCACGCTACAAAAAGGCGCTGGCAGGCCAAGCATTCTTTCCTTTTGATGATGAACATGTTCCAAAGTACAAACATTGGCTAGCCTTGTCAGCCAAGAGGTTTGAAAGAGAACGGCTGAAAATTGAAGGAAATGGCAGTACATCAGCAGGCCATCCCCAGTCAAAACAATCCACTTCTGCACCTGTGGCTGTGGCACAAGTGACCTCTCAGCCGTTAAAGACACCGGCAACTGGATCATCTGCACGAGACACAACAGAAACATTGGAGGCTGAAGAGGATTGGCTAGCTCTGCGTGGGTTTGGTTCTCAAAAGGTCAGAGGCACAGCAAGAGCTAAGCAAAGTGGAGGAACCTTGGATGAGGACCTTGAGTCGATGGTGAAGGACTATCTGAATGACTCAACAGAGGTCTATGTTAATTCTGACCCATTGGCGTATTGGCATGGGAAAAAAGAATTGTGGCCACAGCTCACCAACCTGGCTTTAAACTACTTGTCTTGCCCACTCACAAGTGTGTCTTCTGAACGGGTTTTCAGTGCTGCTGGTGGAATTGTAACTCCCAAACGGAGCCGCCTCTCGCCCAAAAATGTGGAGAGGTTAACAATGATCAAGATGACTCAGCACCTCATACCACCAGATTTCAGAGTACGAGAAAGCGTGCCGGATGAAGAGGAGGTGGCCAGCAACATAGATGAGGGAATTTCTACTCTGTCAGGTGACACTGAGCTCACCCTGCCTGAATTCGCAGAGTATGATGACGAAGCCTTATTCTTATTCCTGGACCGTGATACCGAGCCCTGAAAATGAGACAACGAATCAATAACTTTCTTTTTCGTCCTTATTCACTTTTATTCCTGTGTGTCTGTCTTTCTTTGTTGTGCACAGTTAATATATTTCAAACTTTAATCAGATAATCACAAAATCAAGCCCATCAGCAGAACTGTCTTCACTGGTTTGCTAATTGATTTGAAGTTGCCGCAGTCTGCATTCCTCAGGTTCACAAGTTCAGAAGAACATGCTCCTCTATCCTCCTCCTCCAGACTCCTATTTCCATCAAACCAGAGGGCTGGTTTACGCCCAATGAAGAAAGACTCAGCACTTGTGGGGGTGTTGTTGTACCTCTTTGCAGGTGAGTTGACGGCTCTGGGACCATTGTTGGGAAGCTCTAATACCGGATAAAAGTGGTTTGGACCAAATCCCAGGCGGAATTTTTTTTGTGTTTTTGATGACTTGCTTGCCTTTTAGGTGCTCTTAGGGGGGGTTCCGTCTGTTTGTGGGTGAGTTTCGTGGTCTGGGAGCACTGCTGGGACACTTTAATCTTGATTGCATTTGCTTTTCAGGAAATCCGTGGTGGCAACCCCGACTTATGGCCTAGCCACGCAGCGCGTTTGGACCGAAGGCCGAGAAATATTGCAAGTATGAGATTTTGCTTTTGGCCTGTTTGGGGGTGTTATGCTTCTTGGCGGGTGGGTTGGCGGGTCTTGGGGCATTCCTGGGAAGGTCTAATACCGGGTAGAAGTGGTTGGGACAAAATCCAGGCCGATGTTTTTTTGCTATTTCTGACATTTTGCTCAATGTAGCGTTTTCGGGGGCCTGTTTGTGGGGCTTCCTGGTGTTTGTGGGTGAGTTTCGGGGTCTGGGAGCACTGCTGGGACACACTAATCTTGATTGCATTTGCTTTTCAGGAAATCCGTGGTGGCAACCCCGACTTATGGCCTAGCTACGCAGCGCGTTTGGACCGAAGGCCGAGAAATATTGCAAGTATGAGATTTTACTTTTGGCCTGTTTGGGGGTGTTTTGCTTCTTGGCGGGTGGGTTGGCGGGTCTTGGGGCATTCCTGGGAAGGTCTAATACCGGGTAGAAGTGGTTGGGACAAAATCCAGGCCGATTTTTTTTTTGCTATTTCTGACATTTTGCTCAATGTAGTGTTTTCGGGGGCCTGTTTGTGGGGCTTCCTGGTGTTTGTGGGTGGGTTTCGGGGTATGGGAGCACTGCTGGCTATGGATACTTTACTTTGCAAGAGGTTTGAAGCAAATCCATGGTGGCAGAGGGGAGTTAGGGCCTAGCTGCAGAGCGCGCGCGGAGTGTTTTGGGAAATTGGAAAGAAAATGACTTAGGGCCCGATGTAGGTAAACGCGATTTTCCGATTTCAAAATACCGAGGCGGGCCGAATCGGTATTATGAAATCGGAAAACGAGATGTAGGGAAAAAAAACGGAATGAATACCGAATCGGTCGGCATCGGTAATGAGAATCGGTACGTTCCGATTCGGCTCGGTCCGAATCGGAAAGTACCGAATCGGCCAACAACGAATCGGAAATCACCGAATCGGCTACCACCGAATCGGATATTCCCGAATCGGCGAATACCGATTCGGTAAAAGCCGATTCGGTAAAATCCGATTCGGCAATCATAGATTTGTAGCCATGAAAACACACCCATGGCGAAAAAGCCCATAGGAATGCATTGAATGAACCGATTCGGCTTTTACCGATTCGGATAATACCGATTCGGATTTCACCGAATCGGATATTACCGAATCGGTAAAAGCCGAATCGGCAATAGGCGATTCAGCCAATGAGGTGGCTCCCCCTCCCCCACCCAAACAGGGAGTGGCAACCCTGGCAGGTGCAGCTAATTAAGAAGTTTCTGGAAAGCCAGCCTGAGCTCAACACTCACAGTTAGCAGCAGTGGGAGAAGGAGGTTGCCAACTGGACTGGAGAACATGGCAGAGCAGTCAGAAAGCCAGAAGTCCTCCCAGAAGAGGAAGCCCAAGTTCACCACCACCGAACTTCAGGTGCTGGTCGAGGAGGTGGTGAGGGTGCACCGCCAGCTGTTTGGCAAGCTGTCCCTCAACGAGCCAGACAGCACCAAGAGGAGAATCTGGGCCGACATCGCCCAGAAGGTGAATGCTGCGGGTGTCACCCCCAGGTCCATAGAAGAACTGAAAAAGAGGTTTTATGACATCCGCAGCCTCACCAAAAGGAAGATGGGTGAGTTCCAGAGGCAGGTTGGACACACTGGAGGAGGCACGAACCCGGCGCCACCCCTCACCGAGCTGGAGGAACTGGTCTCCAGCACCATTGAGAGGGAGAGTGTTGTTGGTATCGGGACCCTGGACAGCTCTGCGAGAGCTACAGCTACAGGTAAGAAGCATGCGCATCATGACACACCCTACCAGACACCTCCCCATTAGACACAATGCATAGGCAAACCCCAGCACTGTACTGTCACCAACATACAAGAGACAAGCATCATGGTACATGTAGTCAGCAGAAGTTAGCTAAATATGTCCGTGCAGAATCACAAGACAGGAAACAGTGTGACACAGTGTAAGGAGATGCAAGGACATGTGGAATGCCATAATTGTACTGACTGTAATACATCGGCACTCAGTTTACAAATGCTTCTTTGTACCTAGGGGCCCCATCAGGCGGAACAACTGTGACAGCAGAGGGAGCAGCACCGTCCAACACTGCAGTCGCAGGGCCGAGCACCAGCCAGGCTGGCCAGGAGGAGGATGAGGAAGGAGACATCCCAGGGCTAGGTATGGAGGGAGTCCTGGTCATTGACTTCCATGCAGTGCACTCCCCAGTACTGCCCAGCAAACCCCCCTTGCAATTCTCCCCAGAAAACTCCCCTACAAGGCACACCATTCCGCCTACACCAGCTCCTGCCACAACCGTGGCCTTGCCACCTGTTCAACCTGTCCTGGGAGCAGGGGCTCAGGGACCGCCCAGCACCACACCCCCACCAGTGGCACCCCAGCCCACTCAGCAGGCCGGAAGCAGCAGTGCCCGGCGCCGTGCCATCACCACCACTGCTGCACCAGCACGGGAGGGCAGTGTGTTCCTGGGCCTGGAAGGACAGATGGTTAAAATCCAGAGGCAACAGGCAAGATCCACCATGGCCTGCCAACGCCAGCTCCTGCAGCACAACATGCAGATGGCAGAGTTGGTCAAGGGATTCCAGGCCGTCGTGGAATCCAACAAGGAGGTGGCAGCAGGGTTAGGCAGGCTGACCACTGCCATCACCCACTCATCTGCCAGACAGGAGGAGCATGAGCTGGTGCGCAGGCGGGATGCCCGGGTTCTGAACCGCGCCATGGGCCGCCTTGCAGCGGCGACGGCACAACTGTGCCATCGCAGCGCCAACCAAGAATCCGTCCTCAGTCAGCATACGGCTGAGCTCACTAGGGGGATGGCCAGGATCACCACGGCTATGGAGGCCATGATAATTTCAAACACCGCCTCCAATCCTGCCCTGGACCTGGGTGATGCTGGAGACAGCAGCAGCCGCAGCAGCCCGGCCAGCGCTGCGTCTGAGCCACGGAGGAGCACCAGGCGATCCGCTGATGCTGCTGGGCATTCAGAGGGGGCTGAGGGACACCCCAGTGGGTCTGGCAAGCGGGCAAAAAAATAGCCTGGCAAGGGCAGATGAGGCAACCAGAACCCTGGACTTTATTTGATTTTACATACTCCATTTTTTGATGCACATCAGTGCTGTAACTGTGGTGCAACACTATTAAAATTTGTTTTTTGCAAGCAACATTTAGCTGTCTTTGCATCTGTACTCAGTCAGAAATAGTTCTCAGTGATCTCCTCACGTCTGTATCTGCCATCACTTGGCGTACACACCCCAGCTGGCTGTGTCAGTGGCACAGCTTCGTCGTCGTCATGGTCCTCGTAGTCAGACAACTCCACCTCAGTGCCCTTCTTGACCGCAAGGTTGTGTAACATTGCACATACAGCTATGATCTTGCAGCAGGTGATGGGGGTATACTGCCTTGCACCTCCACTCTTGTGCAGGCATCTGAATCTACTTTTCCAGATGCCAAAGGTCCGTTCAACAACATTCCTTGTGCGTATGTGGGCCCGGTTATACCTCCTTTGGCTGGGTGTGGAGGGGTTGAGGTAGGGGGTGAGTATGAATGAGCGGAGGGCATATGCACTGTCGCCTGGAAGAGAAAGGGGTCACATTAGACACATGCATACATGTATTCCACCTACCTACTATGTGTTATGGGGGTCTGATGATGTGTCTCACCTAGGAGGTATCCTTCTCCAAATTCGCCAGCCATCAGCCGTGCATATATGCCGCTCTGTTGGAATATATAGGAGTCATGGGTACTCCCTGGAAATTTTGCTACCAGGTCTGTGATGGTGCACTTGGCATTGCAGATCACCTGCACGTTGATGGTGTGTGTAGATTTCCGATTGCGGTATATGTATTCGGTGTCCGCTGGTGGGCAAATCGGAATGTGTGTGCCATCTATGCAACCGATGATTTGGGGAAATTGTGCCATCTGGTAGAAGTCAGCTTTAGTTTGTAGCAGTTCTGCGTGGGTTGCAGGGAAAGAGATGTATTGGTCCATCCTGTCTATCATGGCGTCAAGGAATATGTGGAAGAACCTTGACAGGCTGCTCTGGCTCACCCCTCCTGCTGCTGCTACTCCACTTTGATAGCTGCCAGACGCTAGCAGGTGTAGGCTGCATAGCACCTGGACGTGCGCAGGGATGGCGTGTGCCCTTGGGGTGTGGTGGTCCAAGAATGGCTTAAGGTCCCTGATGAGCTCAAGTATGGTGTCAGAGTCCAGCCTGTATCTCTGTAGGATCTCAGCCTCAGTGAGCATGAACAGGGTTATCCTCTGTCTGTAGACCTGTTCATTTCTTAGCCATTCCCTCTGTCCTTCCTGCTGTAGCCGTAGCCGCCTCGCAATGACATAGAAAGCTGCCATCCTGCAAGTTGCAATGCATTTTGGGACTGTTTATATGGGTTGGAGTTGGTTACCACCTGATTGCAATCCATGGTAAATACCGAGTGAATTCTACCGATTTTGAGCCGATTTCGGTGTTTCTGTGCCTCCCTACATCTCCCCAACTGTCGGAATCGGGGAATTTCCCGATCGGAGATTCATACGAATCGGCATGTTTTCCGATTCGGCTCATGTCCGAATCGGTATTTGTACCGATTCGGTACATGGACCGAATCGGTGATTTTCCGATTCGGTGTCACTAACGAATCGGTACATGGACCGAATCGGTGAATTTCCGATTCGGTGTCACTAACGATTCGGTACATGGACCGAATCGGTGATTTTCCGATTCGGTGTCACTAACGATTCGGTACATGGACCGATTCGGTCTTTGCATCCGAATCGGTGTTTTTCCGATTCGTTACATATCCGATTTTCGGTATGTACGTATCGGATTCTTTCCCATTCGGTACTCATTCCGAATCGGTTTTCTATCCGATTCTTTCTGTTTTTAGTTCCCTACATCTCGATGGCTGTTTACCGATCGGTAAGGGCCAAAAATCGGTATTTTCGGCCTTTACCGATCGGTAACGCCCTACCTACATCGGGCCCTAGGTCCCCATTTTTGTACTTTTGCTTTTTGGCTGTTTGGGGGTCTTTTACTAGTTTTCTCCTGGGTTGACGGCTCTGGGGCCATTCCTGGGAAGGTCTAATACCGGGTAGAAGTGGTTGGGACAAAATCCAGGCCGATGTTTTTTTTGCTATTTCTGACATTTTGCTCAATGTAGCGTTTTCGGGGGCCTGTTTGTGGGGCTTCCTGGTGTTTGTGGGTGAGTTTCGGGGTCTGGGAGCACTGCTGGGACACTCTAATCTTGATTGCATTTGCTTTTCAGGAAATCCGTGGTGGCAACCCCGACTTATGGCCTAGCTACGCAGCGCGTTTGGACCAAAGGCAGAGAAATATTGCAAGTATGAGATTTTGCTTTTGGCCTGTTTGGGGGTGTTATGCTTCTTGGCGGGTGGGTTGGCGGGTCTTGGGGCATTTCTGGGAAGGTCTAATACCGGGTAGAAGTGGTTGGGACAAAATCCACGCCGAAAAGCCTTTTGGCACTTTTTGTAACTTAGGGTTCTTAGGGTTAGCCCTAGCAGCAGGATTGCATGTCTTTCGGAGTGTTCTAGATTTTTGCAACTGAGTTCTGGGGTCTTAGAGCACTCGTGAGAATGTGTAATTTTGGTTGCAAGTCATTTGAAGAAAATCCATGGTAGGAAAGGGGGGATTTGGCATAGTTAAAGAAAGCCTTTGCCACTATTCTTAACTTAGGGTTCGTTAGGGTTAGCAGTATTTCTATTGCATGTGTTTGGGTGGGGGAGTTTTCGAGTCTTGGAGCGATGCTGGCTATGGATACATTTGCTTGGTTGCTTGCAAGTGGTTTGAATGCAATCCACGGTGGGTAAGGGGGTACTTGGGCCTACTTTTACTTTCAAAGTACGTTTTGTCACGAGTTTTCTGCTAGGCCTAGTTTTTTGAGATTTGATTGGGGGTCTTCTACATTTTTGCGACTGGCTTTAGTAAGGGTCTGGGTATGAGCACTGCTGGGAAGATCTAATTTTGTTCTAAAACACAGTTTACAGGACACCTAGCTTGAGGGGAAAGATCCGCTACATTATTTTGCCCATACTTATTTATCCTTTAAAAGGTGACTCTGACAGAGTACACACTTTCAAAAATATTGTACTGTCTACTAGGAAAATCAAAGTGTGACTTTTTGCACTCCACAGCCTACATACCTTATATTTATTTATCAGTGGTGTTGTAATATTATATCACTTCCTGTTTTTCGTTGAATAATTACAGGCCGGGTTTCAGTCTGTGCAATGGGGAAAAAAGGATGGAGTCAGGCTTCACATTAGCGAGCCACAATTCAGCATCAGCCAGGCAGTGGACAGGGTGTCTTCTGGTGACCAACATCGATGGACGAAGCGTCAGCTGCAATGGAGGAGTGCCGCTAATAAGAGGATTTTTTTTCTGCAGGCAACTTACTTACCAAATTCAACAGGACAACTACAACAACATAGAGATACAGTATCCTTTGTCTTTTTCTCTGACTGTGACTGCATTTCTTGGATATCTCTCTGCTTCTAAATTGATCCCTTAACACATCACTTAGTCCACTCCACAATCACATCTGCACCACACATAGTCATTTGTAAGTGCTCCTACGTAATTCGCAAGTCGCAGCACGCCCCAGCCCGATAGAGGACTGGGATGGCCCCAATGATGAAGCATGTCACCAAGGGGCAACCCTGGTGAGTGAGGGGACACCTAGAAAAAGAGCAATTTCTCCTTTTCTATCTACTATACCTTCCAGACCAACCCCATTGAGTGTGGTGAATGGATTTATAGTGACCAGCAAGGCTCTCAGGTATCTGGCAACAGAGACCTTATGTTGAATATAGTTATCAATAATTCCACACACGCCCTGTACTGTCGCATTCTTTCTTCCACAGTTGTCGAAAGTACTACTTACTTTTCACTGACATGCATCCAGTAGTGCATGCACTTTCAAAGATTGATGGATAGGTTTGTACCCAAAGATTTGTTTATGTTCAATTGTTTGTCCATGCTGTGCTTTTTTTACAGGGTGTCTTCTGGTGACCAACATCGATGGACGAAGCGTCAGCTGCAATGGAGGAGTGCCGCTAATAAGAGGATTTTTTTTCTGCAGGCAACTTACTTACCACTTTCAACAGGACAACTACAACAACATAGAGATACAGTATCCATTGTGTTTTTCTCTGACTGTGACTGCATTTCTTGGATCTCTCTCTGCTTCTAAATTGATCCCTTAACACATCACTTAGTCCACTCCACAATCACATCTGCACCACACATAGTCATTTGTAAGTGCTCCTACATAATTCGCAAGTCGCAGCACACCCCAGCCCGATAGAGGACTGGGATGGCCCCAATGATGAAGCATGTCACCAAGGGGCAACCCTGGTGAGTGAGGGGACACCTAGAAAAAGAACAATTTCTCCTTTTCTATCTACTATACCTTCCAGACCAACCCCATTGAGTGTGGTGAATGGATTTATAGTGACCAGCAAGGCTCTCAGGTATCTGGCAACAGAGACCTTGTGTTGAATATAGTTATCAATAATTCCACACACGCCCTGTACTGTCGCATTCTTTCTTCCACAGTTGTCGAAAGTACTACTTACTTTTCACTGACATGCATGCAGTAGTGCATGCAATTTCAAAGATTGATGGGTAGGTTTGTACCCAAAGATTTGTTTATGTTCACAATTGTTTGTCCATGCTGTGCTATTTTTTCTTGTCTCCCAAAACCGTTCCCAAAAACCCCGTACCCATCCATTTTTCAAACCCTAACCCTCTTCCCCCGGGCTGTGTGGTTTTGATTGATGTGTGACTAAATTACAGCAATAAATCCACACACTTGCTGGGGAGGATAAGGTGATAGCAACAGGCTGGTGAAGAAATCCGAGGATATATTCTTACTCTGCTTGACAAAGACCCATGGCTAATGTCAAAGAACGTGAACCGAATTAGTAGTTATACTTTACCATTTTTTAGGCTACAATGTGGCACTGTTCTAGTGTACTTCTGTCACCTGCTATATTCTCTATTCTACCGTTGAATTGCTCAGGAGGACAAACCAGATTTAATTTTCTTTTTTTTCATAGGCATGCAACTGCCACTGTGTCACACCACTAGTACCACCACTATGAGGAAATTTTAGCCGCCCTGGATTGCCAACCTTATTCGCTGTTTCCCATGGAGCCAGCCCTGGGTCTAGCCCTACTTTCAAACACAAATTACAGGTAAGATAAGCGTTTGGTGGTTTGGGAGTATAATGGAGTATTAGGAGAGACGAGAGACTGACGGTAGTACTACTAATGTCCTAGGACTCTTGAATTCACTTCACTTACTGTGTGAGAGGCACTTATCGTTGAAAACATTTGGGCATTTACACTTAAAGGAAGAAAATGGAACTAAACTTTCAGGAAAACAAAGTCACTGTTAAACCCCCACCCACCAGGCAAGCAGTAAAAAACAGGTATGCTCAGATAAAGTTTGAAAAAGTATATTTATATCCCTAACAAAATAATCTCCCGCAAGACCCTCCCTAACCCCAACGATTGTCCTTCAAAAGTCCCCAAAAACCCAACTCCCAATTCCCACCCCCCAAAAGTCTCTAAAAAAGGGGCAAGGGACACTATGGGTGGATGCTGTTTACTTTTTGGGCCAGGGCATCATGCTCCTCACGGAGCAAGGCGAGCTCCTGCTGAAGGCGGGACACCATCAGGGTACTGCGGCGCAGGCGTGCCTTCACTGCCTTGCAGGTGCAATGCCTGTGAGAGGCAGCTGTTGTCCTTGCTGCTCGGCGGTGGCGTTTGCCTTTGGCAGCCCGGCTCAGTCTGGGTGGACCACTGTGCTGGGTGGCAGCCCGTGGGGCCACGGAGGCCGATGCAGACGACGTTGTTGTTGTGGTCGACTGCACACTTTCTTCGTCCTCCAGGGCCACCAGCGCCGTTATTCCGCAACAGTGGCCTCGATCCTCCGTTGCCGGGCCGCTCTAGCCAGCTCCTTCCTCCTTGTTCGTTTGGAAGGAGCATCTATATGAAGAAAGAAAGACATAGTCTGTAACCAATGCTCTTTAAGATTAACTCAATCATTCAGCAGAAATTTGTGTTGCAGTACAACTAGCAACTTGCAAGCGCATTACATAACTATTGAGGTCAGTATCTATCTAACCTCCCACTTCTTTATCCTTGCTCTAACATTAGTGGGAGTTTAAGGAACAAATTCTACGAGCACTATGGACTTCCATTGGAGTCGACTATGAAAGTACACCAGTCTTATTCTTCTTCTTGTCTCTTGTTTAGGAAAATTGGTACGTTATCTTCTGCAAGCCGGCATAATGCCAGCGCAGTGAACTTGCACCCGAGAAAAAGAGACGCACGCCATGATGAGTGACCTAGACTTGCGTTGCGTTACTGTACCCGTCCAGTACATGCAGGTGGTGAAGCTCTTACTTTTCTATTACGGGTGGCACTGAGAATACTATGTTACAAGGGCTACTGCTTAATTATTTTAACTTTCACCCTACAGTGCAAATGAGTACTAGAAATGGAAAATTGAAGAAGATAAATAATCTGATTATCTATCACTTCACATGGGATGTTTTTGCTTATATATGGGATGACTTTAGGTGCTTTGCTTTTTAGTGAGTGACCAGTGATACATCCACACATGAATGACTGAGTACTACTAAACTTATTAAGAGAGGTAGGGAGTGGCCACCGTAATAAGCAGATCTATGCTGTGCTTGCAATACAAACTACTGCTACTATTGATGGTTGTATTTGGACAAAATTAAAACTTCTTTTCCTTGCCTTTCCTACACTGGAACGGACGTGCGGGTGCAGTGTTACATGCTCTTCAAAGTTACACTTAGTTCATCCACTGACCGTCTACTCTCTCTAGATCATGGGTACTCACAAACTTTTTCTCAGGGGCTAAATTTACAGTGTAGTTTGTGGCCGAGGGCCGCACTGGTGGGGGTGGAGTCAGAGGGGGCGGGGCTAAGGCAAAACGAAAACTTGTGACCATGAGGTTGCGCACAGGTCCCTGCAGCAGATGCCTTCATCCACTGAGCCACCAGACCCAGCATTTACATACATCTCTCTCCCTCCTGCTCTCCCTCCTGCCCTCCCTCTACCTCCCCCTCTGTCATCTCACTGTGTGTGTGTCTGTCTGTGTCAGCCTTCAGCCCGGGCTGAGACCGCTTCCTCAACGCGCACACACAGACAACCACACCAAAGTACTTAACAGGTCTTTAAAAGACCATTAACATATTATTGAGGCTTTGTTTGTTGTAGCGCCCCTGCATCTCCACCCTGACAATCACTGCTTGCCCGGCCCCACAGAGCAGAGGCTTTGTTCTATTTCACCTCTTTGTGGCCCTGCATCTCCACTCTGCTCTGTGGGGGCCGGGGGAGCAGTGATTGTCAGAGTAGAGATGCAGGGGCGCTAACAGGTGAAATACAACAAAGCCTCTGCTCTGTGGGGGCCGGGGAGCAGTGATTGTCTGCAAGGTCTGCGCACCGCCAAGGAAGGCTTGCCGGGCCACCACCGGCACGCGGGCCGTACTATGAGTACCCCTGCTCTAGATACACATATGCTATCTAAGAGTCAGATAGTAGCATTATCCAGGTATATGGACACATACAGTTTCTGTGTCACCCACCCAGGCTGTTGTCCTTCCACCCATCATTGCTTCATCATTCACCCAGCCATGCATCTCATATTCTTGCCTTCCCAGCCACGTCTTCAATCTCAATAAGTAAGGAATATATAAGAGCTTATCTCTGGCCGCCACCACCACCGTCTCAACTCTCACAGCCGCCGCCTCCTCCCCTGAAGAATTGCCCTCCGCCTCCGTGTCGAGCACCACCACCTCCACGCTGGCCCCGCCACCAGATGTTCCACCTACAAAGTACATGTAAGAATGTTAGAATAAAGCACTCACTAGTATTTGGTCTAGGAATGAAGACATGTGAAAACAATGTAATTTGTGACTGTCTACTTTAAAGTTAAAAAAAATGTCCCTTTTTCCAGGGAAGGTTGTCTTGCTGCACTTTTTGGCACAACTGATGAAGGCTGGTTTTTTAACACGCACCATTTTTCTCCACACAGACAGAAGATGGACTTCTAACAACAAGATCAAGTTGAAACCAGGTGAGAGCTCGGCTCGACCACAAGAAATGTCTTCAATTAATCGTCAGCACTAACCACTTTTCCATTATCAGTTAAACGTTTAGTTTTATTATGACTTAATTTTAATAAATGTGTTTACTTTTAATAAAGCTTTTAAACTTAAATAGACTCAGTGTTTTTTTGTCCAGACTAGAGTGACTGAGCGAAAGGTTTTGCAATTTTTGCAAGCATGAGTCCAGATAGAACACTTCAAAAGACATTATGGACAATCCCAGAGGACTGCACTAAGTTGATAGAGCTATTGCTGACTAGAATGGGAGTTTCGCCAACCGTGCAATATTAGTTAGCTACACAGACAGACTAATAAGAATAATCTAGTAATACCACAGGGAGTCATAGTAGAGGCAGGATAAGAATTTAGATACAGTCTACAAGTAGATCAAAGACGATTTTGAAAAAATCAAATGAGGAACGCTAGGAAAAATAGGTACTAGTCTAAAATGAAAACTTACTGGGGCCAGCAAAGGAGCCCTCGCCTGCCCGATCCTGGCCCTGTTGAACAGCATCCGCCGCCTGCTGCTCCTGTGTCCTCCCCTCGCCCCTGGGGGGAGCTGACGTACAACATGAAAGAAAGAACAGAAAACATGGATGATTGTTGCTTGTCAATGTCAACCAAATCAAACATTTCAAAACAACAATAACAAAATATTTCCAGGAAATTACATTGATTAGGGTTAGTTTTCATTGATTTGCGGACCTGCGACTTCTAAAGTCACGTAACTCACTAAACAAAGTACTGAAAGGTTCACCTAGGACTGGCAGGCAGCAGTCCGCAGGCAAGACGCAAAGTGACAGACAAACTCCATTGTGATTTCAGTCAGATCAGTGACAACACTAACAGTTGCCTGCTACATAACCAGTCATTTCAATAGTCAAACTATCAATCCACCGCCACTATTTTTCTTATTGTCAGGGGTACAAAGGAAGGGGCAGATTTAAGCCCCTTGCGGCTCTTTTGCTCCGTTCTTGCGTGACTTTTGTGACGCAGCAGCTAAACAAAAGAGGCGCCATGGTGCGGCGTATAATATTATAACAACGTCACGCATTTGGGAGATGCATCCCGTTATAAAGCCCTGCGCCATCAGGGGGCGTTCCGGCGCAAGGGAGGGCATTCCTGTGCTGGAACACATCCTAAAAGTGGCTGAGGGAAATCTACAAAATTTCAATCAGTCACCTTTAGGACAATGATGCGTCACACAAACCCTGCACCTGCTTGAAGCAGACGTACGGCTTGACCCAGCATTGGGGAGATAGGGTACCCCAGAGCATTGCTGGAGCTGCGCCATTGTTGCGACGCAACTCCAGCAGTAAAGCTTCGGTGACGTTTTGGGCCCATGGTGCGCCGCATTGCAAATACGGCGCACCATGTTTGGTGGTGGTAGCGGGCCGCACAATTAATGGCGCATCCCTGCTACTTTGCAGGGATGCGACAGTAATTGCAATTCTGCCCCTTAGGGGCATACTTACTTACGCGTTCAGATCAAATGCGTCACGCAAAACTACCCTTGCGACTATCAGATGCGCCTCATTTACAATGCGGCGCGCCCTGGCGCAAGGGTAGGCACTTGCGTGACGCATCTCGTTACGTAAGAGCGGCGCATCGCTGGAGTCACGTCGCCAACGCAATGCAACTCCAGTAATGCTCAGGGCCACCCAATACTTAACATGCTGTGTCAGTCCTTTCGCCTGCTTCAAGCAGGCATAAGGAATTGAATTGACGTAGCAGCGTCGCAGAAGTGCCTGCGTTAAATCTTGTAGATTTCACGCAGGCAATTTTGCGAGGCGCACAGCCGTCGGACCGCCCACCCTGCGTACTAGGAACGCACCCATTGTGGTGCAGGCCCATGGCTTTATAACGTGACGCATCTCCCTAGATGCGTCATGCTGTAAATGACTCGCAGGGATGCGGCACGTTTACGCCGCTGTTGCGTCACGCAAGGCAACGTAAACGTGGCGCAAGGGGCTTGTAAATGTAATCTGCCCCCTAGTGTCTAGCATTACGCAGTTCTGTAAAGTACACTCATACATAATAGTTACTCAGGCCAATGAGACCACAAAATAGAAAACAAATAAGCATAGTAGCAACGCCACTGAGAAGGAGAGCAGTGCACCTGAAATGCACAGAAGATTTTGAAATATAATTTAACTACAATGTAATCGTCATCAGCGGCATTATTGGCTTGCTCCATGTAAAAAACAAATATTTGCAATACAACAACACAGAGCAGGAGAAAACATCATAGTAGTGAGTGATGAAATGGCTACTACTACTCACCAAGCCCGGGGATCTCCAAGCCGAGCTGGTCCAGCAGGTCGCGCTCCCGGTCCAGGAGGTCCGTCCAGCGATGGGTGACCTGGCTGTAGGTGCGCTGGACCCCGTAGAGGTGGGATATGGCCCAGCACACCTTCTCCCACCACTTCCGGCGCTCCCGCATGTTGTAGCCGCCGGCCGCGATCCTGCCGCCTCCCGCGATGGTCCTGGGCAGGCGGCGCTGGACGAAGTAGACCAGCGCGCCCACTTCCTCCGGGCTGAAGATCTCCCGTTGCATCATCTGCTCCCCCCTCAATCGACCGCATGGTGTCCTGGCACGGGGTCCAGGACTCCTCCTCCCCACCGCCGCTGCCGCCCTCAAGTGCCTGGGCAGCTTCACGGCGCCTGGCTTCACCATGGTCTGGGCAGGTAAGGTAGGAAGTAGAAAATTAAGAAGGAATAGGATAGGGAAGAAGAAAAGAAAAGAGTTTAAAAAAGTAGTTTAAAAGTAAAGAAAAATAGCAGAAAAGACAAAAATATACAGCTAGGAAAAGAGAGGGATAGATAAGAAGCAAAATCGTTTAAAAAAAACTGAAAACAAGCAAAGGATGGCAAAGATAGCAAGAGGATTAAGCACCATGCCCAGACACAGGAAATGAATGAAAAACAAGATGGCCGGCGCCCGTTCACGAGCACGAAAGTAAGTTCGCGCGAGATTTCCCTCGCGATCTCGTGCGATCTTCTACTCGCAATGCGCTTACTGCGCGAGATTAGACATAGCGGGCGGAAACGGAAATACGTCACGCAAACAAAATGGCCGCGCCCGTACTCGACCTTGGGGTAAATTCGCGTGTTGCGCTGCAAGCGGCTCGCGAATACTGCAAAAAAACTCGCGAAACAGCAAGCCGCAAAAAAATAAAAAGCTCATTCGCACGAATTGGCGGCTTCCGCGGTCGGTTTCGCACGACGCCGGGCCCCGCAAATAGCGCGAAAAAACCGAAAAACGATTTTTGCAAAAGCAATGAGCAGGTGCAAAAGGTCAACCTCATGATTTGTAACGATTCCCTGTAGTGCTTCCTGAGGGGGCCCTCCAGAATTCGGTTGCCTGCTTGCAACTATTGTGTGACCCTGCTCTGACCTTAACTGTATGCCACAAAGGTCCAGATTTACAGCTAAGGGAGCAGACAAGCAGGTGCCAGGCTGGAACTTCAAATTCAGTGACACATTAATTAGCCCCTAATTCATTATTGTCAGTTGGGGCAGGGCAGGTGTTGTTAATAAACTAACCCCAAATTAATTCATGTCAGTTCAAGCAGGGCAGGTGGGCTTGCTTTTCCCCCCCATCTTCTACAGTGATGATGAACCAGAGGGTGGCATTGATGTAACAGAGGGTGGCATGGGTCAAAGAGAGGGTGCCAGTGGTGAAACAGAGGGTGCTGGGAGGCTGTGATGATGAACCAGACGTAGAAACAACATAGTCGCGACCGTTGCGAGCCGACAAGTAAGTTCGCAATTGCGAACTAGTACCAAATCCTCGCGAACTGGCAGTAACACATGCGAACACAAAAAAAAAAAATCCGCAAATTCGCGAGAATTCGCGGATTTTGCGGATTGCGAATTCGCAAATCCGCAAAATTCGCGAACGCGAGATTCGCAAAATTCGCCCATACTTACCGAAAATACCAATTTTCGGCCGTTTCCGATGGGTAAAGGGCTATCGAGATGTAGGGGCACATTTTCGGTAATTTTACCGAATCGTTATCATTACCGAATCGGTAAATTTACCGAATCGGTAATATTTACCGATTCGGTAATGATAACGATTCGGTAAAATTACCGAAAATGCAATGTAGGTAGCCAATGTTCCATCAGCACATGGCTTACAGAATCGGTATTTTACCATGGAATACAAATCCATGGTAAAATATCGATTCCTGTGTACATGCACATCTGTGCATGTACACATGTGCCATGTGACAGACAGACGTGCCCTTAGGGCATGTCTGTGTGCCACATCGCACACATGCCCATTTTGGGGGTGCTAGAGGGTGTCAAAGTGACACCCCCTGCACCCTTGCCAAATTCGGTATTTACCGATTCGGTAAATACCGATTCGGTATTTGACTTTAATCCTATGGGCTTCAAAGGCCCATAGGATTCAATAGCAAATACCGATTCGGTATTTACCGAATCGGTAAATACCGAATTTGTAAGGAATCGGTAACGATTCCAGATGTTGGGACCTACATCCCATTTACCGATTTTGAAATACCGAATCGGTAAAATTTGGTATTTCAAATTCGGTAAATGGGATTTACCTACATCGGGCCCTTAGAGTGCACTGAGGCCTGCTAACTGGACCTCAGAGCCAGTGCTCTGACCCTTAAAAGTGTATGTTTGATTAGCTTATACCCAGTTGGTACAACTTAACTCACTTGATTGATTGAATAACTTTATTCAGTTGAAATGTACACCCATAAAAGTAAGCATACATACACACAAAATATGGTAAAATACAAAAAAGATAAATACATCTACACTTAACAAATGTTAAAAACATAAAACACGTATAATATAAAAATTATTCACAGTCGTCACAGTTTAAGTAAAGTTCCTAGTGCCCCGGGAACGTACAACTGCACTTAGAAATCGGCAGACAGCTATACATGTCTCTTCATCTGAAAGTCGCTGGAAAAAATGATATGCTGGATCACAATGACTTACATTCTTTAGTTTCATGAGTGGTACCAAAAAACATATAGGGGCCCGATTGTGATGTTGATCGGGAAGCTTCCGACCACTAGTCAGAAGCTTTCCGGCCGACTCGGTCGGTATGCGGTCCGACTGCCCATTATGATGTCGGCAGTCTGATCGTAAATCATCCAGTCATTCCGACTCAGTTGTGACTGGCTCCCAGAGTCTTCCAGCCAGTCGGAACCTTTATGTAATCCCCTATTGACGGTGTTTCCGCCGGAGGGATTACGATGTCGGATTCCGACAGCCTTGCCGTGCCGTCCTTTCTGACACAGAAAGGCTGTCGGGGAGTGACTTTGGGGGTCCCCCTGTAAAACCTTGCACTGTGTGGCAGGCATCACTTTTCTATAGGAGCCTGTATTACGGCTTGTTAGGGCCGTGACACAAGCTCCCATAGAGAACAATGGGAATCAGACCTGTGTTTGGTCGCATCTTAATTGAGCTCTTTCCAACATAGTGTCAATACTTGTAGGCTTGTAAGGTAGCGTAGCAACACCTGGAACTTTCCATGGTATTAATTGTCCCTTGGTCTGGGCTTTGCCCGGGTGTGTCTGCACGTGTCCCACACAGTGGGCCTGCAGCACTCCTAAATGGTGCAGCTGAGGTTATTGCCTGGGCATATGTGTTTCTGTAGGGATCCTGAAATATGTAATCCCCAGTGGCTGCAGTTGGAAATGGGTAGCGGCTCCCCCTCTCGTTAAAATGCCTCCTCGCAGGTGATAGGAAAATCAGGTGAGTGCTCCCACACTGGAAGTCTCCTTGTTTGCACTGATGTGAACACAGGACACACACACAGCATTCCCCATGGCTTTGGGACTGCGGCGCTCCTAAGTGGTGAAACTGAGGTGATTGCCTGGGCAGCTGAGTTCCTGTATGGATCCTGGGACACATAGTCCCCAGCGCCTGCAGTTGGTATTCATCAGCAGCTCTTTCCCCCGTAATAATGCCTCCATGCAGGTGATAGGAAAATGAGGTGAATGCTCTTGCACTGAAAGTTTCCTTGTTTGCACCCCTGTGCACATGAGACACACACAGCAATGGGACCGCAGTGCTCCTAAATGGTGCAGCTGAGGTGATTGCCTGGGCAAGTGTGTTCCTGTGGGGATCCTGGGACACATTGTCCGCAGCGGCTGCAGTTGGAAATCATCAACGGCTCTTCCCCTCATAATAATACCTCCTCGCAGGTGATAGGAAATCAGGTGTGCGCTCCCGCACTGGAAGTCTCCTTGTTCGCACCCCTGTGCACACGGAACATACACAGCAGACCTGTGCATGCTGCCTCGGTCTCCGGATGCTACTCAGTTGGGAATCTTTACTTAACTCACTTAAAAGTCCCTAGTATATGGTGCCAGGAGTACCCAGAGCGTATAAGGTAGTGTCAGTCAAGGACTACAGCACTTATTGTGCCACCCTGAGTGCAACAAAATAAAAAATGTCTCCCAGCCTGCCACTACAGACTGTTACATCAGTTTTAAACTGTCAACTTAAACTTTTCTATTTAAACCAATGACAAAGTCAAAACCTCCCTTTTTTATACATATGTCACCCCTACAGCAGGCCTATGGAGTTATAAAGACAGGGTGCTGTATATTAAAATGTAAGAAGTTTCTTTAATGTCCTAATAGTAAAACCCCTAAATTGTAGTTGTGGGGTGATATCCTGAAACCAGTCCCAGGATGCTTGTTTCTAGTCCAGTGAGGAACTGGCTTGTCAGTTTGCACTAGACTATTCACATGAGGAGCAGGATCAAGACTGATTTGCATATGGCTGGTGCTAAACTGGGGTGGCATGGTGAGCAAAATAACAATGGATTTACCCAGATCTCTTGACTGGGGGTGAATGTTGGATTTCTTCCACATTCTATCCATCATTTGTGTGCTTTTTGCTTTCTTGCCCTAAGTGTGCCGGATATGCCCAGACATGGGTCACTGGCTGACTGTGCCACTGGATTCAAGCTAGCCTAGCTGATGAGGGGCGATATCCCAAAACTGGTCCCAGGATGCTTGTTTCTGATTCAGGGAGGACCTGGCTTGCAGTTCGAGCTGGACTGTTCCTATGAGTTGCAGGGTCAAGACTGATTTGCATATGGGTGGGTCTAAACTGAGGTGGCATGGTGAGCAAAAGAACAAGGGATGTAACCCAGATCTCTTGACTGGGGTGAATGTTTGATTTGTTCTGCATTCCATCCATCATTTGTGTGACTTTTGCTTGGCTAGTCAGTAGCCACAAACGTTTGATCACCGCTGACCGCCAATGTGCAGCCAGAGAGACAGAGTCCCATCACTCAAAAGTTGCACAGAGTCTTTCCACCCCAGGAGAGTTGTTGGAGTGCAGTTTGGTAACTCAAGGAGGACACCAGCCTTTACCAAAGAGAACCACTGGCTTTGTTGTGACCAGAGACCAGTATTTCAGTAGCAACTGGACTTCTACGGCACCAACTAGGACCTTAAGGGACAAATCTTCTCATCAGTACTGTGGACCAAGGAGTAGCCCCAGGAAGTCCCAGGTGACCGCACAATATCCTCAGCATTTTACAGCATAATCAGCATCCTGTATATCTTGCATCAGGACCAGTTCATTGATGTCTGTGACATGACACTGCTTTGGTAGCAAGGTAACTGTCCCAAAAATCTTTACTGGCCCCCTTGGTCTGCTCCCTGCCAGAGTTGGTTACCCAAAGCAGGCTCTAGTACCTAAACACAGCTTTATAAAAGTGTTAAAAAGTTTCAGAAGTTCCTGCTAACTGCAGTAGTTACCAATGCGTCTTTACGTTTTGACTGAAAGGCAGTGATTTACATTTTACATTAAAAATTATATCTCCAGTACCCTCTGGTGCATTTTGTTTATTTTAGTGTCTAAACATTCATAAAAATAAGATGTATTTTTAAAATTGGTGCCGAATTTCTTTCATGTTGAGTACCTTTCTTATGTTGTTGTTGTAAGACCTGGCCTTTTTGACAGGCTTAGCCCCAAACTTTTGCCTTTTGACTCCTATTTTTCTGACCCTGTTTTTGTTGGTTATAGGATTCTCTGCACTTAACCACTGCTGCTCAGTGCTAAAGTACATATGCTCTTTGTTTAAATTGTGATATGATTAGTTATCCATGATTGGCATATTTGATTTACTGGTAGGTCCCTAGTAAAGTGCACAGTGCTTTGATGCCTAACACATTCTTCTTTTTAGTGATTGTTAATTAATTTATCATTGAGCGCTAAATCCTATGTATAGACTCATTGTATTGCTCAATGAAGACGGATAGTCATACATTGATAATCAGGATATTTCTATATATTTGATCTACATGTTTTCTGTTGTCAATGTGTGTTGAGTTTTTTTGGTTGTTATTTATATACCTCCATTGCATCTGAATGGGCTGTGTCTCCTTTTTCACAATGCTATCTCTGCCCTCTGTGGTTATGCTGCACCCAGGACAACAGGACTGGTTTGGACTGAGTTCAGAGACTCTTACAGCAAAGAGAACAATGACAGTATGGGGTATAAGTATTGCACCTAAAACCCCAGGACTTTAGATTACCTCAAGAAACATGAGGATCCTGTCAAGAAGAAGAGCGGAAGGACTGTGTGAGAAGTGCTGCCTTTTCTGAGTGAGGTGTGGATTGGCCTGCAGTTACTGCTTCTGCCTATGGTGGAGGAAAAGGACTAACTCGTTTTGCCCTGCTGTGGTATGCTGCTTGTGATGGAAAAACTCCAAGGGCTTGTGTCTACTGGCTTACTGTTGTGGAAGACTCAGGGACATCAGTCTTCCTTGTGCATGCTTTCTCTTTGCTTTGGAAAAGTTCTGGTGCGTGTGCTCTATTTCTCAAGAGCCCTGGTGCTCCCACTTTGTATTACAAAGCCCATGTGCTTTTTATGAATAATAAAACTTCCTGTGCATACTTGAAGTTCAGAGTGAGAAGAGAAATTCTTTGTTGTTTGTGTTGCTGCAAAACGCCTCTGTCCATCAGCTGGGGAAGCCCTCTGTCGCTCCCTGGATTGCTAACTGTCGTGGGTGCTGCCTGCTGCACCGCCATGGGCCGAGTTTGAGGCTAAGCCCTCATATGCTGTATCACAAGAGCAGTGGTGGCTGGTGAAATTTGAAAGTGGTGAGGCTGGGCAGTGTGTGGGGTGGTGTAACATCGGGTTCACTTTAACAGGCTACATCATTTTTGAGAGGCCGGTCACCATTTCCCATGCAAATCCTTTTTTAACAAACAATGAGCTAAAATGATGCATTTTCCAGCAAACTTTCAAATAAAAGGAACAAAAAGCAATAGTACCTTGGAAATTTCCTGGTTTGTAGGACTTCCTTCTTAAGGAATGTGTGCAGTGGGCAAGATGTTTTGTGATAGGTTTTTCAGTGGGAGAGACCTCGAACTTGGATGCCAGTTACCAAACCTATTTCAAGGATCTGACTGACCAATGGCCAGGAGACAGTGATTCATTGTGAGGGATGAGCATCTTATTGAACTAAACAGCAAAATGTGGTCCAAGAGTCACCCCCTCCAGAGTAATTGCATTCTTGGGTTGATGCTGCAAACAATCCTAGCATCCCTAATTGCCCCTCTTCTGGATCCAGCCTTGCCCCCACAACGCTGAAAAGAAATACTTCATGCACCAAGCCGAGTAATTCACGCTGAGGCAGAATCTTTGCTCTGCTTTATGTGCACAGCAACATGCTTTAAGTGATACCAGAACCCTCTATACAAAGGCCTCACAGCACTGGTTGTGCACTTCTGTCTGTTCATACGTTAAGTTGATCAACATTGTCCAAATATAAATACACAAAAATCGATGTCGGCAAGATTATATGAACATCACACACTCTTCACAGTCATTAATTGGATTGGGTGATTTCACCCAAAAAGCTGCTGTTCAGCAAGTTTTCCAAAATGAACAGACTTTAATTTTTAATGAAAATTCAGAATACGGTTTCAAGCAATGCTGTCAAATCACAGAAAGTTAAAACATCTCTTACAGATGTTCAATCTATTGATGGGCAAAGATTTTAAAACAAAATAAAGCAGTTTTCAGTAAATGGTTGACAGATCTTTTTAAAACATCATGCAGGCCACGACTGAGCTTGAAGAAGTTCAGAAAAGTGCAGCAAAAAATGTATGTGCAGGAACACATTAGAAGTAAAATCTAATTAACAAATGCTGAGGCCAGGACTGCAGACTGGCACATGTAATCACTCCTGCTGATTTATGACACTAACTAGTGCTATCTTCTTACCTGATCCCCACCCCCCTCACCAAGCAGAGGGTTTATACCTCACAGCACAAGCTCAATTTCTTCCACAGACCTGGAAAGAAATTTTGCAGCAAGTTATGGCTCTGGTTTATGTACATAGCAGCAACATGCTGCCAGTCACACCAAAACCCTCGAGAGTCCACACAAAAGCCACACTGCACCCGTGCACTTCTTTCAGTCTGTTTATGTCACTAACATGATTAACAGTGACAGGGCCCAAACACAAATAGACAAACATTTATATGCCCAGATTTTACAAACATCACACACTCACAACACAGTCATTCATTGGAGTCGATGTTTTCATCAAAAAGCTGCTGTTGCCTAATTAGTTTTTCAAAACGAACTGAGACGTAAATTCTTTAAAATATTGATGATCATGTTTTTACTCATTAATGCAAAGATATTTTATATTATAAAAGAGAGCCGGTGCAAGCAGCAGCAATCTATGGAGCACAACTATTTAGCCACATGAACATGAAACATTTTGAGAAAGTCGACAATTTGCTTTACTTCCTCTGGTATGCTGTGGGGAGACTTCCGATTGGAATGCGCAATCGCTGTGGCTGTTTTATGGCCCAGTGATAAACTCTGATATCTGCCTCCTCTGATACCCCTCACCTCCCCTTCTCCCCCAAGCAGATGAGTTAGCACTTCCTCCAACAGTGCTGAAAACTTTAAAAATAAGAACATAGGGGCATATTACCAACAACTAGTGAAAATAATCGCTAAATAGGCTTAACGACTATTTTTCTATCGCCAAGCATCGCCGGATTTTATCGCTGAGATAACTTGCCATTAGCTACGTTTATCTCAAAAGTGATAAAATACCTGGCGATAGCAGCGAAATGCGTGAATATCGCTGAGAATACAGCGATATTCACGCATTAGCGACGAAATTCTCTTACCCATGTTATCCACCTCCCATTGGATAAAATGGCTAAGAACTGGTCTGGGCAGGTGTTAGTATTTGGAGATATTCGCGCTTAGCGCAAATATTTCCATTGCTACTCCTGCCTTGCTAATAGGCGATAGCGATGTTAGCGACTGCTTTCAGACGCTAACAGGTTGAGTACGCCCACTTTGCATGTCATTAGCGATAAATATTGCTGACATGCAAAGCGGGCCCCAAACCACTCGCTGTCGCCTACAAGCTGTCGCTAACTGCTGTTAGCTACAGCTTGCTAATAGGGCGATAGAATTTTCGCCGCTTAGCGACCGAAAACGGCAGCTATAGTGGCGAAAATTGCCTATCACCCCCCTTGATACTATGCCCCTAAATTCGCTGCTGCTGGTGGTACTGCTGAGGCAGATTCCGGACTTCAATTTAAAATTACGGAGTTACTGTCAGAGCATTATGCTTTGTTACTGACTTTGATAATGTGATTATGTATTTATTTGCAAATGCGTCAACCACTTAGCCTTTTTTACGCACCTACCTTCACTTGGTGCCTGGTCCACTGACCAATTTGGGGCTGCAGCGAACAATCTAACCTGCCTCTAGGTAATGCTGATGCACACCAGCAGTGCGTGAGCTTTGAATGCTGCAGCTGCTCCTGACTGGCATTACCAGTTAAGCACAGACACTGGAGCTGCAAATGGCGTTCACACCATCCTGCAATTAACAGGAGCGCGAGAAGCAGACACCTCGAGTCTGCGCAGTGTGTCTTCAGAAATGATGACAAACTGCGCAGACTCGATTTCATTGCTTTCGGCCTGCCTGCAGCCTTGATACCAGTTTCCCAACTCGTCACAGGGAGGGAACCACCCCCATGTGATGAGTTGGGGACGGGTGGGGTGACCATCCTCTCCATTCCTTGACTGATGTGAAGCCCCTGGTGCTACAGGGCTTTAACCTGAAGCGCTCGGGACAAACTTTACCCACACGTCATCAGGGGGTGGAGACTGGTCCTCGAGGCTATGTCTTTGCCGAGCTGATGACCTCACAGGCCTCAGGGCTGTGAGCTCGTCTGCCTGGCAAATACAATAGACTCAGCAGGGCTTACCCACGGGTAGCATTAGGGAATGCACCGGATCAGCGTAAGCAACGATTGTTGTGACACAAGACTCATCAGGGCCACAGCAATAAAAAAAAGAGGTATGTGTACATTTTTCAAAATTAAAAAATGGAAAAGTGTAAAAAATACCTTTATCTAATTGTTGACCCTGCAGGTGAAAGTAACGGGGGCAGAGCCCCGACGCCCTAACGCAAAAACCGCCACTGCACAAGAGATCTGGGAAAAGCGAGAGCAGCAGCTCTCCTGCGAAGCGAGTGCCGCAGGAGTCCAGGCTTTCCCTGGCAACCAAGCTGCCCAGCCAGAGAAGCAGCCAGAGGATGACTGCATGTCACAGCCCCATCTCCTCTGTGATGGCCGACTACGGTGGAAGATCCCTATCCAGCCAACTAAATAACTGCAGCAAAATGACCAGCAGAGCCATTACGAATCTACACAGTTTATCCTGAATGATCAAGTCATCCTTGCCTTCCAGAACTTGCCACCCTTCCCATCATCTGGACCAGTTATCTTTCCTCACTCCTTTGACCTATTGGTCTGAATTTCCATCTCTTGGACATGTCTATCGACTTTTCACTTCCTGGAACAGGTGCTGCTCTTTATCTTCATTGACATATTGATCTTACTTTACTTCACTATGACATGCTTACCTGTTTCCAACTCCTGGACTAGCTGGTCCTCCTTCACCTGCTTGGACTTATTGGTCTAAATTTACATCTCTTGATCCTGTCTACTGACTTTTTATCTCCCACATTAGATAGTCTACCTTCATCTTTCTTGATATATTGGTCTTACTCTACATTGCTTGGACATGTCTACTCACTTTCCAACCCCTGGACCATCTGGTTGTCCTTCATACCCATGGACCTGTTGGTTTGACTTTACATCTCTTGACCCTCTCTAGCCACTTTCCATCTCTTGAAGTGGCTGTTCCTTTGTCAGCTTCTTGGAACTTTTAGTCTAACTTTCCATCTCTTGGAGCTGTCTATTGAGTTTCCATCAACAGTACCAGCTGGTACTACTTCTAATCTTGGAACTATTGGTCCAACTTTCCTATCTTCTCATCCCTGCGCAGCATTTACTTTGACTGCCACGTATTTGCCAAGAGGTCAAACTAGGTCTTTCTCATGACTGTCTCAATGCCTAGGCAACATAGATGATCACCAATAGTGACCCCTGCTGGTGGTGCCACTCATAAACTTAATGTAGCCAATGGGATATCAAAAAGTCTTTGGTCGCGGATATGTGCCTAGCTTAGAGCCTCAAAATGCTTTTCCACATCCCTGTTTTTTTTCTCTAAGATGAGTATTACATGTCTAGCTGTTTACCTACTTAGACAAATCCTCTTTGTTTATTCCCATTAAACAGCAGTCCTTCACTAAGGGCCTCATTAGTATGTCGGGGGGACCACCACCGACAGGCCGGTGGTGTCGGTCTGCCAGACATCAAGTGTATTGGTCCGACTGCCAGATTAAGATACCGGCGGTCAGTGTGATTGGGGCCGGGGGGAAATACCGCTACCTCTGACAATCTGAAGCAGCCCGCTGGGGGCGGCCGTCATAACCGAATCCCTACAATGGAGGTGGCGCCTGTGGAGGCACCTCTTTAGCGATTAAGATGTCTCTTTCTCTCAGCCTTTACGTGGCTGTCCTAACGCCTTGTAAAGGCAGACGGAACAGCACTTTGGGGGCTCCTACCAAGGCTCCCATCCCTTGGGGGCCTCCTCTATAGGGCCAGGAAGGCACATGCAGTGCCCCCTAAACATGTGTGTGCCAGGCACCACAGGGTGATTGGCACACAGTGCTTGGATGTTTTTTGACATTAATTTTACTATTGCGGCTTGTGGTGCCACCCTTTTCAGGGCTACAGCACAAGCCACAATAGTAAACTGTATGTTTATGACCGCCTTCAGAGCAGTCAGATCACATTATGGTGGGTGGAGCCGCCGACTACATGTCGGGCGGTCTCTACTTCGCGGCGATGATGGTCGGATGCTCATCCGACCGCCATCGTAATAAGGGCCTAAGTGTGGGTACAGAACAGTCTCCTCACTGTCACACAACAATCTTAAGCACAGGATGGAGATGAAAAAAGTTATAATGGTTTCCTGTGAAACAAAGGGTTTCATGATCATTATGTGTAGTTTCATTGTGTTTTTCTTTTAATGTAGGACCCAACAACTAAGTAGAGATTTATAGCACGTTCCCTTTTCTTAAAACTATAACCCAGACTATGATTTCTGCTGGGTCCAGTTCAGAAATCAAGTCTCTGAACCATAAATAAGAACTTCAGGCAGTGCTTGAAATGTAAATATAGGCGTGCAGGACTCACTACACTAGAGTACATGTTTGCTATTGAGAAGTGTTGGTACTCTCCCATTAAATGTGGGGTGGAACTCTCCGTTAACAAGCACATCCAAAGGCAATAGTTCTGGCATCAGCTGCCAGCCTTTTGCCTCTGTCAATGCTTGCTGTGTGATGGTTTTAATAAAACTTTATTGTTGGATGAGCTAGCAGACCCTCAACGATATTTACAAAATTATCTGAAAGCAAAAATATATTTTTGTCTCATAAAGCACAGATTGCCATAGTAACACCTGACAATGAAAGGAACTACTTTGTGGGCTGATAAGCTCCTTGTGAAAGAGCAGAATGAAGTTAGATAATTACTGAAGTGGCCTGTACCATTGCCCCATTCTGTTTGCTGTAGTGGGTAGAGGACAAATGTAAATGGTACAACAGACCAATGGATGATAAAGGCTGGAATTTTACCAGCCTAATATTAATTGCTGTGTTTATCGTATCCATAATAGCCTGTCTGCATATCCGCAACCTCAAGTTATTAAACAGTCTGTGCACCACCTGCCTGCATTCTCTAAGCATCACTGGACACAGACATACAACATGTATAAGAGTCTCGTTTTCCTTCTTGTATAATCTGCAATTTACGACTGCAGGTTGCATGAACCACTTTGTCAGAAAGTCCAGGATTGGCAAGCCTCTAAACCGGTACAGCATAAAATGTACTTCATATTCTTGGAGTCATTTGTACCCATGTACTCTTGTAAACCTTTCTTGTTATATGTGTTATCACCATCCAGGCATCACTGTGCCGTGCTAGCTCATTTTTATCCTGTAATTTACTAAGCTTAAGAGCATTCATGGCAATACATTTTTTAAACACTACGGGGCAGATCTACCACAAAGTGAATCATCTGTAGAGATGCGTCACTTTCCCTGCGCCACCCTGAGAAACACTTGCGCCACCATGGATGCACCGTATTTACAATATGGCGGACCATGGTGCAAGGATTGACAGATACGTCAGAAATTCTGACGCATCTGTTAGCGCAAAAGTCACACATTGCTGGAGTCGTGTCGCAAGCATGACTCAACTCCAGCATTGCATGGGGAGGTCTATCCTCATTGTGCTACGTCACTCATGAGAACTATCTTTATTTAGATATAACACAGATATCTTTAAAAGAAAATTACAAAATTCACATTATATACAAACTGTTAAAATAGAAAAGAAAACAAGTCGATCAATTAGACGACCATAATAAAAATAGAGATCTTCCACATCCTGGACCTCCTAATTCCATAACATTTTAAAAGAAAGAAGAAAAAAAGATTTAAAACGTAATGTACAAAACTATTCACCCCATTTTTGTTACACAAACAATCAGTGGTATCGAACATATGAAAGACAAACCAGTGTTCTTAGAGGTACCACTCGATGTGTTGGCCAGTCAAGTTAAAAAACATAATGTTCTTTTCATTTCATCTTCCCTTTTTTGGGGGGGGGGGGGATGTGTTGGAAATATATTAGATGATTTAAACTATGAAATAAGGGGGAAGCATTAGCAGGACCTCTTTTGCATAAAGTTACGATATGCTTGCTGAATAAAAATTATTAATCCTATGGTTAAATCTGTATTTTCAGGGTTCAGAGCCACAATGATGGCTTGCCTACAGGACCGAACACCCAGCCTGTTCCATTCAGCATTGAGTTTGCACCTACATTGGGAATTAAGGGCTGGGCAAAGGCAGACCACGTGCAACAGAGTTTCAGCTGTCTTGCCGCACCCTCTACAGGTTATCTTCCACCATACGTCGCCAGGGGGCAGATCTTGCAGAAATCGCCAGTCAGCCATTCTAATAGCCATAAGGCTGCGTTTTAAATACAGTGAGTATGTGCAAGACAGGTAAGTGGCGAGGGCTAACCGTCTGTAAGAATTTACAAGAGCCCAAGCATGACTGCGTTTGGAAAAGAGGGCTTTGTCCATAATGAGTGAACTTATTCTCACACATTTTTTATAACGGTTTTGAATGCTGTCTGGCTGGGGTTAAGAGCTCATAAGTCACTCGCCGACATTTGATGAATGGAGTCCTTAAAAAGGCGACCAAACGCGCCTCCTGGATTTTTCTGGGTGATTTCAAGCCAGACTAAGGATTCTAGTGTGCCTAGGTCCGCTTGTCTCAGTTTATGACAGAGGTTTAAGTATGCGCCGATGTTGGATGCCTCATAATTTAATAACCCCAGCTCTAATCTTATCTGTGCTGCAGATGCGGAATTTGGCAGATGGAGGACCTTTTTATAGATTTTAGTTGTGTGTTGATTTAAGACAGTATTCAGTTTGCCCCTAAATATCTCTATGCCGTATGATAGGGTAGGGCCAATTCAATTTTTGCTCTCAGGACTTCCAAAAGTGGCGAGAGTGTTGGGCCAGAGAGATTTTTCGTGAGCTTGACTAGTGACACCCCAAGGGTAATAGCTTTAACTGCAATCTCATTGCGCTGTTTAATGAGATTATCCCTAGAGTCCAGGTGAACACCAAGGTATTTGTACGAGTGACCTGTGACAAGGCTTGTGTTGTTATATGACCACCCACCACCGACATGCCGTTTCCTTCCAAAGGGGACAACTTGGGTTTTCTTTAAATTAACCTCTAGTTGGTATGTGATCGAATAACTAAGTAGTTTGTCAAGGAGTCTTTGCAGCCCGACCCTAGTGAGGCTAAAAAGAACCAGGTCATCGGCATATAAAAGGGTACTTAGTGCAGTGCCTCCCACCTTTGGGGATGACTATTTTTTCATCCAGTGTCATCGACAAATCCGATTTAAACAGGTTAAAAAGGAGGGGGGCCAGCACGCATCCCTGCTTCATACCTCTAGTTTTCATGATTTTCCGCGAGAGATGCGTGTCGGACCCCAACTTCACCCGGACCCAGGTACAAGAGTGAAGTTGAATGATTGCCTCCAGTAGTTTATCAGGGATCCCCCATTTTCTTAGCTTTTCCCATAAAGCCGCCCTTGGGACACTGTCAAACGTGGCTTTGAAGTCGACAAAACAGCAAAGCACTGACCTAGATGTTGAGAGTGCTTTGTCGATAATAATTGAAAATGCTAAAAGGTTGGTCCTAGTCCAGGAGTTAGCAATAAAACCTATTTGGTTCATCGGTATCAGTTTGTGTTCCTTTGCCCATAGACTCAACTCCTCCAAGAGGAGACCTGCATAATGCTTAGCCTCAATGTCCAAAAGAGCAATGAGTCTATAATTGTTGGGAGAAGCGCGGGATCCTGATTTATAGATTGGGTGGATTATTGCACCCCGCCATGAGACTGGGATTGTTGCAGTTCTTAAAGCATAATTAAAAAGATTTGTTAGCGGCCATGACCAGAGAGCTATGTCCGATTGAAACAGGCTCTGTAGCAAGCCATTTGGGCCCGGTGCTCCGTCTGATCTAGCTTTTGACAGAGCTGAGGCAACCCTTTCTTGCGGCTACGTCACTCCTTAGGCCTGCTCCAAGCAGGTGTAAGGTTTTGATGCAGTGGCATCCTAGAACTGGCTCAGTGAAATTTAGCAAATTTCATTGTGTCACTTCTATGAGGCTTTTTTGCGTGGAACGCTCACCCTGCATACATTATACCTGATGCGTCACATTGTAAATGGGATGCATTTTTACGTCTCCGCTGCGTCACAAAAAGTGACCCAAAGGTGGTGGAAAAATGATGCAAGGGGCTTGTAAATCTGCCCCTGTGTGAGCAACCAGCTGGTTCCACAACTCCACTTCTTGTGGTGAATCCAATGCCGTCTCCAGATATTGATGGTGTTGCGATGTGCTATAGCTACTCACGATTTCTTGCCAGATTAGGTTATCCAAGGTGTCTAGATTTGAAGCTCTTAATTTGTGGCACAAAGTAATACTGTCTGGCTATTACCTGGTTTAACAGGCCAAATTCTAGGTACACCTGGACAGGTGATGATGCTCTTGGAAGATGAATGATCGGCTTATATATTATAACCACCAGTCTATTCAAGAGCCTAGCATCTCCTCCTAGCAAGTTTTCACTCCCATAAAATATTGATGGTAGTAACTTTAGCTTCATAACCTGAAGGAGGAGGTCTACGCTGGAGCCCTATACGTGTTTCCAGGCAGTTAAGATCGCGATTTGAAATGCCTGTGCTTTATTTCGTATTGATTATTTCTGTCAAGCCAAATTCCCTCTTGCTTCGATCCAGACTCCAAGGTGCACATATTCTGATGCTTTCCTGATGACTTCGCTCTTCGGGTACCATGCCCTATTCTTATTGCCTCTTTTACCAAAGACAGTTACCTTTGCTTTTGTCAGGTTCACTTCAAGTGTGTTGGTCCTAGTGTATTCGTCTAATTCAGTGATACTCAAGGTGCACGTTACATGTGGCCCTCCTGTCCTTTACATGTGCCCCCTGGTCAGCAGAAGCACTGGGAAGCGTTTTTACTCTCTCAGCACTAACATAAAAAAGATAATAAATAAGCTTTTATTTAACCCCTTCGATGCTCATGACGAGCTCAGCTCGTCATGAGGCACAGTTGAGCTGTGCTGATGACGAGCTGAGCTCGTCATGAATAATGTATATCAAGGATCTCCAGCACAGGAGGAAAATATCAATAGCAGCGAAGGTGTTAAAGGTTAACTGAAGGTAAAGAAAGGTAGTAACTAGGGTGTCTGGTGCTGCTTACATTTAGAAACACCTTCATTCTTAAAGACATCTTGGAGCAAAAGTGTGGAAATATGTCAACCCATTCGCTGCTCATGACGAGCTCAGCTCGTCATGAGGCACGGTTGTGAGCTGTGCTTATGACGAGCTGAGCTCGTCATGAACAATGGGAAACAGTGGCCTGCAGCACAGGAGGGGAATTGCCTTAGCAGCCATGTGGTTAAAATCTGTTCCAAATTAAAAGTAAAAATACTTCATTAACATGCAGAACAGTTTCACCTTAGAACATCAGATTATATCAGTGCATTGAAAAGTATTTCTTGTGAATTCCCATAGAAGCACATGTTCTGGTGCGTACATGGGCTTCTATGGGAATTCTCTACGGCGTATTATCAAGCCCATTATCACCGCTTTAGCTGCAGTTTTATGCTCCTAAAGTGGCGATAATGTTAACGCTGTGCTTGATAATATGTCCCGAAGAGGCAAGTCAGAAGTTATGTGTACTCTTTGGGTGGCCTGAGTTTCTATTATACATGAACAACATTATAGTTTATTAAATCAAACACAGAAGGTTTTGTACATCACACATCCTGAAGTCATGTATTTTAAGGTCCTCATATGTGATAATGAAGAAAAAGGAAGGAAAGTGAAATAAAACGATTGCCTAAGTTCACACAATTTGGTTAAGAGGAGAACCCAGGATTAATCCCAGGTTTTTGGTTTCACACTGTGCTATGCAGACAGTCGAGGCTAGATTTGCGTAGATTAGGAATAGCGATTTCCTAATTATGATTTTTTTGCAAACCGCAGTTAGGAAATTGGTATTCCTAGTGTGTAACGCATTGAGTTTACCCTAGCAATTTGTAGATGGTCACAAATAGACTTACCTCATTAATATTAATGATGTAAGTCACAATTTGTGACCCATTACGATTCGTTGCTATCACAGGGAAGGTGGCGTACTGGAGCTGGGAGACCACCATGAATGTGATTGCTTTTAAGTAAAGCAATCTTTTATTTTAAATGCAGCCCGTTTTCCCTAAAAACAGGATGTGTTTAAAAAGAAAAAAAGGAATCATTTAGGTTTCATTTTTTGGAGTAGGCAACTGCCTGCTTTAAAAAAAAAATGTCATCCATTCTCAAAGGGGGACCCCTTTCCATTTGCACATAGGTTACCACCAACCAGTGGCGTAACGAAACATGAGGGGGCCCCCCTGCAAACTACATGGAGGGGGCCCCCCTCCCATCCTCCATGCCTGTCTAGAGCTCTCAGGCCAGCGACCCGCCATACTGCAGGGGATGCGGGCGATTGTTACGCCACTGTCACCAATGCAGCCGTTAATAGTAACACTGGATGGTGGAGTTAAAGGTTGGGCTTAGTCTGCCAGCAGGCTGTCATAGGTGGTGGTCCATTCATTACAGGGTCCCTGCCATCAGTAGGCCGGGGAAGTTTGCCCAATTTTAGGTGGGTTTCCTGATGCAGACTCCTGTCATGATATACAACATCGGGCCCACTCATTGTTTAGTTTTGACAAAAGTGCATTCACTGCTCCTTCCCGTTTCCGTTTTAAAACATTGGACAAAGCGGCAATGCAGTATTTCAAAAGCAGATATAACTACAAAGAGCACATTTTGATAATACATTTTTATTTTTATTAGACAATAGCAATCTTAAGAGGCATTGCATAGCTTCATACACACTTTGACCCCAATTCCATCACAGTCTCTCTCTCTCTGTCAGTCAGTATCTCTCTTTCAGTCAGTCAGTCTATCTCTCTCTGTCATTCAGTCTCTCTTAGTCAGTCACTCTCAGTCAGTCAGTCTTTCTCTCTCTCTCTCTCTCTCTCTGTCTCTCTCTGTCAGTCTGTCAGTCAGTCCCTCTCTGTCAGTCAGTCTCTCTCTCTGTCAGTCAGTCTATCACTCTCTGTCATTCAGTCTCTCTCAGTCAGTCAGTCAGTCTCTCGCTCTCTATCTGTCTGTCAGTCAGTCTCTCTCTGTAAGTCACTCTCTGTCAGTCTCTCTCAGTCAGTCTCTCTCAGTCAGTCTCTCTCAGTCAGTCTCTCTTAGTCAGTCTCTCTCTCTGTCAATCAGTCTCTCTCTGTCAGTCTCAGTCTCTCTCTCTGTCAGTCAGTCTCTCTCTCTCAGTCAGTCTCTCTCAATCAGTCTCTCTCAGTCTGTCAGTTTCTCTCTCTTATGGTGTGAATAACAAGGAACCCCTGTTTAGGCAACTGAATATGTTTGACAGGGAAATTAGACAATGTAAAAAGAGGCACAAAATGTAATATCATCAGGGAGAAAACGACAAGTGAAAAGCACAACAATCAATTAAAAAGTACAACATTTTGTTTATTATTAAGTATATATACTCTGAATAAAAACATAAAATTTCTGACATATAGTAAAATAAGACTTGTGACCTATTCTAAGGCATCAACACAATACAACATTACAAATGACATCATTAATTCTTAATTTCTAAAACAGTGGCGGACAATACTAGTCCTCTTCTCGACGCGCGTTTCGGCGTTTTCACTGGAACGCCTTCTTCAGGAGCCACATACACAATCTGAAAAACATATACAGCAATTCAAATTCTCTTTCCACATAAGTTATATTAGCCTTTCAATCAGTACCTCAATACAAGTGCATGCAAACGTATAATCCTAACAGCTTTACATATCGCAAACTCCCTACTCATGTAGCCAACTATAAGGCTACATAAGGTACAAAACTCTACGATGTTACATTTGAGCAGTAGTGTAGTATACATATAGAGAAGTAGGCCTTATATGATAGTTGGACCCCTACCCCAATTGCATTTCTAACTTCAGGAGCTTGGTTGGCTCGAGTACTATTGTTGTTGGTAAACAATAGGAAAAATTGTACGTATATACAGATGTATTATCTTAACTTAAGCAAAGATCTATGGATTTCCTAGGCTTAGTTCCTTACAATCTTGAGGTTATATAAAAGGTAACCTATGCAATTACATTACCAAAAACCGGGCAGCATCTGTTAAGACCACTTAAATTAATAAGCACAGTGCCCCCAATCTTACCTAAGTCGGCAGTTGGTTATATTTGCTGCACCTGGCAGCAGCTGTTGGTCTAGCGTTTTTTTCTTTTGTGGAAGGTCTGTTTTTAAACTGCAAATGTAAAAGTAAGAGGAACCCACATTTACTTTTGTGCTGCTATTATTAATAACGGTTTTAGTTTGCTAAATGATTACTTCACCAAACATTTCTAATTGGACAAGAGGCCTTTTTGGAGGTGTTTTTATATCTAAGATAAATTCGAGTATTTTAACATGCAAACAATGCACTTACATGAATAGTATTAGATGAAATCTATAATGATCAGATGGCCAGGAACAGCAGTCGGTATGTCTGCTCTCTTAGCGTTGTTCTGTTAATACTGAGAGGTGAAACGAAAATGCAAAGAATTATTATTCTAAGGTACCTGAGTTCACTGGGAAAATGCGTTAGAACAAGTCCTGAAAGCACGGCGGCGTAAATCGCTTACCGATAGGTAAAAAATGCATTCTGCGTGGTTAAACGACCAGGGACTGCAGTTGATATATCTGCTCCCTTCGTGTTGTCTCGCAATACTAGGGGGTAAAGGGAAAATAAAATAGAGACTTTACTCTAAGCAGCCAAGCTACAATGAATGGAATACGCATCAGGCGAGTTGACGGAGGGCGGCGGTGTTAAACGCTTACCGATATTTAAAAAGAATTTTGCACATTCAGATAACCTTGGACCGCAGGTGAAATATTCGTTCCCTTAGTGTTGTATTGTAAAGCTGGGGAGTAAAGATACAATACGATAGAACATTACTCCATGGACCCAAACTACAAGAAAATAAAAAACATTGTAACGGCTTTACGGAGGGTAGCGGGGTAAATGCTTACCGATAGTTAAAATAAACTCTGCTTGTGCATCAACCCGCGGGCGTCACGATTGATAAATCCAGTGGCGTCCCGCAGCCGTTGGAAAAGGAGATCAACTTCCTAGTCAGACTTCCTTCCTTTTAAAACGGACATGACTTAATCGCCTGTATAAGGTGATTGGTTTGTCCAAAATGACCGCGTCACAAAGGGTAGCCTCAAATGGATACAAACGACGGACTTCATTAATGAGAGTAAGTTGCTGATGTATTTAAATATCGAAAACGGACTCATTCTCGCCAGTAACAATGTTGCAAGTAGATTGATGGTATTAAATATCAAAAACGGACTTCAGGGGGGACAGTCACTCCACTTGTCATGGCGCGGGGACACGCCAGTGGCGTAACCAGGCGCTTAATAAATGTCCAATAATAATAATAATATCGCAAGTAACAATGTTGCATTGCGATATTTATGCAAGAAGATGGTATTCAATATCAAGAACATGACTTCATATCATAAGCAACGATGTTGCATTGTGATATTTATGCAAGAAGATCGAGTTCTTTATTCTGCAGGTGGGAGATAACTTTTGAAAAACCGAGAGTCACTAGAATTAATAGAATTGGTAGAACCTATTTACGTGTGTGGTATAAACAGGATTACCAAAAATTTATTAAATATCCGCAATCCTGTTATTTGCATATTAATCGCAGTACTCTTTACAGCGTATTAGAAGGTATTTTTAGGTATTTCTAGAAATTTAACATAATACTTTGAATGATAGAATCGTGCATTGATATCATCCAAAAAAAAGAGAAAAATATTAAAACCACAAAAGATTGTGTCAACGGCTCTTGGCAATATGACGGCACTTCCAGGGTGGCACTACTACCTTAAAGACAGATGGCAATTTCCCAAGGGATCTCGTTGTTTAACCCCTTTCTATGGGTGTCAAGGATAAAAATCCAAAAAACTTCTCGTTTTTTTCTAATAGCGCATCCCCCTTTGCTGTCTGGGGTCATGATCTTTTCTAGGATGCGCCAATGTATGTCTTCTGGTTTGTGGTTTAAATCCAAAAAGTGCTTCACTAATGGTGCGTTCAGTTTTTGGGTTTTAATGGCCGATCTATGCTCGGTAAGGCACGTCTGGATCGACCTGCACGTCTCACCAACGTAGCCCATACCGCATGGGCAACTAATGAAATAAACCACATTAGTGGTTTTACAATTCCATAAGTCATGTGCCTTAAATGTGGTGCCATTGTGATTGAACATCTCGCCATCTAAAATGTTTTTGCAAGATTTGCAGGAGGAGCATGGAACCGTGCCCCGTACCGGTAAATTAGTTAAAAGCGATCTTTGTGTTTGATCACCATTCTGTTGTTTAGAGTTGAATTTAGAATGAACTATTTTGTCTTTAAGGTTCCGGTTTCTCCTGTGCGCAAACAGAGGTTTGGACAGAGTGGAGGTAGAAGAGGGATTGCAATTCAGGATATGCCAGTTGGCATTAATTACTTGTCTGATCCGTTCGTTCATGGTCGAATGGGTTGTTACACATACAATTCGATCATTCTCCTCTTTCTCTTTGGGGGTGAGTAACGCGTCACGGTCAAAGAATCTTGCACGTTTGTATGAATTCCTTATTAATCTATGCGGGTATCCGCGTTCACAAAATTTCGTGCGCATAATTGCAGCTTGTCTGTCGTAGTCTTGTAAATTAGTGCAATTCCTGCGGACCCTAAGGAATTGTGAGAACGGAATGCTCTCTCTTTGGCATTTTGGATGAAAACTACTGAAATGTAGTAGGGTGTTTCGTGCCGTTTTCTTCACGAAAAGGTCCACCTCTAATTTATCAACATTAACTCTAATGAGGAGATCCAAAAATTTTACTTGATTCTCGCTATAATGTGCAGTGAATTTCAGATTGCCATCTGTTAAATTGATCCACTCTAAGAACTCCAGAAGTGTTTCTTTCCCATTGGTCCAGATAAAAAAGATGTCATCGATGTATCTGGACCAATGGGAAATGGATTCGAAAAAAGGCGCCACTTCATTGTATATGAAGCGTTCTTCAAACCTTGACATATATATGTTCGCTATCGATGGGGCAACTGAAGCACCCATACTGACGCCTTTCAGTTGGCGGTAGATATTCTCACCAAATTCAAAAAAATTGTCTGTTAAGACTATGAAAAGGCAATCTATTAGGAATTTTTTGGGGCATGTGATATTATGTTTCTCTATGAACCAATCTGTAGCCCTAATGGCTTTATCAATGGGAATATTGCTGTAGAGGGATTCTATGTCAAGGGTTACAAGGATATCCCTCCCTTGGATGATATTCAGATTTTCAACTGTGTTAATCATGTGACAGGTATCTTTAACGTAAGATTTAATTTTTGAAATATGGGGTCGTAAAAAATGATCTACAAATTTGGATAGGGGTTCTGTTGGGGTGCCTATGGTGGACACTATTGGTCTATATGGGGGGTTTGTTGGGTTCTTATGAATCTTGGGTAGACCATAGATACAAGCAGTTTTAAATTTATTTGCATTCAAAAATTCATGATCTTTGACGCTGATTTCGCCATCTGATAATGCTCCATCGGTCAGAGTCATGATTTTTTTGATAGTAGTATGGATTGGATTACATTTAATCTGAGAATAGGTGGTACTGTCACTTAACATTCTTTTCATGTTTTGTTCATAGTCGTTGGAGTTAAGTACCACAATGCCTCCTCCCTTATCTGCGCTTTTGATTGTTAGTTCTTTATTTACAGATAGGTCTTTAAGAGCACGAGATTCATCTACAGTAAGGTTGTATCTGGGTTTGGGTATATATTTTAACGTTTTCTCCAGTTTTTTCATTACAACCAGCTCGAAAGCTGCAACTTTTGGTCCCAATTGATCCAACCCAGGTGTAAAAGTGGAGGGTAAAGAGATTGCAGTCTGTTTATCTATTGTTAAGTTATCTACGTCATCTTCTTTATTTGCAAAGAATTTTTTGAGTCTAATTTTCCTGAAAAGAGCAATTATGTCTTTATGTAGCTCAAAGATATTAACAAATGAATGGGGAACAAAGGATAGTCCCTTCGATAATACAGTTTCACTGTAACTGTCTAGCTCTTTCGAGGACAGGTTAAAGATAGGGATTATATCCCCTGTCCCCAATATTGTCTGTTGCGAGTTTCCCTGATAAACTGCGGCTCTTGCTGCTGATGTTGTTGGTGTTGGATTTGTTGGTGTGCAGTTTGTTGTTGGTGTTGGTTCAGATGAAAATTCCCTCGGGTTTGTCCCTGATTCTGAAATCTTACCCTGGGGCGGCCCCGGCGAGGCCCCCTGTTTGATAAAAAAGGGCGTCGCTGAGGTCTGGAGTTTGGATATGTATTAAAACCACCATCTGATTCATAGTAGGTATTGCTAGTGCCTTCTCCTTCTGAGTCTGACGAATCAGTAAAGTTATTGATTCTTTGTTGTACATTTCGAGATTCATCAGTGTAATGATTCTGTTGATAAAAGTCTTTATGTAAGAAGGGATAAGCAACTTCTTCTGAATAGAATCTTTTATCTTTATTCAGTTTATCTGTCTTTCGTTTGTTTAGATAGTTGCTGAACGATTCTAAATCTTTATTATATTCCTCTATTTTTTTGATGGCGTCCTCAACTCCAGTCATTTGTTTTAATTTCTCTTCTAATTCATCTATCTCTTTTTTTATTTCTAAGGCTAGTTCCTTTGATGTTGCTACAATTAATATCATCAGATCTCGAGAGCAACGGTTTGCTATTTGACTCCATTTTTCTAAAAATGGTCTATGGTGCACAAAGAGACCCGGTATATTACGCACACGCAACCCGTTGGGGATAATTCCTGTTTTCAGATATGCCAACATGAACTCCCCATGGGCTTCCATGCGGATGAGTTTCTTTTTAAGATCTACTAGCTTCTTACCTTCGTCTTGGCCTCTACTAGACATATTGATGTTAGTGGTCGGGATTGTTGTACCTACTAACGTTTCGAATTCTTCATCGGTAAATCCGAAAGTTTTTATATTGGCCATGACTCTAGGGAGTGGGTGAAAAAGGAGGGGAGAAGGAATTAACTACACACTGCTCAAATATATTACAATCAATAACAGTCAACTAAATTGAAAAAGTAAAGCCCTGCACAGACAAGCTGTGGGAAAAATGGTGTGAATAACAAGGACCCCCTGTTTAGGCAACTGAATATGTTTGACAGGGAAATTAGACAATGTAAAAAGAGGCACAAAATGTAATATCATCAGGGAGAAAACGACAAGTGAAAAGCACAACAATCAATTAAAAAGTACAAAATTTTGTTTATTATTAAGTATATATACTCTGAATAAAAACATAAAATTTCTGACATATAGTAAAATAAGACTTGTGACCTATTCTAAGGCATCAACACAATACAACATTACAAATGACATCATTAATTCTTAATTTCTAAGCAGTGGCGGACAATACTAGTCCTCTTCTCGACGCGCGTTTCGGCGTTTTCACTGGAACGCCTTCTTCAGGAGCCACATACACAATCTGAAAAACATATACAGCAATTCAAATTCTCTTTCCACATAAGTTAAATTAGCCTTTCAATCAGTACCTCAATACAAGTGCATGCAAACGTATAATCCTAACAGCTTTACATATCGCAAACTCCCTACTCATGTAGCCAACTATAAGGCTACATAAGGGACAAAACTCTACGATGTTACATTTGAGCAGTAGTGTAGTATACATATAGAGAAGTAGGCCTTATATGATAGTTGGACCCCTACCCCAATTGCATTTCTAACTTCAGGAGCTTGGTTGGCTCGAGTACTATTGTTGTTGGTAAACAATAGGAAAAAATTTACGCATATACAGATGTATTATCTTAACTTAAGCAAAGATCTATGGATTTCCTAGGCTTAGTTCCTTACAATCTTGAGGTTATATAAAAGGTAACCTATGCAATTACATTACCAAAAACCGGGCAGCATCTGTTAAGACCACTTAAATGTTTTTTATTTTCTTGTAGTTTGGGTCCATGGAGTAATGTTCTATCGTATTGTATCTTTACTCCCCAGCTTTACAATACAACACTAAGGGAACGAATATTTCACCTGCGGTCCAAGGTTATCTGAATGTGCAAAATTCTTTTTAAATATCGGTAAGCGTTTAACACCGCCGCCCTCTGTCAACTCGCCTGATGCGTATTCCATTCATTGTAGCTTGGCTGCTTAGAGTAAAGTCTCTATTTTATTTTCCCTTTACCCCCTAGTATTGCGAGACAACACGAAGGGAGCAGATATATCAACTGCAGTCCCTGGTCGTTTAACCACGCAGAATGCATTTTTTACCTATCGGTAAGCGATTTACGCCGCCGTGCTTTCAGGACTTGTTCTAACGCATTTTCCCAGTGAACTCAGGTACCTTAGAATAATAATTCTTTGCATTTTCGTTTCACCTCTCAGTATTAACAGAACAACGCTAAGAGAGCAGACATACCGACTGCTGTTCCTGGCCATCTGATCATTATAGATTTCATCTAATACTATTCATGTAAGTGCATTGTTTGCATGTTAAAATACTCGAATTTATCTTAGATATAAAAACACCTCCAAAAAGGCCTCTTGTCCAATTAGAAATGTTTGGTGAAGTAATCATTTAGCAAACTAAAACCGTTATTAATAATAGCAGCACAAAAGTAAATGTGGGTTCCTCTTACTTTTACATATGCAGTTTAAAAACAGACCTTCCACAAAAGAAAAAAACGCTAGACCAACAGCTGCTGCCAGGTGCAGCAAATATAACCAACTGCCGGCTTAGGTAAGATTGGGGGCACTGTGCTTATTAATTTAAGTGGTCTTAACAGATGCTGCCTGGTTTTTGGTAATGTAATTGCATAGGTTACCTTTTATATAACCTCAAGATTGTAAGGAACTAAGCCTAGGAAATCCATAGATCTTTGCTAAGTTAAGATAATACATCTGTATATACGTACAATTTTTCCTATTGTTTACCAACAACAATAGTACTCGAGCCAACCAAGCTCCTGAAGTTAGAAATGCAATTGGGGTAGGGGTCCAACTATCATATAAGGCCTACTTCTCTATATGTATACTACACTACTGCTCAAATGTAACATCGTAGAGTTTTGTACCTTATGTAGCCTTATAGTTGGCTACATGAGTAGGGAGTTTGCGATATGTAAAGCTGTTAGGATTATACGTTTGCATGCACTTGTATTGAGGTACTGATTGAAAGGCTAATATAACTTATGTGGAAAGAGAATTTGAATTGCTGTATATGTTTTTCAGATTGTGTACGTGGCTCCTGAAGAAGGCGTTCCAGTGAAAACGCCGAAACGCGCGTCGAGAAGAGGACTAGTATTGTCCTCCACTGTTTTAGAAATTAAGAATTAATGATGTCATTTGTAATGTTGTATTGTGTTGATGCCTTAGAATAGGTCACAAGTCTTATTTTACTATATGTCAGAAATTTTATGTTTTTATTCAGAGTATATATACTTAATAATAAACAAAATTTTGTACTTTTTAATTGATTGTTGTGCTTTTCACTTGTCGTTTTCTCCCTGATGATATTACATTTTGTGCTTCTTTTTACAGTTTCTCTCTCTTAGTCAGTCTCTCTCTCTGTCAGTCAGTCTCTCTCTCTGTCAGTCAGTCTCTCTCTCTCTCTGTTAGTCAGTCTCTCTTTCTCTGTCAGTCTCTCAGTCTCTTTCTCTCTCTGTCAGTCTTTGTCAGTCAGTCTCCCTCTCTGTCAGTCAATCTCTCTCCCAGTCAGCCAGTCTCTCTCTCTCCCAGTCAGTCTCTCTCTCTCCCAGTCAGTCTCTCTCAGTCAGTCATTCTCTCTTTACCCCAGTCAGTCAGTCTCTCTCTCGCTCTGTCAGTCAGTCTCTGTCAGTCAGACTCTCTCACTCAGTCAGTCTCTCTCTCAGTCAGTCTCTCTCTCAGCCAGTCTCTCTCCAAGTCAGTCTCTCTCTGTCAGTCTCTCTCTGTCAGTCTCTCTGACAGTCAATCAGTCTATCTCTCTGTCAGTCAGTCTCTGCCTCTCTCTCTCAGTCTCTCTTTCTCAGTCAGTTTCTCTCTACCTTAGTCAGTCTCTGTCAGTCAGTCAGTCTCACTCTCAATCAGTCTCTCTCTCTCTGTCAGTCAGTCACTCTCTCTCTCAGTCAGTTTCTCAGTCAGTCAGTCTCTACTCTCTCTCCATTCTCTCTCTCAACTCTGTCCACTCTATCTCTACTGTCTCTCTCTCCACGGTCTCTCCTCTGTCTCTCTCTCCACTTTCTCTCTCCGCTCTCTCACTATCTCTCTCTCCACTGTCTCCCTCCACTGTCTCCCTCCACTGTCTCCCTCCACTGTCTCCTTCCACTGTCTCCCTCTACTCCCTCTCTCTCCACCCTCTCCCCCTTCTCTCTCTCTACTTTCTCTCCACTCTCTCTCCACTCTCTCTCCACTCTCTCCACTCTCTCTCTCCACTCACTCTCTACACTCACTCTCTCTCCACTCACTCTCTCTCCACTCACTCTCTCTCCACTCACTCTCTCTCCACCCACTCTCTCTCTGCTGTCTCCCTCCACTGTCTCTCCCTCCACTGTCTCTCTCTCCACTGTCTCTCTCTCCACTGTCTCTCTCTCTCCACTGTCTCTCTCTACTCTCCACTCTCTCTCCACTCAATCTCTCTCTCTCTCTCTCTCTCCACTCTCTCTCTCTCTCCACTCTCTCTCTCTCTCCACACTCTCTCTCTCTCCACACTCTCTCTCTCCACTCTCTCTCTCTCTTTCTCTCCACTCTCCACTCTATCTCTCTCCACTCTCTCTCTCCCCTCTCTCTCTCTCTCCACTCGCTCTCTCCACTCGCTCTCTCCACTCGCTCCCTCCACTCGCTCTCTCCACTCGCTCTCTCCACTGTCTCTCTCCACTGTCTCTCTCCACTGTCTCTCTCTCCACTCTCTTTCCACTCTCTCTCTCTCCACTCTATCTTTCTCACCACTCTATCTTTCTCTCCACTCTCTCTCTCTCCACTCTCTCTCTCCACTCTCTCTCTCTCTCTCCACTCTCTCTCTCTCTCCACTCTCTCTCTCTCTCCACTCTCTCTCTCCACTCTCTCCAGTGTCTCTCCATACTCTCTCCACTCTCTCTCCTTTCTCTTTCTCTCCACTGCCTATCTCCACTCTCTCTCCACTGTCTACTCTCTCTCCACTGTCTCTCTCCACTCTCTCTCTCTCTCTCTCTCTCCACTGTTTCTCTCCACTGTTTCTCTCCACTCTCTCTCTCTCCACTCTCTCCCACTCTCCCTCACAAAGTAGTGTGCGTTCCATGGGTGTCCGCAGAAATGTTTCCAGGGGGGGCACATTTTTAACTTCATCACCATCCCCCTTGCACCCTTCTCTCCTCTGCCTTGCACCCTTCTTGCCCTCCCTCTTGCACCTTTCCCCCCTCCCCTTGTATCCTTCTCCCCCTCCCCTTGTACCCTAGTCCACCTCCACCTTGAACCCTTTTCTACCTTGCACCATTCTCCCTCTGCCTTGCACCCTTCTCCCCTCTGCCTTGCACCCTTCTCCCCCTCCACCTTGCACCTTTCTCCCCCTCCGCCTTGCACCCTTCTCTACCTTGCATCCTTTTCCTCTCTGCCTTGCACCCTTCTCCCCCTCCGCCTTGCACCCTTCTCCTCTCTGCCTTGCACCCTTCTCCCCTCTGTCTTGCACCCTTCTCCACTTTGCCTTGCACCCTTCTCCCCTTTGCCTTGCACCCTTCTCCCCTCTGCCTTGCACCCTTCTCCCCTCTGCCTTGCACCCTTCTCCCCCTCCGCCTTGCACCCTTCTCCCCCTCCGCCTTGCACCCTTCTCCTCTCTTCCTTGCACCCTTCTCCTCTCTTCCTTGCACCCTTCTCCCCTCTGCCATGCACCCTTCTCCCCCTCTACCTTGCACCCTTCTCTACCTTGCACCCTTCTCCTCTCTTCCTTGCACCCTTCTCCTCTCTGCCTTGCACCCTTCTCCCCTCTGCCTTGCACCATTCTCCCCTCCGCCTTGCACCCTTCTCCCCTCCGCCTTGCACCCTTCTCCCCTTTGCCTTGCACCCTTCTCCCCTCTGCCTTGCACCCTTCTCCCCTCTGCCTTACACCCTTCTCCCCTCCGCCTTGCACCCTTCTCTACCTTGCTTCCTTTTCCCCCTCTGCCTTGCACCCTTCTCCCCCTCCGCCTTGCACCCTTCTCTACCTTACACCCTTCTCCCCTCCGCCTTGCACCTTTATCTACCTTGCACCATTCTCCAGTCTGCCTTGCACCCTTCTCCCCCTCTGCCTTGCACCCTTCTCAGCCCCCCTCCTCCCCTCCTGCAGATGCCCATGGTGTGTTCTAACAAGAGGGCTTACCTGAGGGCACCATTTTGCTGCCTCGTCCCTTCTCATGTGAGCTTTGCCCTGGAGAATGCTCTCTCTGGGGGCCCTCACTCCCACCCTTGTCAGGGTCCCGAGCACTGCTCTGTGCTGTCTCCTGCTCTTGCTCTCTGAGGCCCCCACCCCATCCTTGTCCCTGTCTCTTCTCTTCTCTTGTGGGGTGGGCCCCCCACCCAATCCTTGTCCCTATCTCTTCTCTTCTCTTGTGGGGTGGGCTTTGCTTATGGAGAGGAGAGCGTTGGGGCCGGGCTCTGAGCTGCCTCAGAGGGGAAGTGGAGAGTGCTGTCTCTGGGGCCCCCACCCCACCCCATCCTTGTCCCTGTCTCGTCTCTTCTCTTGTGGGATGGGGCCCCCAGCCCATCCTTGTCCCTGTCTCTTCTCGGGTGGGGCCTGTCCCTGTCTCTTCTCTTGTGGGGTGGGGCCCCCACCCAATCCTTGTCCCTGTCTCTTCTCGGTGGGGGCCTGTCCCTGTCTCTTCTCTTGTGGGATGGGGCCCCCACCCCATCCTTGTCCCTGTCGCTTCTCTTCTCTTGTGGGGTGGGGCCCCCACCCAATCCTTGTCCCTGTCTCTTCTCGGTGGGGGCCTGTCCCTGTCTCTTCTCTTGTGGGATGGGGCCCCCACCCCATCCTTGTCCCTGTCTCTTCTCTTCTCTTGTGGGGTGGGGCCCCCACCCAATCCTTGTCCCTGTCTCTTCTCGTGGGGGCCTGTCCCTGTCTCTTCTCTTGTGGGATGGGGCACCCACCCCATCTTGTCCCTGTCTCTTCTCTTCTCTTGTGGGGTGGGCCGGGCCCCCACCCAATCCTTGTCCTTGTCTCTTCTCTTCTCCTGTGGGGTGGGGCCCCCACCTCCTCCGTGTCCCTGTCTCTTCTCTTGTGGGGTGGGCTTTGCTTATCGAGAGGAGAGAGTGGGGGGCCGGGCTCTGTGCTGCCTCAGAGGAGCAGTGGACTGCTGTCTCTGTCCCGGGCCTGCCTCCGGCTCTGCCTGAAGAGAAACAATGTTGATACTTTGTTTCTCTTTAGTCAGAGGGAGGGTGTGAGGAGAACGGAGCAGGCTGCACCTGCTTCAGACACAGAGGGAGAGAGGCTTGCTTCAGGGCAGGCCTCTCTCACAGCCCTCAGAAGAGCTGAGGGGGCTGGGCCCCCTGGGGGCCCCCTTCATTAACTGTAGAGAGTGAGGCCCCCCCGGGCTGCGGGGGCGTTTGTTAGCCCCTGCCACCAACTTTGAGTTGGCTGTAAACTGCGGATGTTTTACGACTGCATTTCGGAAAACATTTCTACAAACAAAAGTGAACTGGTGTTTGGAAGGGGTGCCCTAAACACACTCTGAATACCTATTCAAAAACCCATATTGTAGTTTGGTAACAGGTTGCCAAATCGCAATTTGGGGTTGATATATTTGGAAATGCCTTTTTGCATTCACAAATGGCCCGACCTCAAAATGGCTTCTAGATGTATATGCTTTGCTTCCCCTACATTCACCTTACCACCAGCATCCCCCAACCCAAATGCCGCCCTGCTCGCATCAGAGCGGTCCTCGATCACATCACAGACCAAACTTTGTGGCGCGGGGAATATGTTTGTGAGCGCCCATAGTCTAATTTGTTGATCTGTCACTGGAGGCTCACTTTAGATATACTCACTATCATCAAATTATCTGTGTACAATAAATGGGACAATGGTCTTCCTATCAATTTCAGCGGGTGCAAGTTTGTTTGATTGAAAGCAATTGTAAGGTTTGAGAAACATAAGTTGAAGAACAAGGGGGCTGCAACACATCCGTCTTTCAATATCATCATGGTGCAAATTTTTCTGGATAGAAAGCTACAGTTACCTAATTTTATCCTTGTCCAGGTATCTGAATATAGAAGTTCTATTGCTCATAACAACTTATCTAGGATTTTTGATCTGAGCTGACAGGTGTGTTGTAGTCCTACTTGGGAGACATCCCAGTGTTTGTTTTTCAAAATCTGATCATCCTAACTTCCAGGTCCTTCCTGAATGTGAACAAATGGCAGATATGTTTTTTTATGAAGGCCTATTTGATGAAGGCCTACAGTGGCCTCAAGCCAGCCCCCTCTCCCTCTCAAGGGAGAATGCTACTGGACTCCTGGAGGCGGACACTGACTGTCAGGTGATTAAAAATGACCAAAGGCCAACACACCTGACTTAGAGAGGAGATACTGCATCAGGACCACTTTGCCGGCCCCCCTGCCAACCATGGGATTTATGTGAGAAGGGAGAAGCCTGGACAGGGACACTACCAATGGTGGGGAAGAGAGAAAATGGCCCAATGGCTCCTAAACACTTAGGGGCTCTTTAGGATGACGGACGGACTTAGTCCGCCCGCCATCCTGTCGGTTATTGGGACCGCCCGCCATAAGGGCGGAGGTCCCGTGGGGGGTATTAGGATGCGCCTGCCACTATGGCGGGCACATCCTGCATTTTTAGCATTGTGGCGGGCGGTGCTCTCAGCACCGCCCGCCACAATGCTAAAAATGCACGTATGCATTTGCATAAACAAAGTGGCAGGCACTGTGCGGTGCCTGCCGCTTTGTGTATGCAAATGCAGGGGGGTACCACAGGTACCCCCCGTGTGCACCCCCCACCTCTCCTTTACTCTGAGGGCCCACAGGGGGCCTCCAAAGTGAAGACCGCACAATGCCGCCACGGAAAGGCATCTGAAAAAGCCCATGTTAATATGGCTGGTGGTGTCTATTAGACACCGCCACCATATTGGACCTTTTCGGCCCCGGTCTTTCCGTCCGCCGCGGTCCACCCGCCATCCTAATATGGCGAGGGGTCATTTAGGTGAGGATGGCGGGCGGATTGCCCCCGCCAGGCTGGCGGTAATGGGCCCCTTAGCCTCCACTGAGCCTGAGGCTGCAGCAAACATCCCCCTTCTCCATCTCTAACCAACATAGGTTCAAAGTGATGGCCTGGTGAGGAAGGGGTTATGACAAAACCTAGCCTCCACCAGTGAGGCTGTTCAGGGCCTCTTCAGCTCAATGCACATCAGTGTGCCTGTAGCCCGCTCAAGCTGGCCTCATATGACAAGGGACCGACCTGTCAGGGGAAGGGGAAAGACACTGTAAGCCAAAATAACGCTCTGCCCCCAGGACATTGCATGCCCAGTGCCCGACTGCCCGCTTTGCCGATCCAAAATTGGATCCCACCCTTTGTGGCCAGGTTTGTCTTGCAGCTGGAAAATAGCACTGTGTGCAGGCCTTGGCGAAGCCAGTGAGCTTTACCAGCCTCCGGGGAGGGCAATACGTTCCCAGTGGGTAAACCATGTCAACCTCCTGCCTTCTCCTCGCCCCCACCGGCTATGCAGAGAGCATGGTTTATAGGTGAGCTGGGTACAGCCCAGTTTCAGTGGAAACAATGGAAAGGCCATAAAGTTAAGACATGGATGTACCACTCAAGATTGTAACTCGAGTGGTATAAACAGATAGCTTGGTGATTAGCGTCAGAGGGAGTCCTGTTTTACTGGAAATGGCACATAGTGTGAATGTTAGTTATTTGTGTCATTGTGAAGGTGGCGAGGTCATCCAAAAGATCGACCAGGAAGAAAGCATAAAAGGGCCATATTTCACTGATTGAAGGGTGTGTGGGTGATAGAATGAATGCCCTTCCTGGTTACAGTGGGACGAGTGCATTATAAGAGTGAGTGTGGCTTAGATACGTTTCTTATTGGTCGTCCAGCTGGCTTGAAATAGGGGTAGGGGGTACACGCCATGTATCCTGTTGCAACAGGGAACGACTTCCTCTCATAGTCAGGCTGGCAGCAATGGCTGTGATTGGCCAGGTGAACGGATGAGAATGCCTGAACCTGAAGTCTGCCTGGAGATAGAATGGTGCTGCCCAGGCATGTCGGAGCGTTGATTGGCCCAAGGGGCCTGGGGCAAAAAGCTGGGCTGCCCTCCCTTTGCGACGGCAGCGGTGCTGCCTCATGGTATAAGGCACTATGCCCATCCTTGTGGTTTTCTTTTTCCCTAAAGAGTTCCAGGAGTAACGAAGGACTACATTTGGAATCTCCAGCCTCAAGATAGCTTCACTGGGTCACACGTCACCGTAATGCTGCCGTCAGATACCTTTGTTTGCAGAGCGCAGTCTCTTGTCTGGAACTTGCAGATTTTGCTGCAGTCCCATAAGAGACAGCTCCAGCGGCTATCGTTTTTGCAACATGATTTATTTAGCAGATTCCACTGCCTGTAGCGATGTAAAGAACACAGAGCCAATGCAGCCCACGGAAAGGATATCACATGTGGGCTCACGAGTACATCCGGGCTGCATCGTTCCTAGAGTGTCAAGGGATAAATGCTGAGGGTCTTCGTCCAGCTAAGATCCAAGGAGGTCGAACAAGGGCATCTGTCGTGGTGCCAGCGTGCTTGCAATAGACGGACGTGTCCGTGCTGTCTTACAAGCGATGACGAGCACATTAGACAGAAAAATGATACCTAGTACAGTCAGCAATACATCTCAAGCCTCATCTGCATTTTAACTTTCAGTAAAATGTTTTTGAAACTTTTACCTCCATTCTGTCTGCAGTGCCTGATAAACAGAAGTGTGGAAAGGGGTCTGCAATTGTATCAACAATTGATGTCACCAGTAGAGAAATATCATCGAAATGGTGCTTTGACAAGAATCAAAGTGCATTTACCGGCCATGCTAAGGCACTATGGTGGTTAGTACATATAGGACATGAATGGATGCATTTTTAGCAGATTTGCATTCCAGGCATTTGGCTGCAGTGGAGTACCTGGAAGGTTTACATCCTCGCCACTAGGGAACGCAGTGTTTACCCAGTGAGGTCTCTTGTTCCACCCGGCATTTCTGCTTTGGCTGGAGCACTCAGAGGCGTTTTTCAAATCTACCAGTGCCTCTGTCACTTTCCACAGCTCTCTGAGATTAATCTCAGCAGGCACTGGGGCTTCAAGAGAGCGAGAGAAGGAGAGAAAGGGATGGATGGATGGAGAGAGAGCGAGAGATCAGAGGGGGACAGCAGAGAAGGGCAGTGCTTCATTTGCAAAGACAAATAGTGCTATGGCCCTAGTCAGGAGACCACCACAGCTTGCAACCATCCGTTGCCCCTGACAGCGCGCTCAATGACAGTGCCTACACATCAACTCACCATCGCACTCTTACAAGTGTGACGATTCATACTATTCCAGCCCTCCAAAGCTATAAGAAGGGCTTGGGAGACAGGTATTAGTAATTATATATACAAATCGAATGAATACACAGCTGTTGTTGTGCTCATATCTGAATTAGACAGACAGCGCCACCATATGGCAGACTGTCATAAGCACTGGTGCGGGTGCCCAGCATCGGAAACCGCTGGCTCAAATTAAGCACTGTAGAAAAAAAAAGAATGGGTGGAAGGATGAAAAGAAAGAGACAGAGCAAGAGGAAGTTAGAAAGGCTGGTTTGAGCATTATTGCCAAGGCTGAGTCCGCCTCTGTGTCTACTCCAATGCTTCACGATGCAGTTGAATCCTTGGTCCCTGTCCCTCCCTTCTACAGATTGTGTGAATCACTAATGGTGCTTTCGCGACACGTTGCAAAATTTGGCTCTGAGGGTTATTAGTCCCCGCTGAGCAGCTGAGACAGTGGCCAAGTGCTGGTTCTCACTCAGTGCCTCAAGCAGGGATAGATCAGGAACACAAAGCAGGCCAGTTCCTGATTACATGCATGTCAGAGTAGGAAGTGAGACTGGCCCTCTATAGGGGACTTAGGGAATCTTCCACAACCCTACAACCTGGTCAGTATTGGAAAAGTAATCTAAACTATTCATCTCACAGCAGCATGAATTAAATACTTAAAGCAATATATATATTGCATGCAGCTTTGAAGGATAATTCATTATTCCAATAATCCATAAGGTAAGGCACCAGGCCAAATTCACACTGCCTCGTTATGTAAATCCACTAGCATATAGAGCGTCATAGTCAAGACAGTACTGCCCCACTATACAAAGCCTTAAAAAACAGCCAATGCTCTAGTACGTAGAAAGAGCACAATAGTTATATATAATATAGACAGTTATTCCAGAGTCACACTATATAAGGTACAAGAGTAGATAGCTTTTCCAACATTCGTCAAGTCAAACATGAGTTATTATGTTCAACTAATCACCCATGAGTGTATCCAGGCGCTGGGGGAGTTGCTGCTCTGGATGGGTTCAGTTGAACAAACAGATCTTGAGTGCTTTCGGGAATTCTCGGAGAGAGGGGGTGAAGGTGCATGAAAAGAATTGTTGCCAGCCAGATCCAATGATGGCTTACTATGTTAAGCACCACAGACAGCCCGTTTTCCACAATGTCCCAAGATCTGAAGCACCATAGCCAGTGGCGGCTCCTCCACTAAGGCGGAGGATCGCTGCCTCACTGCTTTGCAGCAGCGAAATAAAGGAAATATAAAATGATAATAACTCGAGGTTATTATCATTTTATTATTTCCTGCTGTGGCAGGTTTGCGGGCAGGGTGAGGCTGCTCTGATGACAGAGGAGCAGGGGAGGAGTGGTGGCACAGTGTAAGTAAGCGTGAGTATTTGGCCAGCTGACTGGGGCCGGCCAAACAATCATGCACACTTTGCATGTTCTCCATCCTTGCTGTGAGTCTCCCACTGCCTGTCTCTACGCCAAACCATGGTGCTCAGACCAATCACAACCCTGCATTGCAGTGCTGTAAATGTCTTAGAGGGGCCAGGGTGGTTCCTGTTCCACTCCGGCTGGGAGAGACGACGGAGGGATGATACCCGCCCGCCACCCCCGCACTGAGTTGACCAACCAACCATAGCCATGTCAATATTGCAATAACATCTAAACTGATTCTCCAGTGCCCCAACATGTAAAGCAACAAAACTAGGCCAAAGCCTGAGTATGTCAAGCACTGTTTCCAGACGGTCCACCCCAGGCTGCACTTTTTTAGGGGATGACTATCACCACCCCCTCTACCCGCGCCCCCCGGCTCTGAGAACAAATTGTCCGCTGGCTTCCTCCTCCCAACCTGTCGGCCGTCGATCCCACCCCCCTCGCTTTTACCTGCCCTCGGGCAGCAAACTTACGGGCCGCCCCGTGTGGCAGTAAGGCTAGAAACGCCACTTGCGACGGTGGGCCTCACTATGGTTAGTTCTTGAGCTCAGGAGTTAAATTATCTGAAGCAGCAGATGGTTTAATTTGTTCTTTATTTTAAAGGTTCAGTTTCTTCTCAACACTACTCTTCCCTATTCATGAAAAAGGGACATGACAGCTAATAGGTTTTTTTTGTTTTAAAAAGCAGGCTGTCTCCATCTGGTTAAATCAAATGTTTAAGCATGTGTGCTGTGCCAGCATTTGATGCATTTTAAGCGCACATTGGAGGTACTTTATTTAGCACAGGTACGCCTACTCGTTTGCCTTTCTCCACAAACAGCATTTTTGTTTTCAACTTTTTGTGTGGCCTTATAGCCCCTCGCTTTGATGTGCTGCTGCTTTAATGCTTGTAAAAAAGTGTTTTTCAGAAGCATCAGAAGCACTTATTTACTGCATTCAGAGGTTTAGAACATCAAGTACTTTTCAGTTTGTATGGCGAGATTATGAAAACCAATAACTGGAACATTTCACAAACGTCCTGAATTTTTTAAAAGACATTGTCCCAGAAAATCAGGGTTGCATGGTCACTGATTTCATTCGATAATGCTATTAGTGTTTTCAAGAGGCATCACAGAACACTTAACATATTTTTCTGTGTTTTATATTTTGCTTGTCTCCATAGCCCCAACTCCCTCCCTCGTTCTGTTATTTGCTTGCTTTCATCCATCCTGCACTGGCAAGCTGCCTCAATAAGAGGAGTATGATGCGGCCAGTGCTGGCCATGCCAAGGCGCTTTGTTCCCTGACTTCCAGCCATGCTGCTGTACAGTGCGGCTAAAAGACATTGACTAAGCCAGTAGCTCTCAAATCTGCGAGATGTATTTGCTTTGCCAAAGCCTGTTTTCATACATTTGCCCTGTTCTTGGTGTATTTCATTTTCTCTCCCTTTGCCACCTCCTTCTTTCAGTTTCTCTCTCAAAATTCACTTTCTCTCCCTTTGACTCTCTTCTGCTTTCTCTTTATCACTCTTCTCCCTTCTCCTCTAATAGGGGATTCCCCTCCCACAGTTCATATTTTATTCTCTTACTCCCATTCTCTACTTGTTGTCTTCCCACGTCCCTCTCTCCTTTTCTCTCCCACTCTCTTATTACTCTATTATTGTATGTCTTCTTCCCTACATCTGAATATGTTGCATGCTTTTTGCTGGAGCGGCGGGGTTTCGCACTACTTGTAGGTCACAGTAAAATTAAATGGTAATAAAAATCATTTTATTTTTCAGTGACGCATGTGTGTCGGGTGGGGCTGCGAGGAGTGGTGGGCACTTAGAAATAAGCCATCCTAGGCCAGCCAAACCGACATGTAGTTTGCTATTTCTCTAACCCAGCTTGTTTACAGACAGGTTGGAGAGAAGCAGCAAGCTCACAGGGACTGTCTGAGCTGCAGAGCAGGCCCCTCAAACCAAACTAGCACTGTTCTCATAGCATTAAAGCAGCGTCTGGATTGGGTGGGGAGCCTTCTTTCATGGAGACTGCTGGGAGAGCACGGAGGTGTGCGTCGGAGGCAGCGGTAGCAAAAGGAAAGGTACGTTTTTGAAAAATTATTATTTCTACTTCCTTTCATCCCCCGTCCGTCCCCGACCCCCACTTTTGTTCCATGGTGGCTGCTACCGGCTTTTTGCCCTCCTTTCCATTCTCTCCTTTCCTCTTTTTTCCTTACCTTTCCCTTTCCTCTGTGGCTGCCCGCTTTGCATGCAGTGCTCCTTCTTAAGAGAGCGACCCCTCCTTAGTGCCGCATTCCGGTATACTCAACTTGAGCCACTCGTGGGGACCCCCGTGGAAGTGCCTCTATTACTGCACACTATTTTGTCAATGCTCTTCATTATTGACTAGGTCTTCTGATATGACTGCATGTAACATGCCTTCAGCTGGTACATACTGCATGATTTCAAGAGTCTACCTTTGAGGTTGGGCTGCTTCCGTTTCCGGTCCTCCTCATCTGCTCTGCTCACACAGAGCATCGAGTCCACGGTCATGAAAGAGACCTAGTCTTTGGCTCGAACATTGATGCTTTGGGACAGCGTAGTGATGGCAGTGATCTAAGGGTGAGCAACGGGCGGTTGGGACAACTCTGCAAAGGCTGCGGGGGGGGGTGGGGGGGGCACGCTCAAATACACATCATGTTGGAGGTAGGTCCAGGATGAAAGGTTGTGCTGGATATCTTGCCAAGGGGCACATCTGGTTGGGCAGTACATATTTTAAAGTACAACCAGGGATCCCCTCATTTATGTCAAATCCTGCTTATTTGTTGTTTCCGCAAAGTTTGGGACAGGTTAACGGGCTGCATCGTGTTGCGGTGGGTTTGATGTTTGGTCGGGTCAATTGACTGAGTACAGTCATTTTTGCTTCGTATATCTGGGCATGAAGGAATGCCAGGCAAGAATCTAGCAAATGCAGTTAGCAGGACTTATTCGGTATGTGATGTATTATCTCACTGGCTGGCCGCCATGCAAGGGGACCATGTACCTAGGTCACACACATCAGGCATAGGTGCCCAGTGGAAGTATGGAAGGGACGGCACAGAACAGGACCCTGCACAGGTTAGATGCTGGCGAATTGTGGCTGCACTACTGCACATGGCAAAGTAAACCAGGACTGATTCACATGCGGGGCATGGTGGTGGTGGTCCCTACCTCTTTTCTCAGGATCACTCCCTTTTGGGTTTATCTAACGAACATCTTAATGGGCTTAAAGTTACAGCCTCTCTGGTCTCTGCCAAACTGTGAGTAGGTTAACAATGGACTTTAATTAGTGCTGCAATGGCCCTCTAATGCGATAGTACAGCATCTAGTTTACCAGTACTATTTGTATCATTATTAGCACCAGTAGCGGCTCACAGGGGTAGCAGTAAAGCTTCCTTTTATTTCGCCTGGGATTGGAGCTGGCAATGTCATCAAACTTTGCAGCCTGAAACTGATTAGGCAAAGACATACCTGTGATGGTGCAACAGGCACTTAGCGGTAGAACCAGCTAGTTTCAACATAATACTGGTATACCGTCAGGGATAAACGTAGGTTGTGGGCTACACACGAATAGGCACTTTCTGTCGCTGGGGCGTGAGTGTGCTATTCCCAAGAGACTGCGGGTTACCTTGTTAGTGCTGATATGGAGAGAATGGAGCACTTATACGGACAACTACCAGAGCACATTTTGCAGTCGTAGTTAAGGTTAAATTGATTATATTGTTGACATGTTACCAGTTGCTTCAGTTACGCGAAATTACCTTGGGGGTTGTCAGCGAACATTCGAACTACAAGGTTGGTGGTTAGGCGATTGGCAGGCCTTTTAGATGTGGGTTTCTAACTCAGGCAGGTTCAAGTATGGGTTATAGTGCCTGAAGTCTGCCCTCCGATACAAGTTCACAGGCAGGTGGAGCAGCGGAACTGAAAGGGGCATGGGTTTGAGCGATGGTCACGGGTTCAGATACGGGTAGGTCCACTAAGCAGTTCATCCTCTGAGGTCAAAGAAACGAGTACCATTGAGTTGAGTAAAAATATCATGCGCAAATTCTCCCGCCCTATAGCCTTGGCTGGGAGCCATGCAGGTTGTGGAAGTTGTCATCCAGCGAGTGTGCTATGGTCCACAAGATTGGGGAAACCCCTGGATTAAACAAAAACTGGCTACATAGCATCAAAGAACACGTGGCATTCCCAGTATTCAAGAAAGGGCAGGTATTTATACTTGGTTCCCCTCTGGTTCACACTGTCCTGCTGGCTCCCTGGTAGACTAGCAGAAGTTTGGGAGGGCAAGGCATCACCTAGGGTGGTGACTGACTGAATGAGATGGACATACCTCGACAAGTGCATATACAGATAACTGGGGGAAAGAAGAAGTAAGGTGGGCTTGTTAACTTTTACTTCCACCCGCATTGACACTTCTTGTCAGGAGTGTCTTGTCAAAGGTATTGCTCTTCATCCAGGCAATGTTAACAATGAACCAACACCAAACTATTGGTTTTCAGGTCATCCTGGGCGTATATACATGAAGGGCTGGGCGAGGCGGGTACCACGGATACTGGGTCCACTTCCCAGTTGCAGACCCAGCAGGACATGATAACAGTTGGGGCAATGGAAATCCCAAGACATTTAAGGGGATAGCCGGCCGTAAGCCACCCTGGGAGGGGTGGTGTAATTGTGCAAGCACTGGAACAGCTTCTGTAGAAGCAGCGGCCCGGGCAGGGGGGGGGTGTCTCCCTTCTCACCACTGGGGTCTGACAGCTGGGAGGCAATGATTTGACTTTTCAGGGTAGAAGGATCCTGCTGGCAGAATTGAATTCCCCCTGGTGTAAGTTATCCATCTATCCCTGAACAGAGGGGTTTTGGTTATCAGTCTAAAGTCCACAGGGAGTTTAGAAAGGATGGGGGCACCTGTCCAGAAGGGTCATGCTGGCCTCCGGTCCTGTATGGGCTGGGACTTGTTTTGGCTGGACCAGCGAGAGGCCCAGTAATCAGCAGGATGTAGTTAAAGATGCCTAACTTGGCGGGGGGCCCTGGTTGTGACAGTGGCCACCCCTAAAGCTGTGGAGGAGTTACAGGGCAATCCAGAGTCTGCAAGGCACAGAAGGCTACTACATGCAGCAGTACATTAAGGGTGCTAAGCCATGGATACCCAGGGATGTCTTAGCATGTCACCTGGAAGTACGACGCGCCCCGTTAGTCCTATGGGGGGTTGTGGGCCTGAGCAACCGGGGGCTGCCTGGGGGCGTGAGTAAGTGCGTGGACTGGCAGTCCACTGATGGGAGGGGCGGCCCCTCCCAAAATTAGTAACCACCGATTGGCGACGGCCACAGTGTTATTTGGCTCATCAGGCGGGCAGGCGGCGTAGGCGCTGGCCTGCCCTTGGATCGCCTGTAAGATAACCCACCATGTTGGCATATTTGTTATGCAAATAAACCTGCAGCAACTTTCTCCAATAACAAGGTGTCTTGTGGTTTATTTATGTATGTTGCTGTATGAGAACTGAGGAGGATTGCTGATATTTGCACTATGCAAAGGCTACCCGGGCGCCACATAGGTGACCCTCCAACAGGGGGGCTGCCTTAGTGCCACAGAAAGGCACACTAGTCAGCACACTAGTGCCCCCAGTCTAGGGACCAGGGGGTCAGTCGGCCGTGACACTTCCAGCCGTGGTGGGGGAGGACAAGGGTACAAATACCCTCCCCGCCCACAGTGCAGCCTCTTGTCTGCTGCCCGTCTCGCTGTTTCCCACCCTACCACTTACCCTGCAGACGGCCAGAGGGTGGTAAGGGGAGGGGAAGAATCTAAGTTATTGTTTTGTGTTGCAGGAGGAGTTACAGGGCGATCCAGAGTCTGCAAAGTACAGAAGGCTACTACATGCAGCAGTACATTAAGGGTGCTAAGCCAAGGATACCCAGGGATGTCTTAGCATGTCCCCTGGAAGTACGTTTGCCCCCTCTAGTCCTACGGGCGTTTGTGGGTCTGAGCAACCGGGGGCTGCCTGAATCGCTCCGCCCCTTTTTGGGGGGGCGTGAGTAAGTGCATGGGCTGGCGGTCCACTGATGGGAGGGGTGGCCCTAAGGGTGGGCGTAAAATCCGTTTCGCGGGCGAATTTGCGGATTTGCCACGATTTCGCGATCCGCGAATCTCGCAAAATCGCGGTTAGATCCGCGAATCAGCGGGGACGAATTTTCAGCCAAGCAAGGGTTACAGCAGCAGGTGCAAAAGTTGAACCTAATTTCTTCGTAACCTTTTACAAAAGGGTTACAAACAAATTAACTTCAACTTGGACACCTGCTGCTAATTGCTTTCTGGCGCCTAGTTGCCTACTTGCAACTATTCTCTGACCCTGCTCTGACCCTTGAAGCAGGGTCAGAGAATAGTTACAAGTAGGCAACGAGGCACCTGTCCAAGGAATTAAACCTCATCAGGAAGCACTTACAGATATAAAAAACAGGAAGAAGGGAGAGGATGGCAAATACACCCATTTTGAGTTGTCAGGAGGGGTTAAACTAAAAGAGACCTTTACATCACAATTTTCATATGCATTTTGCTAAAAATAAAAAGCTGTATGTTCTGTAGGGGCAACTCAGGAATCTGGCCCTTCAGAGATCCGGCCTCTCTTTCTTTTTCTCGTTCTCTCTCTCCCTCTCTCTTTCCCTCTCTTTCTCTCTCTTTCTATCTATCTATCTATCTATCTATCTATCTATCTATCTATCTATCTATCTATCTATCTATCTATCTCTCCCTCTCCCATAAACGACTGCATGGGTAACTTCGCTATGCAAGCGGCTCGCGAAGACGCAAAAAGCCCCGCGAACACGCAAAAAACCCCGCGAACACGCAAAAGAACAAAAATCCGCAAATTCGCACAAATTCGCGAATTTTGCGGATCGCGAATTCGCAAATCCGCAAATTCGCGGATCCCGAATTCGCAAAATTCGCCCATGCTTAGGTGGCCCCTCCCAAAATTGGTAACCACTGATTGGCAACGGCCACGGTGTTCTTTTGGCTCATCAGGCAGGCAGGCGGCATAGGGGCTGGCCTGCCCTTGGATCGCCCGTAAAATAACCCACCATGTTGGCATATTTGTTATGCAAATAAACCTGTCACAAATTTCTCCAATAACAAAGTGTCTTGTGGTTTATTTATGTATGTTGCTGTATAAGAACTGAGGAGGGTTGCCGATATTGTCACTATGTCCTGGAGGGCTGCTTTTAGGACGGGGTAGGCAGCCCCCATCGGTGAAACAAGCCTTAATGCAAATCACGGACTACAGCCACATGAAGGGAAGGTTCAAGATGCACACATTAATTCTTTGATTTGGGAGAACTTAGTGCTGTCAGGGTTTCAAGTAAAGTGCTAAGAATTCATTGACAGTGGTCAGTGCCGGACTGAGAACCCAAAGCATCTGACAAATGTTGTCAGACCATTCCCCATACGGTGCAGACAGATCGAGTTCAGCCTGACCATTACAAAGGGGTTGAGGGGGTAGAGTGTTCTGCCCACAAGAAAATTTGAGAAATGCTTAAAGCATAGTAAATGATGACCTTGCAATTCATCAGAATATGGCAATCTTTATTGTGGGGTCTCAATGACTCCATCACTATCACCCTCTAACAGTGCCTCTCATCTCTACAAAGCCCATCTCTCACATGTATTTTATTTGTTTCATAGTGCCTCTCGTACAAGTGTGGGGTGTCTGAGCATTTTACATCACAAATACATACAGAGACAATGAATTATATAGGTGTAAATCAGTTTATAGAAAATGTTACATAAAATGCAGGGGACTACAAGATGTAGGATTCACATTCTGGTAGACATTTTTTAAGAGTTCTTGGTTTGAGGAAGCACTAACTCAGGATTCACAAGTGACTTTACTGGAATTCCTAGCCAAACAAACCCTTTCTAGAAAAATTAGGATCATGAAAGACTGGGACAAAAAAAATATAACTTTCAAACCTAGATTATAATTGCAAGTTATGACCTGAACAGTAACAAAAGGATCTCCGTGACAAAAGCAATAACCCACTGAGCTAAGCACATAAGATACTGTTCTGTGAGCTGCATAGTACATGCTCTTTGCAGGAGGCATAATAACCCTTTGTGCTACCTTAAATGAGTCAAAACTGTCACTAGACAAAACACCAATCTCTCTCCAGGAGTTTCATTATTCACCAGAGTTATTTTAGCACTTTTATTGTTGTCTGAACACTGTTGGATATACAAGGAATTCTGCAGTGGCTTTAAAACTGCTGCACTGCTACAAAACCGCCCCCCCCCCCCAGTAACAAAATCAGCTCCCACCGTCCAGCCTCCTGGAGAAACGCCCAATTCCCGCTTCAGCCAATCTGGCTTTGGCAAGGGTATATCATTCACAACTAGGCCCTTATTCCAAGGTGTGACACGTCCCTATAGGGTGTCTCTGCTGCTCTTTCAAATAAAGGCTGGTTGCCTCCTGGACAGTGAAAAACAACTGACTGATTCAAACTGCCAATCCTCCCTTTGCTAACACACTGTGCTTAGCGCAGGCACAAGTATGCAGCTGTGATGGGGTCAACATAGAGCAGTGCACCGATAAGTAATATGTCACAAAGAGCTAAGTGAGACAGGTCCCTACTAATCCTGGAATATGCCTCTGTTCCTTTCCCGCCTCTAAATTCTTCGTTCTACTCCTTTGATGTACAGCTTTGCTGCCCTGGAGACTGCATGCTCCCTGCTACTCCTGGCACTTCCTTTGCGACCCTGGCCTCAGTAGAGTCAAAATGTGGCTTAACGGCTAGATCGGCCAACATTGAAGCTAGGGAACAAGGTTCGAGTCTGGCAGGAGGAAAAACACCCTGTGATTCTGGGCAAATCACTTGATCTCCCTGTGCCTAAAAAAAAAAAAAATGTTATCTGTCTGTAATACAACTGGTGCTCATGTCAATAGAAACCAAAGGGGATGATGGACGGAGCATTGACAATACAAACACTCACCCCCAGTCAACTGATCTGGGTTTAATCCATCACTGTTCTTTAGCTCACTCCGCCACCCCAGTTCAGACTTGGCCATATGCAAATCAGTCTGACCCTGTGCCTCATGGGAACAGTCCAGCCCAAACTGCCAAGCCATGTCTTCTCTGGACCGGAATCAAGCTTCCCAGGACCAGTTTCTGGCATTACAGCCATCTTCTACCGGGCTTGCTTGAATCCAGTGGCAAATCGAGCAAGGGACTCACGTCTGAGCATACCCTGCCAACTTAGGGCGATCAAAAAAAAACCAAAGGGGATGATGGACGGAGCGTTGACAATACAAACACTCACCCCCAGTCAACTGATCTGGGTTTAATCCATCACCATTCTTTAGCTCACTCCGCCACCCCAGTTCAGACATGGCCATATGCAAATCAGTCTGACCCTGTGCCTCATGGGAACAGTCCAGCCCAAACTGCCAAGCCATGTCTTCTCTGGACTGGAATCAAGCTTCCTAGGACCAGTTTTTGGCATTACAGCCATCTTCTGCCGGGCTTGCTTGAATCCAGTGGCAAAGCGAGCAAGGGACTCACGTCTGAGCATACCCTGCCAACTTAGGGCGATCAAAGAAAAACCAAAGGGGATGATGGACGGAGCGTTGACAATACAAACACTCACCCCAGTCAACTGATCTGGGTTTAATCCATCACCGTTCGTTAGCTCACTCCGCCATCCCAGTTCGGACATGGCCACATGCAAATCAGTCTGACCCTGTGCCTCATGGGAACAGTCCAGCCCAAACTGCCAAGCCATGTCTTCTCTGGACCGGAATCAAGCTTCCCAGGACCAGTTTCTGGCATTACAGCCGTCTTCTGCCGGGCTTGCTTGAATCCAGTGGCAAAGCGAGCAAGGGACTCACGTCTGAGCATACCCTGCCAACTTAGGGCGATCAAAGAAAAACCAAAGGGGATGATGGACGGAGCGTTGACAATACAAACACTCACCCCCAGTCAACTGATCTAGGTTTAATCCATCACCGTTCTTTAGCTCACTCCGCCACCCCAATTCAGACATGGCCATATGCAAATCAGTCTGACCCTGTGCCTCATGGGAACAGTCCAGCCCGAACTGCCAAGCCATGTCTTCCCTGGACCGGAATGTCAAGAGCTCTGATACCTTCGGATCGAGTTTGCACTACATAAAACAAAAAATAAATAAATAATTAGAGGTCACAGCTGCGACCCCCTAAATTACTGCAAATTACGTCCATGGACAGCAAGCTTATGATGTAATCTTCCCTCTCCTCCATCAGAGCCATCACGTGGAGCCCTGGAAGAGGGCTCATGCTGGAGAGAGGAGCTCAAGGACAGCACAGGGCAGACAGACAAAGAGGGCAGAATCGGGCAGTGGGGGCAGGGCAGTAGTTCTGTTTCTAAGGATGTGCTTAGTGGTGTGTTCTTAGCACATCCATCTGCTTGTGGTCACAAGTATGAAAGCGGCACAGAAATCATTTGAACTGAACAGTTCCAACAATTTAGTTAATGATTTTTTCATCTTTTTCCACCAGGAATCCACTTTACTGACAAGGCAATTTGCTTTGTTTTTGAAAAAAAAGAACTGATGAAAACACATTATATATAAGTAATGTTACACAACAAAAAAGAAGTGCTACGCTTAAAGGCAAGGTCTAAAAACGGCACCAACAACTGTCTTTCACTTCCTTATTTCAGCTATTATACATTTCTCACCTCTGAAGGGTCACAAACTGACCACGTCACAGTAACAAACAAGCATTTACAATGCAATGGTCTCGGCATTGTTTAAGTTAGAGCCATTGGCATTGCTCATGACATTATTTTTATTTATGTTTTTGTTTTGAAAACATAAATAAATGACATTGTCATTTACAATGGCAATAGCTTAATAGCTCGCAAATGCGAGACCTATTGCATTTGCACCCACACAGAGCCACCCACCCAAAGCCACCCACACACACATACAGAGCCACCCACAGAAAGCCATTCGCATAGAGCCACCCACACACACAGAGCCACCCACACAGAGCCACCTACACAGACAGAGCCACCCACGCACACACAGACAGAGCCACCCACACGCACACAGACAGGCAGAGCCACCCACAGGCACACAGACAGACAGAGCCACCCACACGCACACAGACAGAGCCACCCACGCGCACACAGACAGAGCCACCCACGCGCACACAGACAAACAGAGCCACCAACGCGCACACAGACAGACAGACCCACGCACAGACAGAGCCACACACACGCACTCAGACCGACAGAGCCACACACACACACACGCACACAGACAGACAGAGCCACACACACGCCTGCCCAAGTTATGTGATCAGTTGTTACTATTACTGCATCCAGATATCAGTGCACTTGTTTGTGATTGAATATCAGTATCATCATGAGATACTAAACACAGTTTTGAGTTGGAAATGGAAAGTAGCATCAAAAGAGATAGAAGCTGAAATTATTGGCAAACAGGTCACCTTGTTGTAAATGGGTGCCACTGGTCATCGGCACCAGCGCCAGAGGTCCTTTGGCCACTGTTTATAATTCCACATTGAAATGGTGTCGTTTTAAAATACGATTTGTCAATTATGTTTTACTTTGCGGTGCATTAACCCAGCTTTGTATCCCTCGGAGGTCGATAAAATAAACATATTTAATAACTGCACCAATTTACTGAGCACCCAGAGATGGCAGTGTTCGCTCTATGGGCTATAAAATATTAGAAATTAAGAAAGACGACATTGTTAGGTTAAAAATCAATTGTATTAAAATACAAGTCTGGTGCTGTATACATGAACCCTGCAGCAATGTGAAAAAGGGCACAAGACCACTTGCCATTGGCTCAGGGACCCTTGACCTAGGTTCCCAGACTTAAGGTGCTACACTGGGAAAACTTTTCTGTCTGTACTCCGCTGACTAAATGGCACAAACGCGCAGTGAACTACAATGCCCAGAATCCCTGACACCACGTGACCGCCTTTTGTCACGTGACGTTTAGGGAGTTATTCACAAACTTACAAAACATCACCGCGATCGGCCACCGGTGCCCCCCCAAGCAGTACTGAAGACTGCCCGGAGACACCGACGGAGAGGTGAGCGTGCCCCTGTACTTCCCGCTGTGCGCACTGATTAGCTTCCTATCGCGCACACGGAGAAGCTATCGTTCCAATGGCTAATCCGTTTTAAAGACTAAAGGTTTGGCGCTCATCGCGTCAATCACAAGGCATTTTTTGAAGTGCTGGTATTCTTTTGAATTGCTAACATTTACACGGAGCATGTTCCGCTTTTAATGGGCTCTCCGTGTTCTTAATACTTTATACTTTCATGGCGCCCTGGAAAGCTAACTACCTGTCTTAGACACTTGCTGGCATTTGAGACGAGTTTTAGCCATGAGCATACAACCAGAGCAGTTTAGTATTGGCAAACTCGTTCCATGTTAAGCTACGCATTTTTCTCGCTCGACCCTTTACATTATTCTCTGCACAACTTGAGAAATTTTGTATGAGTAAATATTTGGTATTCGTCCTCTCTGATTTTGATAGATCACGGCGAGCAGCCTAGAAGTCTGTCACCTATTGATACATAAGAGGTTCAGACCACCTCTTGTCTCCAAGTAAACTCTATTTCATTTTAATTTTATTTCATTTTCTTTCACATTATGAAACCGTTCTATAAATACTTATTGATTATCTCTAGAGCGGTGCTCCTTTTACCTGCGCTGCAGCCAGGTGGGGTGAAGCCTCTCAACCAACATACATGGGTGAGTGTATACTTGAGACTGTGTCCTGGTATGAATGAACATATTGTATTTTCATTTTGATTACAAACAGGAACAATGTGAATAACATTTGATGTCCATTTGTTTCTTTGTTTGTTTGTCTGTTTGTTTTACATGTTGGATCCCTTACCACTATGCACTAACAGTATACGGTTGAGTACGCCTGGAACTCCAGGTGATATTTTTTCATTATTTTCCTAATCTTCATTAACAAAGCAGTAGTGTATTTCATAGGTCCTGAAGAATGCATTAGAAACTCTTTTCTTCTAAATGCAGAAACATGTCGACCACAAAAAAGTGCGGTTATTATTTAAAACCTGCACCCACACCTGCCTTTTAATCTTAGGAATTGGGGGATACTAATAAAATTCTTTTTCCACCCAATTTACCTAATTTTACCATTACCTCTCACTTTTCACTTTAACCACCAGACACTGCTTTTTTTCATTAGCCACTAACATTCCTTTCTGTTCTGCCCTCACATCACATTTCGGTCACGGTAACAACTCACTGGCCGTTATGTCTCCTGGGTAAGGAGAACCCAAATGATGACAACAAGGGCGGTACAGTGTGGCTTCTGATGGGAACAATATTTTTCTCCACATACTCTTGAGCCCTGACTTGGCCAATAATTACCTACTCTCTCTCACTGACACTGTTTTGCATGTTTTTGGTATAGTGGTCCTTTTTGTTTGACTGACGGACTTGCTCCCAAACCCCCAGATATTATTTGTTGTTGTATATTGAGTTCGGGGCTTATATCTGGTTGGTCGGTAAACCTGCCCTTAGACCCTTCCTAATTGTTTGTTGAATGTGCTACACTGGGATCTTCAAGTTTTACAAACCCACCACAAAATTTGGCAGTAGTCTTTAATTTTAAAACCAGAGTGAGTCTCCTTCGGGCCCCACAAACTGAGCCAGGCAATGACCCACCTTCTAAGACTTCATTTTTTTCCCCAGGATGTGGGACAAAGTCACTTTGCCATGTAATGGCGGTCACAACATTTTCTTCTAGGTGTGAACAGCCAATCAGTGGCAACCAAACGTCCTGCCACAGTTACAGTCTTACTTCTGGCTGATGAAAAAAGCCAAAAAGAGCAATATCTAGGGTCAACATTTATAACTAGGTCACAGAACCAGATGATTTTCAAGAGTGTCCACAAACTCGGTTTTGGGTATGCAGTCCAAAGTATATAAAGCAAGAAACACCTGCCTTGTCTAATGTTTCCAAAATGTGGGTCACCAGATGATCTGCAAGCCCGTGTTTTAGGAAAATCCATACTACCAGTTCAGATATCATGATCTTGATTTATAGAATGGCTCAATTTGAAGACAACAAAAATTATTTTCTAGCGCTAATTTCTGAAAAAACTACTGAACTGATTTACAGACCAAGCACAGGTATTTCATTGGATAAAGTTCTACTTTCATGCTAAGTTTGGAGTAATTCTGTTCAGTCATTTTTTCCTACATTGGTGAGCAAAGAATCCAATTGGAGTTAAAATGGGAAATGTAACTTTGACACTTTCGTTTTTTGCCCCTTGCTTGACTAAGCAGCACATAACTTGCCATGCCTGCCTCCTCCAAACTGGACAAACTTTTTTGGGAAAGTTTTGTGTAGATTCTAACAATTACAAAGTTATCATGAAAACAAAAAAAATACAATTTTTTTTCACTTCTAATACATCAAACAACCACAGCTACAGAGATGCTATCATAATATAGCGAATCCTTTGCCGTTAGATTGTGTTTCCTGGCTTTCTCCTTCCAAGTTCTCCACCTCACTACGAATGATAGAAGAGATGTAAGTAGATCAGGTGACAAAAAAAGACATACAAGGCCACTACAGGCAGAGGTTGTGAGTTATAGAGTTGCAAATAAGACAAATAGGTAATAAAGTACAAAAATATCAAGTGCCAGCAAGATATTGACATCTGAGGTCACTTAGGCAAGGATATCAAAAGAGTTCTTCAGCAGATGAGCTAGGAACAAAATGGGAACACCAAATTCTATTGACCGAAAAGGCAAAATGCTCCCTTCCTTTCTGGCCAAATGTATCATCAATTGTAGGTTAACACATTCTGCAGTTAAAAAGTCGTGAGGGGAAGACCCCATGAGGCCCTTAGAATGTCTGATATAGTTAGCATGGCTTCTGATTATTAACGGCCTCTTGCCTGGATTAATCCCTCACATACCTAAAAGCCTTTAGAAATAACGTGCCTGAGGCTTAGTGCATGCTTTCAAAGGCTTTTTGTGTTCCACCCGTAGACAGTTATATTTGGCACATTAAAAATGAAAAACAAGAGCGATCCTTCCCATTGTCAAGCCTTGAAATCAGAGTAAACAAAAATGACACACTGGCAAGCATCCATATTTTGGTGAGGATAACATCTCGCGAGCATTACACATTGACGGCCTAAACTCATATGTCCTCAGGATACAAGATGGGATTTGAAACACTGACGCAAAGTTTTCTTTCACGTAAGGACGGTGTTTCAGATAGGACCACAAAGTGAAATGCGTTTCATATGTCGATCGTCGGAGGAAATTGTTCGTTTTATTAGCAAATATTAATCATGCCCTCGACAGAAAACGATGAGAAATTTTTGCTTTGCTTTCAGAGTGTCTTTATAATAGCCTTTTAACGTTTGCTCTTTTGTTGAGGGCAAAACATTTGGAAAGTGGTTAAAAGCACAAAAACTAACACTCGGGGTTGTCACCAGTGGAGGAGCGTAAAAGTGGTTTACGAGTTTGACTTACCAAGTAAGGGAAGCGAGCAAGTGTGCAGAGCAAAAAGAAGGTCCGGGAGCCTCCCCACCCCTAAAAAGTTTGAGAAAACAAGAGACAAGCATGCTGCCTTCCGTGAAGCCGGCCAGGAAGAGAGCAGTCATCGGAGCGCGGCGGAGACGCTGGCGTCGTGAGCGTGCGAGCGACCAAATCGGCGTGCGGCCAGCTCTTGCCGCTCCCTCTCCCATTCAGAATGCTGGGCGCGTGCCCAGCTCTTGTCTCCCTTTGTCGGCTGAAACGATTGCTATAGTTCTCTGCCGAGAACGCGCTTTGCGCGTCTCACAGCCGAGACCTAAAAAACCTCCCTTGCGTTACAATTTGCTGCTAAATTATGGAGACTTGAATGCTAAAATAGAGCGCTGGCAAATGGAAAGTAGATGATTGGCCTCAGCTGAGCAGTTGCTCTGTGAATACATACAAATGTTCCAAATGGTACATTGAATATTAAAGCCCATGTCTGGTGTTCTTGGCTGGACTGTGGCTGCTGGTCAGCTATTCTTCAGCACTCAGTCATAGAAAGAGAACAAGGTCTGATTACGTTTTTTTAAGCTGTAGATTTTATCTGTGATTTTAGTCCCTTGCTATTTGATAATGGCTGTAACATGAATTTCTGTGGTTTTATATTGTATATTTTGACAGCTATATTTTATTTATTGATATGCGTATTTTTATGCATACGTGTACTGTGGTTGTCTTGTTTGTCTATAGTTTTATGATCCACAGTGATCGAAATAAAGTTCTATGAAGATGATGATGATTACTGTGGTCATTGCACGCCGTGGTTGGAAGGGAGGGAGAATATCAGTGATAGAAGGGGAAGGGATGAATGTAAAGTAGGTATATTAGCAGCAAGGGGCGTAGCTATCAGTAGTGCAGCAGGTGCAGTGACACCAAGCACCAGTGGCCCAGTGGGCTCGCTGGATCCCAATTGTGACTGTCACTTACTATCACATTTTGTGTAGGGAGGCGCATTTATTTTGATGGCGTTAAGGCTTAAGGCGCTCCTGCTACAACACTGGCTGTAAGCGAGATGGGGAAAGGTGAGAATAACTCGGGGAGGTGAGACGTGAATCTAGGTTGATGTAAGAGGGGCAGAACCTCGAGGAGAGCTAGAAAGGCTGGGGAGGAGGTGGATAAATGAGGGTGCAGAACGAGTGCGAGAAGGGAGAGGCTGAGAGAGAGATGATAGGTGGAAAGTACAGCAGGGAGCCCAGAGGTGGATGTATGAAGCACAGAATTAAAGGAAGAAAGTTGCTGGTGAGAGGAAGGAGAGGTCGAAGTGAGAGGGGCAGAAAAAGCAAAGGAATGTTGTTAACAGCATCATGACAGAAGTAAAAGTACATTTTGTATGAAATCAAAAAGGAACTCAAAGTGCATTATTTTAATTTCCCTGTGATCTGATTCCATTGATATTATGCAGAATCAATTAAAAGTAAATAAGAAAATATATGTTGTCAATACATCAGGAGTATCTTTACATCACATGCCCTTACATAATCAGTCATTCACCTTTACATTTGCGTGCCATATAATTACTTAATTCATTTGAGTGGATTGCATAGCTGTTGTAAATTACAAATACATTAATGTATTTAATTTTAACTTTTTTAATTGTGGAGATGTATTTATAAATTAATTTGTAGAACTTTTAAAACACCACTACCTATACAATGTAACTCCCTCACTACCCCATGCTCCTCATATTCAGGATACCTAAAACCACCATACTGCCCCAGTACACCAACTATCCCAGAGCCCTAAAAACTCCTAACATTCTATACTACCCCTAAATACAACCCATCTCTGAGGCCTAAAAAAACTTTACTACCCCTATTCAGTACCCATCCCTGAAACAGAAAAGCCTTAAAACTTCTATTCACTACTCATGGTGGAAACCTAAAATCCCCTTTTTACACCTATAAAATACCCACCTCTTAAAAAATCAATCATCAATCAATCAGGAGTTTGTTAAAGCGCGACTACTCACCTGTGAGGGTCTCAAGGCGCTAGGGGTGGGGGGGTGGGAGGGGGGGTGCAGGTTCCATTCCATCAAGGAGGGGGTCTGTCGAAGAGCCAGGTTTTGAGGTTTCTTGCGAATATGGGGAGCGATGTTGTCTGTCTGAGGTGGAGCGGAAGGGCGTTCCATGCTTTGGCCGCGAGGAAGGAGAAGGAACGGCCTCCCGATCTGGTCTTTCTGGTGCGAGGGACCACGGCGTAGGAAAGCTGGGCTGATCGTAGGGTCCTTTGGGGTGCGTGGAATTTGAGTCGGCTGTTCAGGTATGCTGGTCCGGTGCCGTGGAGGGCCTTGTGTGCGTGGGTGAGCATCTTAAAGGTGATTCTCGCCTCAACGGGAAGCCAGTGGAGTGTGCGCAGGTGCTGGGAGATGTGGCAGTGTTTTGGCAGGTTGAGGACCAGTCTTGCGGCGGCGTTCTGGATGTTCTGTAGCTTGCGGTTGAGGTTTTTGTTTATTCCGGCGTAGAGTGCGTTGCCGTAGTCGAGTCTGCTGGTGACCAGGGCGTGAGTGACTGTCTTTCGGTGTTCGAGGGGGATCCATTTGAAGGTCTTACGAAGGAGACGGAGGGTGTGGAAGCAGGAAGATGAGACAGAGTTGATCTGGCGATCCATTTTGAGCTCGGAGTCCAGGATGATTCCCAGGTTGCGTGCGTGGTCTGTGGGGGTTGGCGGGTTTCCGAGGGCGGTGGGCCACCAGGTGTCGCTCCAGGCGTCGGGATTTGGGCCCATGATGAGTACTTCTGTTTTGTTGGTGTTTAGTTGTAGGCAGCTGTTTTTCATCCATTTGGCGACAGCTTCCATGCCTTCTCGAAAGTTGCGTCTGGCGGTGTTGGGCTCATTGGATAGGGAGAGGATGAGCTGGGTGTCGTCTGCGTATGACACGATGTTGAGTCCGTAGGTTCTGACGATGGGGGCAAGTGGAGCCATGTAGACGTTGAAGAGTGTCGGGCTGAGGGAGGAGCCCTGGGGGACTCCTTACAACCCCTGTACACTAGCCTCCATGAATCCTAAAAAACACCTTACTACCTAAACGCAACCCAACCCGAGACCTTAAACTATTTTACTCCTACATATATCTACTCAATGAAAAAAACAAAGGTTACAGGGACATTATAGTTAGGCTCAGATTTTCAGAGTTCACTTGTACAAAATGTTATGTTATGTTACGAGATTTGTAAAGCCAATGACTGCCACAGCAACGGGGCGTCCCAGCGCTATTCCCAAGACCAACAGAAAAGCTGAAGGGTATGGAAGGAATTAGTTTGGAAAGAGAAGTGTCTTTATAGCTTTCTGAAAAGATCTGTGATCTTGGATACTTAATGTTGGCAGGAAGGGCGTTCCAGATTATGGGCACGAGGGCTTGGAAAGAGGGACCTCTGGCCGCACTCTATTGACGCGAGGGACACTTGCTAAGTGTTGCGCGGAGGAGCGCAGCGTACGGCTTGGAATGTGGGGGCTGAGGAGATAGGCTAGAATGTCGGGCCAAGAGCATTTAAGATTCTGTGAGAAATACACAGGACTTTGAATTTTATTCTCTTTTCCGCTGGGAGCCAATGGAGCCTACATAGGAGGTTGGAGGCTGAACACGATTTAGGCAGGCTGAAGGGCATCCAAGCAGTGGCGGTTTGTGGCCTTTGCAGGTGGTGAATCCCTGCTTTGTTAGCACCTAGATACAGAGAGTTTGAATAGTCAAGTCTAGAAAGTATGGTGAACTGGATGATGACCTGGTGGGTGTTGGCGTCGAAGAATCCAAGCAGTGGCTTGAGTCCACAATAGAGTCCAAAACAGACGTCGACAACTGACTTTGTCTGCGCCTGGTAAGTTAGGGTGAGTCAACCCAGACCCCCAGATTTTATACGTCTGTTTGGGTACAGGAAGGGCTCCTAGAGTGGTAGGCCACCAGCGATCTCTCCATAGGTGAGTCATTCTACTCAAGAGAAGGATCTCTGATTTATTAGCATTCAACTGTAAGCAGTTGATAGTCATTCAATCTGCGATGGACACCAGGTCATTTTGAAACTTAGCCACATCTTGATCGAAGTTATTGGATAACACGATCACAAGCTGCGTATCATCAGGATAGGACAGCACAGTTAGTCCCCTACCGTTTACTACAGCTGCTAATGGCTTAATGTGGATATTAAAAAAGGTGGGACCCAGAGCAGAGCCCTACGGCACCCTAAAATGCACCAGATAAGTCTGAGACGTGAAGTGTGGGGTGGGGGGTAATCACTTGCAAGGATCTCTCAGCTAGAAAGGATGAGAGCCTAATCAAGACCACCACTCTGATGTCATTATTTTGTAGGCTCTGCAGAAGATTCTGTTGAGACACAGTATCAAATGCAGCGCTCAGATTGAGAAAAATCAGGGCAGAAGCGCTTCCCTCATCCAAGGAGTTCCTAAGATGTTCGTGACTGCCAAAGGGGAGATTTAGTACTATGGCATGGTCGAAAATCATTCTGTGAGGGGTCCAAACATTAATTCGATTTTTTATGCGTGGTAAGGATGGAGTTGATGTAGGATTATGTGATTTTAGATATCAGGGGGGGAGAGAAATAGGGTGGAATCTTTTGAGTAGGGGAATCACCTTAGTGTGTTTCCATGCAGTAGGTACTACTGCAGAGGACGTAGACAGATTAATTAAGTTGCAGAAGGGGGTTGAGAGCTGGGGTAGGACTTTTAGAAATTGATCTGGTTTGAGAGGGTCAGCTGGAGATCCTGATTTAATCTTATTACAAATGGTTGACATAGCTTCCTGGGAGAGTGAGGGAAAGGCGGAAAGAGAAGGAACATTGGGGTTAACAGTAGTTGCGCGGCCAGTGTTATGCATGGTGGTGGGTGAGGTTTTATAGATGTTCTCGACCTTCTTAACAAAGAGGCAAGTACCTCGCATTGATGGTTGGATGTAATAATACATTTATTGGATTTATATGAGGTTTTAAGATCTTTTAGCAAGGTAAAAAAGCATTGCGCCGGATTGCTGCAATTTTTTAGTTTATCTACAATGTAGTTGACTCTAGTTTTCCGGATTGATTTGTGGTATTTCTTCAGATGGCTGCACGATATTGCATTTTGAGGGCTGGGTCATAGTGTCACCTCCAGGCCCATTCAAGGGCCTTACAGTTTTTTCTAGCCTGGGTCAGGCTCTCATTTAACCACGGGCTGGATTGGGTGCTCCGTCTGAAGACAGTTTGGCCAGGATGCATTTATCAAGGCTATGTGTCAGCCAGTCAAACAGAGTGTTGTTAGCGGTTTCAATGCTCTCAGAGAGGTGTGGCATCTGATTTAAGAGAAGGTCTCAAAAAAGGCCATCAACTAGCTTGTGCCAAGGACGTTTTAGGATAGGCTTCCGTGGGGCACCCTGAGAGGAGCTTACATCCTGTAGCGTCATTGAAATGAGGTGGTGGTCAGACCAGCTCATTGGTAAAGGCAGACAGATTTTAAGGGCAGATATGTTGGTGAAGACGGTGTCTAAGAGATGCCCTGCAGAGTGTGTGCTACTAGGGACGTATTGCGTTAATTGAAATGCAGCGAGATCCGCTCAAAAATACGCGATCTCCTTGTCCTGACTGTCTTCAAGATGTAGGTTGAGGTCACCCACAATATTAAAATTAACAGTCCTGGTAGTCAATGTGCCAACCAGGTTGGTTAGAGCTTGCCTGAATTTGTTTGAAGGACCTGCATGGCGATAAATCAATAACCCAGAAAGAATGAAGTTACAATTAAGGGTGATTTTAAATAGTGCCCTTTCACAGTCCGCAATAATTTCTTCAGTAAAGAAGCAGGTGTAGCAAGTTTTAAGAATTATTGCAATACCTCCACCGACTCCTTCTATTCTGTTTCTTAATAGTATATCCCTGGGGCAGAGCCAAAGTTGGTTCAGCTTCTGTGTTTGCTGTGAGCCAAGTTTCAGTTAGGAAGAGGATGTCGGGTGCTTCATCCGGTATTAGGTCGAACACTTCAGCATAGTGTTTAACAAGCAAGCGACAGTTTCAACGGAGAAACTTAAAGGTGGGAGAGGATGGTAGAGTAATGATAGCCTCTACCTTGGTTCTAAAACCGCAGTGCTGGCAACATAGGGGGCATTCCGCTGGAACCCACTTTTGGTTGGTGCATTAATTGCTCTGTGTTCAAATGAGAAGTAGCTCTTTGGGTGAATAAGACCACCTGTGGAGACCTGAACGGGCAGCGTGACTGGTGTCAGGCATCGTCCAGGCATGGACAGGCACAGATGGGCTTACCTTTACCATGCCTGCTGCACGTTTGTCCTGTAGCCAGCATAATGTAGCCGGGGGCACAACAGGCTCCTCCCGGTCTTGCTCCTGATTGTCTGAGGGATAGACAATCAGCGCACAGCCAGGCCATAGTGAGAGGCTAAAAGAAGAAACAAAATTCTGCGCAATGTAAGTGAAAGTATTAAAAAAATTATGGTGGTGAACAGCGTGATAGTGGCAGGTCAGATTCAGGCAAAACAACAGAGTTGCACAGATCAGATAAAAACACTTAAAATAATGGGGGTGAGCAGCACAATAGCAGCAGGTCAAGTTAAAAGCAGTATTGAGATTTGCACGTCCTCGTTGCAGCTGGTATAAAGTAGCTCGGGGGCACAACAGACTCAGATTGGTCTTGCTCCTTATTGGCTGAAGGATAGCCACTCAGCTCATTCCCAGGCCGTAGCCAGAGGTGGAATAGCAGTCACACAAGCTACAAAATGTGCCCAATGTAAGTGAAAGTATTTAATGAATGATGGTGGTGAACAGCGTGATAGTGGCAGGTCGGATTCAGGCAAAACAACAGAGTTGCAGAGAGTAGATAAAAACTCTTAAAATAATGGCAATGAGCAGCATGATAGGGGCAGGTCAAGTTAAAAGCAGTATTGAGATTTGCGCGTCTGCGCTGTAGCCAGCATAATGTAGCAGGGGGGCACAACAGTCTCCTCCTGGTATTGCTCCTGATTGGCTGAGGGGTAGCAAATCAGGGCACTGCCAGGCCTTAGTGAGAGACAGTGAATTTCAGCAGTTATAGTTACCTGAGCTAACTATAACGAACGCCCCCACAATGCACTGTTTATGATCTTGTGATAAGCGTGGCTCAAATCCACCCGAGTGACTTACCGCACTCACCTATAGTCGCTATATAGGAAGTCAGCCGGACAGTGGAGAAGAATAAACAAAAGTCTTTATTAGGCCAAACAACACTCATATGAGAGGGCCCTGTCCGACCTCACTCCTAGGAGTGCGAACGAGAGGACTGACTCTCTGCATCACAGCAATACATTATAATGCAATACAGTAGCGAGGGGTGAGGTTCCGTGACAATTGTAAGTGGTGCTTTCGACTCGCACGAATATGGTCGAGTCTGGTATCTATGAACCGCAAATGACGAGTTTAGTAAGTGTGCGCAGTTTCGCTGTGCTAACTTAAACCGTTCGTTTGTTACGTGGGTTTTTCATCTGTACCCACGGGTTCCATCTTAGATACGGCATCCATTTTGTCTCTTGCCCTCAAGTAGCCAGCGAACGAACGCTGTCCGCTTCGCGACCCTGGGACTCCCAAGATATTTGCGGAAGACACATGTTCTTTGTAAGTGTCTTTATGACGAGGGGGATGCTACTGTAAGGCAAATGGCGCCGCTCGAGGCTCATCTTGCCGCACGGACTTATTGTCTCAGCCGTGCATCTCATTAGGCACGTCTCTTTGATGTCTGTATCTCGTGTTTCCCGTTACCTCCCTTTTTACACCCTTTCCAATCTCCCCACTGTCTCCGTCTTCCTCTGCACCTGTCTTCGTCCCTATTTTGATCTACTTTATTGCCGACTGGAATTTGCTAATGGTGGGAAGATGGTTTTTACAGTTGGGAACCGCCAAATGTTTCCGCACCCATGTTCCGGACCTCATGTGTTTCAAAGTGACCAAAGCGACCCCTCTGGGGGTTAATTGTGGGAACTGGGTTGTAAACTTTTGTGTTCAATGTTACCCTATGGGTAAAAACTGTATAAAAGGAGCGATCTACAGAACCAATTTGAAGCAGTCTCCCCAAGTTGCACGCTGTGTACTTGTCGTGATCTCTGTGTTCCCTGCAGCAAATAAACCTTGAATCTTTGACGTCAGAGGAAGTGTCCCGTGTCTCTGTGACTTGTACGCCGGAGCAGGTTACCCACGAAGGTTTTAGGTGTTGTGCCCTGGCACCGCTGGGTCCAAAAGAACCCAGTCCTTCAGTTGGCGCCCAACGTGGGGCTGCATCAGTGGTACCGGTCCAAGCCCGACGATCGTGAGGAACTTCGTGTGAAATCTCCGAGGGAAGGTGCACCCCGCTTCATCGATCCTGTTGTCGAAATAAGTGGCCCGAAGACTTTTCCCGCGAAGATTCCCGCCTCCGGACGGCTGCGACGGACTGCTGCCCTGACTGTAGACCTGTTTTGGCGCCTGGCGTAGACCTTGGTAGAGCGAGACGATAGACGGGCCTTCCTGGTGACGCCATCGATCTTTGAGTTAAGTATTTGTGGGTCGCTCCCATAGTCTTTGGTTGATTGACACTCTAGCGAGTGTTTTTGTTGTTTACGCTGTGTGAGTGTTTTTGTCGGTGACACTTTGCTAGCGTACTTTGTTGTTGTATTATTTGACGACTGCAGCCGCCAAAAACCGAGGGTTTTGTTCTTTGCTGGGACCTGGTAAATCCCGTAACCCTTGAAGTTTGTGAAACTCGGCTAGTGTGCAAGATGCCTGGTCGTAGTACTTTGTTTAGTTGTTTCAGACCTTGTGGTGCGGATTCCCTGCTGGAGGACTCGTGTCCGATACCTCCGGTTGGAACTCCTACTTATGATCTATATAGCAAACATGGGCTAGGCCCGATTACCTTTAATGATTATTGGATTAAATATACAAAGAAAGACGGCGACCTTCGTTGGCCACCTCACGGTAGCTTCGAAGCGTCGATCTTAGATAATTTAGAAATAAAGTTGTTCGAACGTAAATCAAGGCCGGCCATGTTTGATGCCTTTCGGTTGTGGCGCAAAGAAGCCCGACAGAAAGAAATCAGACAGAATAAACGTAGTCAGCGAGATAATGTTGCTACCATAGTGAAGAAAGCTGAGCAGTTCCAGCGTGATAAGGAGGATAAGGATAAGGAAGTGTTTGAGAGATTACAGCGTATGACCATAGATAAATGTTATCCTGCTTTACCTACGGAGTCGGATAAGAAGGAAGAGGCAGTTGAGGATCCTTTAATGTCCTACTTAATGAAGTCGCCACCTCCGTACGTTCAGGGTACCGCAGCTCCTGTGGTCCCTGCCGTACCTGTTCTCCCACCTATTGTTCCTCCGCCTGTTCCTCAATCTGCACCCGTTCTTCCGACTGTTCCTGCTCCTTTGTCTGTTTCTATTCCTACTGCTCCTCCGCTTCCACATACTCCTGCTCCCGCTACTGCTCCTGTTTTGTTAACCCCTGTTGCTGCTACTGTTTCTACTCCTTCTCTTGTTAGTCCTGTGTCTTATCTTTCTCCCTCTACTCGTAGTCGTAATTCTCCTATTGCAGCTAGTTTCTTTCAGTCGCTTGGACCTGTTTATGGGTCTGCTAGCTCCAATGGTCCTCAGAGACGTAGCCAGCTTCCTGGAAACAGAGAACGTGTTGCACTATATAATATGGCGATGGGTTGGATGGTAAACCCCCTTAGAAATCCACCCCGTGTTGTTCTCGAAACGTTTAATCAATTCAACATACCGACCCAAAGGTATGTGTTTGATGAGATGTGCAAGTTCCTACATGATCAGATAGCGGCCGATGCGCCTGACGAGGTGCTGACCGCCCTGTCTGACCTTCGGCTTCAGTTCGCAACTGGGCTGATAGTGGATACTAATGTCCGACGTGCTGTTGAGCGGTTGCTATCTCTTCGTCCCGCTCCTATTCCTCATGCACTGTTTGTTGAGGATATTGAAAAACAAGACGAGTCTGGCCAATATCCTATGCGTGAAGTTCCGCCGGTTTGGATACCAGCTGATGCTAATGCTAATCCTCCGGTATTGGCGCACTTTGAGCGAGTGTGGATACACCTCCCATGGAAACGATCGGAAGTGCTTCAGGTGAAACAATCTTTGCCCGATCCTCGTAAAAATCCTACAGGGTATTATAAAGAATTATCGCAGCTCGTAGATGCTACGGTGATGAATCTTGCCGATATCGACATGTTGTTTGGCAACGTCGTACCGCAGCCGGTATGGGCTAAGATTCGTCACCAAGATCACGCAAATGAATTAGGTGGTGATTGGGCTGCCATTACAGCGGCAGATGCTGGACAAGTGGCTGCTACTAAACCCGATCAATTGATTACTGCTCTCCCTCAAAGAATAATAACGTTTATGAAAACGCTTATGCCAGCTATGAGAGTAAATTGGGACAAATTGTCCGCTTGTAAACAAAAGAAAGATGAGAGTGTTTCTGACTTCTTTACGAGGTTTGAGGAAGCATTCATTGACCATAGTGGACAGGATATGGGTACTGAGGGTGGACAGAGGTTGTTTGTGGATAAATTTGTGTCGAATTTGTTGCCCGATTTGAGCAATAAATTGAAGAATTCAGAGAGTGCATGGGCCGTTTCTACCTCGGCTCAGATATTGGCTACGGCACAATATTACGAAAATAGGGAGAAAGAAGAGAATGACCGTGCTGACAAAAAGACCAAAGAGCTGAAAACTAAAGTGTTGCTGCAACAAGCGTATCCGCCGCGTTCCAATCAGAATGCGCCTCAACAGAATAGGTCGCAGTCGCAATCGAATCGATCACAGTCGCGTAATGATTCCTCCTTCCAAAGGTCCTCGTTAGGGTACAATCAATGTGCCTATTGTAGGCAAGAGGGACACATCAAATTCAATTGTCCTGCTCTAAATGAACGTAATAGTGGTAATTCGTCTAAAGGAGGCCGTGGTGGTTCACAGCAGGCATCACGTGGTAGAGGTCGTGGTGCTCAAAATGATCGCTCAGACAACTCATCTAATTTTAATAATTGTTTCGATCAACGTGGATCGTCGCAAGGGCGATCGGCGCAGTACACTGTAGACGATTATTACGTTGATCAGGGAACTGACGACAGTAATTACTAGGACAGCCAAAGACAAGGAGAGGGAGTGGTATCAGTTCCGGTTGATCAGAGAGGGCCTTACGTCGCAGTTGCTACATCGGGCGTCGTTGAGCCTTTTCTGTTGGACACTGGTGCAGCGAAAAGTTCTATCATGCATTCGAAACTCCCTGGCGCACCTTTGTCTGGCTTAACAAATGTTTCCGTTGGATTTTCTGGCGCCCCCGTTAGCAATCCAGTTTCTCGCCCTTTGCCCCTTCAAATTGGGCCACGTGAGCTCCAAGCTCCGTTGATTTTAACCACGGGTTGTGGTGAAAATCTATTGGGCCTGGATTTGCTTAAACGTCTGTATGCAACTTTGTACTGTTCTCCTGCGGGTGTGAAGCTTACGTTAGGAGAGAGGGTTGTCTCTCCTATGTATTTGTCTCTCGATAGGCTTCCACCGGAATTGAGTTCTCTTCCTGCGTCTTTGTGGGCGACGGGTCCAAATGATGTGGGCCTACTTGATATCTCTCCTTATGTTGTTCAGTTGAAATCGAATGTGCGATTGCCACGTATTCCCCAATATCGTATCTCCCTTGATGGTGAACGGGCACTGTTAGCGATCATTTATGATTTGATCGAAAAAGATGTTATTGAAGAGACTCGGGGAAACGTGTGCAACAGTCCTGTGCTGCCTATTCTTAAACGCACGGATCCTACAAAACCGCCTGTTTATCGTTTTGTTATCGATTTACGGGAGGTAAATAAAATTGTGGTTCCTCAATTTCCTGTTGTGCCCGACATCACGGCGCTACTGACTCTGATTCCAGCTACTGCATCATGGTTTTCGGTGATTGATTTGAAAAATGCGTTTTTCAGCATCCCGATTGCCGAAGAGAGTAGGGACCTTTTCGGTTTCTCTCTCGGTGGGCGTAGCTTCCGGTTTAAACGCGCTCCTCAGGGCTACTGTGAAAGTCCATCTATTTACAGCCAAGCCTTGAAGGGTCAACTGGATGCGTTTCGGTTGCCGGTTGGTGCGGCCTTAATCCAATACGTCGATGACTTATTGGTGGCTGCTGATACTCAGGACATTTGCAAAATTACTACGGTATCATTGCTGCAACATCTCTGTGAGCTAAATCACAAGGTGTCACCTTCTAAACTCCAATATTGTTGTCAAGAAGTAACCTATCTAGGTCACTTATTGTCAAAGGAGGGAAGGAGATTGACCCCAGAGAGAATTGCAGCGATTGCGCGAATGGCTGTGCCACAAACCCAAAGAGATGTGCGTGCCTTTCTAGGTATCACATCGTACTGCAGGCAGTGGATTCCTAATTTCTCATTGCTAGCGAAACCATTGGTGGCTCTTACGTGCAAGGATGTTCCAACTCCTTTACCATGGACGGAGGAATGTCAGAAGAGTTTTTCTGAATTACGTGATTCATTGTGTTCGGCTCCTGTGCTAGGTACCCCTGACTACAGTAAGCCGTTTACACTATATGTTCACGAGAGGGAAGGTTGTGCTTTGAGCGTCTTAACGCAACCTTTTGGTGGTAAGCAACGTCCATGTGCATATTTTTCCTCGACCTTGGACCCAGTAGCTAGAGCATTGCCGAGTTGTTTGAGAGCAACTGCGGCAGCTGCGGTCTCCATCCGACAATCAGCAGGATTGGTCATGGATAATATGCTTACGGTGATGGTTCCGCATGCAGTCGATACTTTGTTGAATCGTACGAAAACTCAGCACTTGACGAGTGCGAGGTTGTCTGGGTACGAATTGACGCTCTTGGCAAGCCATATTCAGATAAAACGTTGTAATGTCCTAAATCCGGCAACTTTGTTACCAATTAGCTCAGAGTCAGATGAAGTAGCAGAACATGACTGTTACTTGCGGACAGAAGAGGAAACGAAAGGTCGAGTGGACCTTAAAAACACCCCATTGGAAGATCCGGATGGCACTCTGTATGTGGATGGGTCATGTTTTAAGTTGCCGAATGGCGATGTGACTACCGCTTATGCTGTTGTAACACTGAACACTGTTGTTGAAACTGCAAGATTGAATCAGAATTCTGCCCAAGCTGCGGAGCTGATTGCTCTTACTAGAGCATGCGTGTTAGCGAAAGGGAAACGTGTGAATGTGTACACTGATAGTCAATATGCGTTCGGTGTGGCGCATAGCTTTGGACGATTGTGGCGAGAGCGTGGTTTCTTGACGTCGCACGGTACGAAGATACAGCATGGCCAGCTTGTGAACGATCTTTTGGATGCATTGACTTTGCCTACGCAAGTTGCGATTGTTAAATGTAGTGCACATCGTAAAGTGACGGATGATGTTGGTCGTGGTAATGCGTTTGCAGATGAGATTGCTAAGGAGACTGCCCGGAACCTTAGCACTCGAATGTATGTGACGAGTTCGGTCAGGTGGCCTACAGAATCAAGTATGTGCGAAGATACTGTTGAGAGCGTGAAAGCAATTCAGAATGAGGCCACCGACACTGAAAAGACGAAGTGGAAAGAAAGTACGGGAAAGTTGGATGCAAATGGTTGTTGGATTGATTTGTCGGATCAGAAAAGATGGATGTTGCCTGACGCGTATGTGCTGGCCGTTGTGACAATGGCACATGGGTTGGCACATATTAGCGCGAAAGGTATTTGTAAGTTGTTGTCGCCTGTGTGGAAGAATGATGGAATTACGAAATGTGCTGAACGTCTGGTGAAGAATTGTATGGTGTGTATAATGTACAATCCTGGCAAAGGAACCCCAACTCCTCCTGGCAGTTTTGCTCCTCCTTCGCATCCCTTTGAGGTGATTCAATTGGACTTCATCCATATGGAGCGATGCAATAACCTGAAATACGTTTTAGTTGTGGTTTGCGCATTCTCCCGATGGATCGAGGCCTATCCTCTCAGAGACAATACTGCTTTGTCAACTGCGAAGATCCTACTGAAGGAATATTTTCCTCGGTATGGAATGCCTAGAGTCGTGTGGTCAGATAACGGAAGTGAGTTTGTGGGAAGTGTGATGAAGAGTGTGTGTAAGGGCCTTGGAATTAATCAAAAATTCCACAGCGCCAATCATCCCCAGTCAGCTGGATTGGTTGAAGGGTACAAGGCACCCTTAAACTAAAGTTAGCAAAGATTCAGGCTACGACTGGTCTTTCGTGGCCTGACGCTTTACCCTTAGCATTACTGTCAACAAGGGCGACTGTACACTCCCGAATAGGGCTTAGTCCCTATGAAATAGTGTTCGGCCGTCCTGCGAATGTGTGGGGGGTTCCTAGGCCAGGGATATTTTCTGATCTTGAGTATCCAATGTTGATTGACTACTTACATGACTTGACTGCTAAACTGAGGTTAATTCACCAACAGGTTTACGACGCATTGCCGACGCAGACGGAGGGTCCAGGCCACCAGCTCCAGCCCGGAGACTGGGTGGTTACACGCAACTTTTCACGAAAGAACAATCTGGACCCCCGGTTTACCGGACCTTACCAGGTGCTCCTGGCCACGAGGACTGCCGTTCGTCTTGAGGGGCGGAAAAATTGGGTACATGCTACCCATTGTAAGCGAGTCCCTATTCCTTTGCCGGCAGACCCGTGGGTAAGGAAAGGCATTGCATCAACAGAAACAGAAACATTGCCAGCGTTTGTGCCTTTCAGCGACGCACAGCCTGTTGGAGAATCCTCAGCGCAGCAGACAGCCACTGTTGAACATTTGTCAGCAAAAGACTCGAGACCAGATCAATCAACTGATCAGCAGGACGCTGTCTCTTCAACGGATCCTTTGTTCGACGAGCAGACACGTCCCGGGAAACATCGATATTCTTTGCGATCTCACACTAAGGACAAATAAAATTTTCTTGCTTTGCTGAAATCGAAAACTGCATTATCCCCGTTTCCCGTGATCAGTTCTGAACATTCGTATCACTGTAATTTTTGTACATATATTGAGCTTCCTCCTTGTACCTTTTTCATTTTTCAGCAGAGAGACTTTTGTGCTTGAATATACGTATTGTGTATTGAAGGCCGTAGGGCCGCGCGCGTACTTCCTTCTGGACAGCAGGTCTTGACGCTAGGTTAGAGGCCGTCGGTTCCTAGGAACCCCTAGGGATTGACTATTGCTGCACAGAACGGAGTGCGTCAAGAAACGTTGCGGACGGTCGTAGGGAATGGCATTCTCGAAGCTGAATGATTTGAAAGGAGCTCAAGACTACAGACTCAAGCTGCAGCAACTCAGTCGTACTAAATGCTTCATATTTCGATTGTTTATGTTGTTTTTGACTGCTTCTGCATTATTGGCGGGTGGGGTGTATTACACTATGTCCTACTTCTTACCAGCTACACCTACTCCTACTCCTTACCCTAATCTTACCACTACTGCTTCTCCCCATTCTTTTCACATGTTACCGGAACACGAGCAGGCTAGACGTGTAGAATTCCGCAATAACTCCTTTATTCAGCTCCTTCATCAGCATCAGTTAGTGGTTAACACTACTAATTGTTGGGTGTGTGGGTTGATGCCACATACTACAGATAAGGGAATTCCATATCTGGTGTTACCGTATAGTTCCCAAGGGTCAGCTCGAGCATTTCAAACAATGTTTCGAAGCGCACTGGGTTTCCGCCCCATTCGAGAACCACATTCCCCCTACTCTGGCCCTACCTCGTATCAGAAGCCTTTATCGATAGCAATAGAGGATATGGAGAGTGAGATCCATGACTATTCGCTTATCCCTGAGGAAGAGGTACGAGCCTATAAGGTCCTAAGTAGAGGTGAATATAGTGTGTTCACTAGTGAAAAGCAGCTTAAAAGCTCGCCTCCAATATGGGTCGTACCCCACACTGGTAATTTTTGTATCATGGGTCGTGGCCGAAGATCGCAAGCCCGACTTGGAGCAAGTGGTTGCATCGAAAATTACATTTTGCCGATGTTCTCATCCCCTGTGTTTCTGGCTGCCAAGGGTACCTACTTTATCTGTTATGATCGTGCATACACATGGTTGCCCGCAGACTTCATGGGCACATGTTTTATTGCAAATCTGTTGCCTCCGACGTTCACTGTAGATGCCGATTATCATAAGACTAGAGTTGTGCGAGGCGTAATTAGCGAAGAGGACACTGCCGGTCAAGAGGCAGGAGACTTTTTCAAGGGTTTCCTCCCGTTTTGGGGACCTATGGTTAATAGTAGGAACCTGAGACAGTTGACTCGAGTGGTAGAATCGACAGCTAATATTACTGCCAGTGCCCTTGGTAATATCACCACAGAACTTCAGGCGGAGAGGCTTATGACGTTACAAAACCGAATGGTTTTAGATGTCATCCTAGCAGATCGCGGTGGGGTATGTAAGGTGATCCATTCGAGCTGCTGCATTTTCATCCCAGATAATGCTCCTACTGTCTATCAAGCCATCTCGAGGTTGCATAAGATCTCCGAATCCATACACGTGGATGTAGGGGATTGGACGCTACTTGGATGGTTTTGGGGCCTGATGTCGACTTGGGGTTGGAAAATTCTGATGATCATTGGAGTTGTGGTAGTGTTCCTGTTCACGTGTTGCCTTTGTGTACAGTGTGGTCCTGTCTTATGTGGCCTTTGTGCTACAACGTGTATGAGACAACCATCTGTTACCAAGGGGACTCGATTGGACAGAGCTATGCTACAGCAACATCTCGAGGGTCTGATGAATATCGAATATGATTCCGACTAGTGCTTGCCTACATGAGGGCAAAAGGAGCGTCTGAGGTTCCGTGACAATTGTAAGTGGTGCTTTCGACTCGCACGAATATGGTCGAGTCTGGTATCTATGAACCGCAAATGACGAGTTTAGTAAGTGTGCGCAGTTTCGCTGTGCTAACTTAAACCGTTCGTTTGTTACGTGGGTTTTTCATCTGTACCCACGGGTTCCATCTTAGATACGGCATCCATTTTGTCTCTTGCCCTCAAGTAGCCAGCGAACGAACGCTGTCCGCTTCGCGACCCTGGGACTCCCAAGATATTTGCGGAAGACACATGTTCTTTGTAAGTGTCTTTATGACGAGGGGGATGCTACTGTAAGGCAAATGGCGCCGCTCGAGGCTCATCTTGCCGCACGGACTTATTGTCTCAGCCGTGCATCTCATTAGGCACGTCTCTTTGATGTCTGTATCTCGTGTTTCCCGTTACCTCCCTTTTTACACCCTTTCCAATCTCCCCACTGTCTCCGTCTTCCTCTGCACCTGTCTTCGTCCCTATTTTGATCTACTTTATTGCCGACTGGAATTTGCTAATGGTGGGAAGATGGTTTTTACAGTTGGGAACCGCCAAATGTTTCCGCACCCATGTTCCGGACCTCATGTGTTTCAAAGTGACCAAAGCGACCCCTCTGGGGGTTAATTGTGGGAACTGGGTTGTAAACTTTTGTGTTCAATGTTACCCTATGGGTAAAAACTGTATAAAAGGAGCGATCTACAGAACCAATTTGAAGCAGTCTCCCCAAGTTGCACGCTGTGTACTTGTCGTGATCTCTGTGTTCCCTGCAGCAAATAAACCTTGAATCTTTGACGTCAGAGGAAGTGTCCCGTGTCTCTGTGACTTGTACGCCGGAGCAGGTTACCCACGAAGGTTTTAGGTGTTGTGCCCTGGCACCGCTGGGTCCAAAAGAACCCAGTCCTTCAGGGGTACGCCCCTTGTGGAAAGTTACCGAGCCTCAGACCAGTGAACAATGCTCTCATAGAGCAGGCATCTGCACCTGCAAGGGATACATTATTATCTCTACTCAAGGCCATGGAGCTAGGCTTCAGCGTCTCTGGGTATGAGAACATTACTGATAAAGAGACTTGTTAGATTCGGCCACAGTAAGCTGAGAAACGAAAACTGCTGTCTTAGTACATTTCTGTATTCCTGCGGGAGGGGCATATGAGCGAGCAGGGCCCGCAGGCACAGAGGGTTACACAAAATGGTGGCACACAGGCTAAGCTAAGAAACTAATATGATCACACGTACATTTGAACATAAGTAAAAAGCAAGAATAGTAATTCAGCATAGATGCATATACGAATTTCATTAGTTAGTCATATGATGCTAACTCGCACATCATCATAGGGTAATTAGGGCATCGAAAAGTGAATTCTATCAGACCCTCCTTTTAGCATCATTGGCTAACTATAGCCTCATTTATTTGCAAAGGGTAGTGCCGACATCCATTCTATGGGCAGGACTTTATTTCTTTAGTCTAGAACATCTTCTGCAATGAACATCAACCAACTTGCATCAGCAGGAATTTCAGTAATCATAGAAGTGGTATATTGACCAGGTAACTTCTTTTTCAGACGCATATTCGCAGCACACATTGAACAACATGGAGGGAGGCAGTATATGCAAAGGCAGCAAGTCAGTATTACACTCACCACACCAACCAAACCCATCAATATTTTCCAACCCCAGGAAGAGAAGGCACCCCAGAGCCACCCTTGTAGGGACCATGTCCCATTATCCTGATGTAGTTCAGTCGCTAATCTATGTAATTTCTGTACTGCCAAGTTAACAGTTGGGGCGGAGTCAGGTATATAAACACAGCAAGACGTCCCGATGACGCGACAGGCCCCGCCCCTATCAGCCAATATGACGTCAAGCACCATCCTGTTCTGGATCGTGAATAATCTCATAGCCTGAATCTCAACAGATATGTTAGTCGTAATGTCGGCTTCAGTTAGAACTACCTTTTCCATTACCCTAGACAGTCGCCTAATAGCTCTGCTGTTAAATATTGGACCCCAGAAAGGAAGCAAACCCTTCGAAAAATCAGTCCATTGTTGGTACGAGGTGTCCGTCTGATCGACATCATCTACCTGAAGTTCCCTCCTTTTGCGCTGCTCTTGTGGCTGCTCCTGAGGACTGGGGAATCGACGATGAGTTTTGTGGTAATCAGAGGGAGCCACATACACAGGGGGAATCATATAGGCCAGGTAGCACACCCCACCCCAACCCTCGGGCAACCATAAGTATCCATTATCACCGCAAACAAAATAGATACTGGGTGGGGCAATCAAAGAGGGGCTAACGGGCAAACGTATTGAAGCAGTCACATTACAGGAGCTATTACCAACTTTTATGGGACCCTTTCCCTCTATACAGAAAAATGGAGAAGGACCCACCACAGCCAGGGGTATCAGAGACTTGGAACTGTCGTTACTCTTCGGGGGGTGCCTGTAGGACAGAGTGGCATTCAATTTCAGGAAACTATCCCTAAGTCGGTCAGTATCATTTGGTGTCAAGAATCGACCCAGCCTTTTCTCACATGTCTCTATAAAAGTCTGGTCAAAACGTCCATCAGTATATATTCGTCCAAGGGAAGATGGAGGCAGAGGGCGTACTCGCATTGTCATTGTCCACCCCCTATTCTGCAGTCGAGGAGTCAGGGAATCTGGCTGCTGGAAGTATTTAACAAGACCTTTAAGAGTATACCACCCCACGCAACTATTCACCGGCGTCAAAGGGAGGGCAAGGAATCTGTCTTTCTTATAGGCAGCAGAAGGTAAAAGCCCACAAACCCAACAATCTGTCAAGTTGGTAGTGGCGTGTGCATGGTGTAAAGTCTTAATAAAAACATTGTCTTTATAACTTTTTCGTAACATTCTTTCACCATAATCAACAGTAATCATATTATGTTCAGGAACGGCAGTGGGTGTGGGTGCAAACACATGAACGGGGTAAGCTTTATCCAGGAAAAACAATATTCCAAGAGTCACTAAAAAGGCAATCAAAACAATTATTATGACCACAATCTTTCCTTTTCGGGGAAGGGCCAACCAGGGGGAATCAGGCACAGGTCTTGGAGGAGCCGCAAAAGGCTGCTCCTCATCAGGAATGGGCCGCCCAAAGGGATACATTCTTAATATCCGTTCAAAAGATATCAAAAATCAAAAATGAAAAAAAAACACTTCTACTAAAAAAAATAGTCCCAGACAATCCTCAACCGGCCAGAGGGGTTCTTCAACCCTAAAAAGGGATCTTCTCCCTGTGTCCTTCAAAGCCTCACAGGCAGGCTTTTACCGTCCATACCTAGCTCCAACGTCGCTGTTCAACAATTTAGGATACAAGGGAAGCACTTAATTCGGGCCCCGCACCACTCTATAGTCTCATAGCACACAATCTTCGGCTAAACACCAGGGCTCTTACAAGTCCATCCCTACCACTAAATCTTCTTATGCAGAATGTCCACTAAGCCCTTCTTCCAGTGTTTAGTCCATCATATTTCAGTACTGTTACTTATTTTCTTCGGGGCCTCAAATTGTAACGGGTGCTCCCTGGCACTTCGGGGTCAGTGAACAAAACAGGTGAATCTGTGGCAGATGCTGAACTCTCTGGTGTCTCTTCACTAGTGGCAGCAGGAGTAGTAGAGCTCACTGAATTCTCTATTCCGCTTCGCTCTTCTCCAATCAGTGAAGCATCCGAGAAAGGAACATTCCTCGGGATAGACTCATTCTCCTCGTCAGCAATGCCATCCTGTACCCATTTGTCATAGGGCAACGGGAGCGGGACCCTCTTCACATGTGAGGCATGTGTCCACGCCTTCCGTCCGTCGATCCGAAGTGCAGTGCGGGTGGTGAGGAGCACCTGGCGCGGCTCCGACCACCTTGGCTCCAGACAAGACTTCCGCTGGTATCTTCTTACGACCACCCAGTCCCCTGGGTGGATGGAGTGTCCAGGCCCCTCTGGTAACGGCTTCAGATTGTCTGCTACCTGCTGATGAATAGAACGAAGATCTTTAGTCAAAGCATACAGATAATCTGTCAACAAAGGGTATGGCACTTCAGAAAAACATTTAGGCCTGGGCACTCCCCAAATATAGGCCGGTCGGCCGAATACCACCTCGTGGGGGGAGACGCCCATTTTCGCATTCACAGTGACTCTCGTTGAAAGCAAAGCTAAGGGAAGGGCGTCTGGCCAACGGAGACCTGTACTCTCACATATTTTGGCCATCTTTAGCTTGAGCGTGCCGTTAAACCGCTCCACAAGTCCTGCTGCCTGAGGGTGTAAGGCTGAATGAAACTTTTGAGAAATCTGTAAGCCTTTACATATTTGCTTCACTAGTTCTGCATTAAAGGACGTGCCATTATCACTCCAGATCACCCTAGGTAATCCAAAGCGAGAGAAATACTCCTTTATCAACATTTTTGCGGTAGAAATGGCCGTACAGTCTTTCGTTGGATACGCCTCCACCCATCTACTAAAAGCGCATACGACTACAAGGACATACTTCAAGTTATTGACCCTTTCCATTTCGATGTAATCCATCTGAATCACCTCGAAAGGGAAAGAAGGGGGTGCAAAATTTCCAGTTGGGACAGGGGTACCCTTTCCAGGATTGTGTCTCAAACACACCATGCACTGACGAACCAAGTGAGTGGCCACTTTAGAGATATTCTTATTGCTCCACACTGGGTCTAACAATTTACAGATACCCTTTGCACTAACATGAGCAGGCCCGTGCGCCATCGTTACTACTGGAAGAACATATGCATTCGGGAGTAACCATCGTCTCTTATCAGTCACATCTGTCCAACATTCATCCGCATCCAATCGTCCCTGCCCATCCTTCCATGCTCTCAATTCCTCTTCTGTCGCTTTGCCCTGTATGTTCTTGACACTCTGTACAGTGTCTGCAAACATATGAACATCTGGAACCCATCTAGCTGGTCCTGCCACAAACATCCGTGGTAATTTTTCTCTAGCAGTTTCCTTTGCTGTCTCATCGGCAAAAGCATTGCCTCGTCCTACGTCATCCACTATTGTCTTGTGTGCGCTACACTTTATCACAGCCAATCGTTTGGGTAGTGTCAGTGCCGTTAGCAGTCGTAATATCAGTGGACCATGTTGTATGCGTTGTCCGTGAGAAGTCAGAAATCCCCGTTCTGCCCAAAGTCGCCCATAATTATGAGCCACGCCAAAGGCGTATTGGCTGTCAGTATAAATGTTCACGTCTAGCCCCTCACTCAATTCACATGCTCTCAGTAAGGCAATAATCTCCGCAGCCTGGGCAGAATTGTAAGGTATCCTAGAAGTCTCCACCACCGTCTGTAATGTTGTTATTGCATATGCTGCCGTCGATGTACCGTCTGGTAATTTAAAACAGGACCCATCCACATACAACTCCCCGTCTGGTTCGTCCAAGGGCCTGTCTGTCAGATCCACCCTCCCCTTTGTCTCCTCTTCAGTCCTGAACAAACAATCATGTATGTCATCGCCTTTGGTATCTGTATCTGTGAAGATAGGTAACAAGGTGGCAGGATTCAGTGTAGCACACCTTTTGATCGTAACATGGGGTGCAAAAAGAGTCATCTCATAACCCGTAAGACGAGCACTAGTTAAGTGCTGCGTCTGTGTCCTGTTCAGCAAAATGTCCACAGCATGCGGTACCATTACTGTGAGGTCTGATCCCAGTACGAGCCCTGCCGACTGTCTTATAGAGACCGCAGCAGCCGCCGTGGCTCTCAGACAGCTCGGCAGCGCTCTTGCCACATTATCGAGCATGGCAGAGAAGTAAGCACAAGGTCTCTGCTTCCCCCCCAAAACACTGAGTTAAGACAGACAGCGCGCAACCTTCCGCCTCATGTACGTAAAGGACAAAAGGCTTCTGGTAATCAGGTGTCCCAAGAACTGGCGCAGAACATAAAGCCGTTTTTAGTGACTCAAACGCTTCTTGACATGCAGGGTCCAGGGTAGGGGCTCGCGCACTTCCTTGGTAGTCAGATACAATAGGGGTTTTGTTAGTAACGCATAGTTAGGTATCCACTGGCGACAATACGATGTTATGCCCAAGAACGCGCGCACCTCTCGCTGCGTGTTAGGTACCTGCATGTTAGTGATCGCTTTTATGCGCTCGGGCGTCAATCTCCTCCCCACTTTCGAAAGGAGGTGACCGAGGTAGGTGACCTCCGTTCGACAGTATTGAAATTTCGGAAGGGACACTTTATGCCCCCTTTTAGCCAAATGGTGCAATAATTTCACAGTAGCATCCCGACAACCCTGCTCGTCGTCCGATGCTATTAGGATATCATCCACATACTGCAACATGACGTTGCCAGGTGGAAGCTCCAGTTCATCCAATTGTGCCTTTAGAGCCTGACTATATATGCTCGGACTCTCAGTGTACCCCTGAGGAATTCTCTTGAAGCGGAAGCTTCGGCCAGCCAATGAGAATCCGAAGAGATAACGGCTTTCCTCATGTACTGGAATACTGAAGAAAGCATTTTTCAAGTCTAGGACAGAGAAATATTTGGCCGAAGGGGGTATCATGGTCAATATTGTAGTAATGTCCGAGACCACCGGGTACTGTGGCTCCACTACTCTGTTTACGTGCCGCAAATCAATCACAAATCTATAAACATCACGAGTATTATCAGTAGCTTCAGGTGACCGTCTTTTAAGGATAGGCAAAATAGGACTGTTACATATGTTCGAATCAGTCTCTTCCACTACCCCAGACCGTATTAAATCTTGTATTATTTGTAGCAGGGCCTTCTCTCCCTCCCTAGGAATCCTGTATTGTGGAACTCTGGGCAATTTCGCTCCCACCTTCACTCTTATTGTCACCGGGGCAATATCCATTTTACCTACATCTGTATCACTGACAGCCCACAAGCTGTCGGGTATGCCTTGGAATTCAGGTGGTAATGGGTCGTCTTTCGAAAAACACTGCAATGGGCGGGCAACATTCGGGCCCAGAGTAAGGTACACGCCATCCGGGGAACAATAAATGGTGGCGTGCAATCTTTTCAATAAATCTAAACCCAGCAAATGTTCTCCACAATTTGATGTCAATAAAAACGGTGAATCAACAGTAAAAGGGCCAATCGTTAACGTGAGAGGTTTAGAAATGGGGCTAATCACCGGAGTTCCTGCGAAACCCACGGATATGTTATTCTTGCCAGACAGAGCCGCCCCTGGGACCCGAGAACGAGCCACTGAACTTTTCATTGCACCCGTATCCACTAGAAATTTTTGTTGAGACCCCATTAAGTCAGCTTCGACATAAGGTCCCCTCTGATCAACTTCCATAAGTACTGGTCCCAGGCTCTGTCCTACGCTGTCCTAGTTGTGGGAGAACCCTGTCAAATCGTCCACTGAGTAATCATCGTTATAGTACTGACCACCGCCCCTCTGCAACTGTTGTCTGTCTGCCCCATTGTCAAAGTAATTGCCTCCCGGTCTCCCGCCTCCTTCCGACCGCGCAGCCTGTCTCCCAAAATCACCACTACCTCGTCCTCGTCATCTTCCTGGACCGCCGCTCGACTGAAGCAGTGGGCAATCTCGCCACCAATGCCCCTCCTGCTTACACTTTGCGCACTGATTCGGTCCCAGCTTTTCCCTACTCCCACCTCTCCCAAAGCCGCCCCTCTGACTCGGCGCTGCACCCCTTCCTCTGCCTCTAGCCACTTGCTGCAGCAAAACTCTTGTCTTCAGATCCTTAGCCTTCTTCTCCTGCTTGTCCTTACTCTCATTTTCCCTGTGTTCATAATATTGCGCCATACTGAGTATTCCCGAAGGAGAGGACGTTGTCCACGTGCTCTCCGACGCTTGCAGTCTAGCTGAAATTTCAGGCAATAAGTTCGTGACAAACCTATTAACAAAAAGCCGCAATCCGCCATCTTGTGACACATCCTGCCCACTAAAATCCATAAACGTTTCCTCAAACCTCGTAAAGAAATCAGAGACCGCCTCATCCTTTTTCTGCTTACAAGCCGTTAACTTATCCCAATCTACCTTTTTCGGGGGAATGAGAGAATGCATATACTTTATAATGCGCCCTGGCAAAGCTAATATCTCAGCCTTCGGCTTCTCCCCTGGCTTACGCTCCTTGTCCCAATCCTGCAACTCCTGCCACGTACCTCCTAACTCTTCCACGTGGTCAGTACCTTTCACTTGCCGCCACACATCAACCGGGACCAAAAGCCCGAAAAACAATTCAACATCAGCCAACGTCATCACAGTGGAAGACGCCGCTTCTGTAAGCTCTTTGTAATAGGCAGTCGGGTTTTTTCTAGAATCCGGTAGCTGGGCCTTCAATGATAATACCTCACTTCTCTTCCATGGCGTATACACCCATTGCTCCTGGAAATGTGCATCAATTCTGTTCCTAGTAACAGCCTTCGTTACTGGATCTAACAACTCGGGGACCTCGGGATGAAAAATAGGGTGCACCTCGCGCATTGGGTGGAGACCTGGGAAATGGGGTGTGCCGGCAGAGGGTAATTCATTCCTGTATTGCAATAGTGCACGCAAACTACTCATCACTTCTTTCACCCCTGTGTTCGTTCTATAGGCTCCAGCCTGTATATCTCGAAAAACCGCTGGAGCCACACCTCCATACCCCTGCTCCCAAAGCGGTATCAATACATTGGACATGTGCCACAAAGCGTGCTGCTGCATCAAAGGCTCAAAATCTTTCATGGTGGACCAAATATCTTCAAACGAATAAATGTTATTCCTGGCCCACTGACATGCCTGATTAGCCACCATACTCCTTCCATCCAAACCCACCGTAGAACGCGTGAGCAACTTCCGTACCTGCGAGAGTAATCCGCTACCTGCGCCTCGACTCGGCGTTAGCATCTCCTGACCGGGGGTAGTACTAGCTGAAACACTAGGGAGTGCCAAAGAAAATTGGGAGGGTGCAGGTGAGGTGGTCTGGAGTAAGGAAACGAGGGGTGTCGAGGGCGAGGATTGTTGGGGGGCACTGGCTGAAGGACCCGGAACTCCACTAGCGGGGGCTGGAATTGGCAAGGAGGGATACAAGGGCTGTGGGGCATAAGGGGGAGGGGGTCGGGTATTCAAAATGTCTTCCATCTCATCCGGGTCGTCCTCTCGCACTACATAACTTTTATTTTCTTTCAACCTACAAAGTCTATCTGAGCGCTCCATACGTAGCGCATTCTCATTTCCAACCTGCTCTCTCGCCTTCTGCGCCATAGTCTGGGTGGACTTTTTATACTCTTCTTTCTACTCTCGCAGCTTGCGTTTCCTGGCCTCTTTCTGCCACACTCGCAAAGAGTCGAACATACTCTGACGACTACGCCTAGCAAACAGTTTGTCTTGCAAGTAGTCCAACTTAGCTTCATCGAAAGAACCCGTCAAAGGCCATTGTAAATCCACATTATCAGCAGTGTACCGGTGCCACAAAGTACCAAACAAAATCGGGACCAGTCCATGTTTGACATACATATCAAAGCTCGGAGTCCCTTCAGGGGGTGCAGGTTGGCTCTCGGCCAGTCTAGTATCTGAGGGTCGACAACAGCATCCAAAACATCGTAACTTACTAAAACACGGCATCTTTACTTCGGTGTGAAAGAAAACACTTCACCACAGACCAGCTCGAGCTCGTTCATACACACATATAAACATATATTAAAAAACCACACGCCCACATATACAATACTTTCAAACACATGTTACCAAATGGGACAAGGCCCGTCGACCAAGTCCTGGGGAACCTGGACTCTACCGCAGACCGAACAGTACACTAACTGTTCTGAGGACGGGGAACAGATCCGCCACCCGTGCGGCACTATGGATCACTGCGCACTTTACCGCGGGAAACCCAGATCTCACCTCCACTGAACCACCACACTAGGAGTTCAGGGTAAGCGCACCAGAGTCTGCCCACAATGAGCCACGCCTTCACCACAGTACCACCCGGTCGGATCGCTACCAACAATTACATCTAAATACGTCCCCAACCTCGTCAAGTCTGTCAGAGCACCAACTCGTACTCTGAGTTCCCCGGAGCACACTAGCCCCAGGAGCACACCGGCTCCTCAAACCACTGGAGACACCCTAGTCTCCCGGAACACTCCCGTTCCTTAAACAATCACAGGTGGACCACTCACCTTCCGTAGGCGGCACCGACCTCTACCGTTCTCCACCTCCGACTGCCAAGACCAACACGGTCAGCTTCAAGTTCCGCCTTCTGGACCCCGGCGTAAGATCCGAACCGGGACCTCTCCCGATTAGCAGGGTGGGGCAGCGCTGCGAGAACCAAGCTCGGCATCAGATGGGTACCCGGGCCCACCGTGCCGACCAGCGGGTCCCCGGTCTTCTGCTACCCACTTACGGGTGAGAAAGATCCTTATCGCGGGGTCCCTATTCGGGCGCCATCTGATAAGCGTGGCTCAAATCCACCCGAGTGACTTACCGCACTCACCTATAGTCGCTATATAGGAAGTCAGCCGGACAGTGGAGAAGAATAAACAAAAGTCTTTATTAGGCCAAACAACACTCATATGAGAGGGCCCTGTCCGACCTCACTCCTAGGAGTGCGAACGAGAGGACTGACTCTCTGCATCACAGCAATACATAATAATGCAATACAGTAGCGAGGGGTACGCCCCTTGTGGAAAGTTACCGAGCCTCAGACCAGTGAACAATGCTCTCATAGAGCAGGCATCTGCACCTGCAAGGGATACATTATTATCTCTACTCAAGGCCATGGAGCTAGGCTTCAGCGTCTCTGGGTATGAGAACATTACTGATAAAGAGACTTGTTAGTTTCGGCTACAGTAAGCTGAGAAACGAAAACTGCTGTCTTAGTACATTTCTGTATTCCTGCGGGAGGGGCATATGAGTGAGCAGGGCCCGCAGGCACAGAGGGTTACACAAAATGGTGGCACACAGGCTAAGCTAAGAAACTAATATGATCACACGTACATTTGAACATAAGTAAAAAGCAAGAATAGTAATTCAGCATAGATGCATATACGAATTTCATTAGTTAGTCATATGATGCTAACTCGCACATCATCATAGGGTAATTAGGGCATCGAAAAGTGAATTATATCACTTGGATACTTAATGTTGGCAGGAAGGGCGTTCCAGATTATGGGCACGAGGGCTTGGAAAGAGCGACCTCTGGCCCACACTCTATTGAAGCGAGGGACACGTGCTAAGTGTTGCGCAGAGGAGCGCAGCGTACGGCTCGGAATGTAGGGGGTGAGGAGATAGGCTAGAATGTTGGGGGCAAGAGCATTTAAGATACTGTGAGAAATACACAGGACTTTGAATTGTATTCTCTTTTCCGCTGGGAGCCAATGGAGCCTACATAGGAGGTTGGAGGCTGAACACGATTTTGGCAGGCTGAAGAGCATCCGAGCAGTGGCGGTTTGTGGCCTTTGCAGGCGGTGAATCCTTGCTTTGTTAGCACCTAGATACAGAGAGTTTGAATAGTCAAGTCTAGAAAGTATGGTGAACTGGATGATGACCTGGTGGGTGTTGGCGTCGAAGAATCCAAGCAATGGCTTGAGTCCACAATAGAGTCCAAAACAGAGGCCAACAACTGACTTTGTCTGCGCCTAGTAAGTTAGGGCGTAGTCAACCCAAACCCCCAGATTTTTTACGTCTGTTTGGGTACGGGAAGGGCTCCTAGAGTGGTAGGCCACCAGCGATCACTCCATAGGTGAGTAATTCTACTCAAGAGAAGGATCTCTGATTTATTACCATTCAACTGTAAGCAGTTGATAGTCCTCCAATCTGCGATGGACACCAGGTCATTTTGAAACTTAGCCACATCTTGATCGAAGTTATTGGATAACACGATCACAAGCTGCGTATCATCAGAATAGGACAGCACAGTTAGTCCCCTACCGTTTACTACAGCTGCTAATGGCTTAATGTGGATATTAAAAAAGGTGGGGCCCAGAGCAGAGCCATACAGCACCCTAAAATGCACCAGATGAGTCTGAGAGGTGAAGTGGGGATGCAATCACTTGGAAGGATCTCTCAGCTAGAAAGGATGAGAGCCTAATCAAGACCACCACTCTGATGCCATTATTTTGTAGGCTCTGCAGAAGAATCTGTTGAGACACAGTATCAAATGCAGCACTCAGATTGAGAAGAATCAGGGCAGAAGCGCTTCCCTCATCCAAGGAGTTCCTAAGATGTTCGTGACTGCCAAAGGGCAGATTTAGTACTATGGCATGGTAAAAAATCATTCTGTGAGGGGTCAAAACATTCATTAGATTTTTTATATGTGGTAAGGATGGAGTTGATGTAGGATTATGTGATTTTAGATATAACGGGGGAGAGAAATAGGGTGGAATCTTTCAGACTTGGAGTCATCCAAGGTAGGTTTTTGAGTAGGGGAATCACCTTGCTGTGTTTCCATTCAGTAGGAACTACTGCAGAGGACATAGACAGATTAATGAGTCGCAGAAGGGGGTTGAGAGCTGGGGTAGGACTTTTAGAAATTGATCTGGTTTGAGAGGGTCAGCTGGGGATCCTGATTTAATCGTATTACAAATGGTTGAGATAGCTTCCTGGGAGAGTGAGGGAAAGGCGGAAAGAGAAGGAACAATGGGGTTAACAGTAGTTGCGCGGCCAGTGTTATGCATGGTGGTGGGTGAGGTTTTATAGATGTTCTCGACCTTCTTAACAAAGAAAGAGGCAAGTACCTCGCCTTGATGGTTGGATGTAATGATAGATTTATTGGATTGATATGAGGTTTTAAGATCTTTTAGCAAGGTAAAAAAGCATTGCGCCGGATTGCTGCTATTTTTGAGTTTATCTGCAATGTAGTTGGCTCTAGTTTTCCGGATTAATTTGTGGTATTTCTTCATATGGCTGCACGATATTGCATTTTGAGGGCTGGGTCATAGTGTCACCTCCAGGCCCATTCAAGGGCCTTACAGTTTTTTCTAGCCTGGGTCAGGCTATCATTTAACAACGGGCTGGATTGCGTGCTCCGTCTGAAGGCAGTTTGGCCAGGATGCATTTATCAAGGCTATGTGTCAGCCAGTCATACAAAGTGTTGTTAGCTGTTTCAATGCTCTCAGAGAGGTGTGGCATCTGATTTAGGAGAAGCTCTCAAAAAAGGCCATCATCTAGCTTGTGCCAAGGACGTTTTAGGATAGGCTTCCGAGGGGCACCCTGAGAGGAGCTTACATCCTGTAGCGTCATTGAAATGAGGTGGTGGTCAGACCAGCTCATTGGTAAAGGCAGACAGATTTTAAGGGCAGGTATGTTGGTAAAGACGGGGTCTAAGAGATGCCCTGCAGAGTGTGTGCTACTAGGGACGCATTGCGTTAATTGAAATACAGCGAGATCCACTCAAAAATTTGCGATCTCCTTGTCCTGACTGTCTTCAAGGTGTAGGTTGAGGTCACCCACAATATTAAAATTAACAGTCCTGGTAGTCAATGTGCCAACCAGGTTGGTTAGAGCTTGCCTGAATTTGTTTGAAGGACCTGCATGGCGATAAATCAATAACCCAGAAAGAATGAAGTTACAATTAAGGGTGATTTTAAATAGTGCCCTTTCACAGTCCGCAATAATTTCTTCAGTAAAGAAGCAGGTGTAGCAAGTTTTAAGAATTATTGCAATACCTCCACCGACTCCTTCTATTCTGTTTCTTAATAGTATATCCCTGGGGCAGAGCCAAAGTTGGTTCAGCTTCTGTGTTTGCTGTGAGACAAGTTTCAGTTAGGAAGAGGATGTCGGGTGCTTCATCCGGTATTAGGTCGAACACTTCAGCATAGTGTTTAACAAGCAAGCGACAGTTTCAACGGAGAAACTTAAAGGTGGGAGAGGATGGTAGTGTAATGATAGCCTCTACCTTGGTCCTAAAACCGCAGTGCTGGCAACATAGGGGGCATTCCGCTGGAACCCACTTCTGGTTGGTGCATTAATTGCTTTGTGTTCAAATGAGAAGTAGCTCTTTGGGTGAATAAGACCACCTGTGGAGACCTGAACGGGCAGCGTGTCTGGCGTCCAGCATCGTCCAGGCATGGACAGGCACAGATGGGCTTGCCTTTACCATGCCTGCTGCACGTTTGCGCTGTAGCCAGCATAATGTAGCCGGGGGCATGATAGGCTCCTCCCGGTCTTGCTCCTGATTGGCTGAGGGATAGACAATCAGCGCTCTGCCAGGCAATAGTGAGAGGCTAAAAGAAGCAACAAAATGTGTGCAATGTAAGTGAAAGTATTAAAAAATTTATGGTGGTGAACAGCGTGATAGTGGCAGGTCAGATTCAGGCAAAACATATAAAAACACCTAAAATAATGGGGTTGAGCAGCAAAATAGGGGGAGCAGCATGTTAGCTGATCCCCATATAGAAAAGCAATGCCGGCTCCCGCAGGATGCGGGGAGCCGGCAGGGACCATGGGGGGCTTGGGGACCCCCCACGGCCCCCAACGAGGAAGGCCAGGCCCCGGGGGATGGAGTCTCTGGGGCCAGAAGTGGCCCGGGAGGGGGGCCACGCGGCCCCCCACCCAAAATAAATGATTTAAAAAAAGAAAGACCCTGGGGGATGGGGTCCCCGGGGCCTTAAGGGGGCATGCCACTCTGTCACAAGGATGATGTCATCAGTGATGTCATCAGTAATGTCATTTGAGATTTCATCAGTGATGTCATGAGAGATGTCACTGACCATGTCATGAGTGATGTAATATGTGACGTCATCAGCAGTCCATTGCGGGCGCGCGAGTTATAGTTAACTATAACGGGGGAATTTCAATGGTTTTGTATGAGTGAAATGTCCAGCTACCAATAACGTGTGTGAAACCTATGGTTTTTTCAGTGAATTTCTAAGTTTTCTTAAATGCTAATTTTTAACTATAATGTGGGTGAAACCTATTTTTTTTAGTGAATATATATATATATATATATATATATATATATATATATATATATATATATATATATATATATATATTTCACAACTCCGAACCACCAGCTGTTGCTCCACAATGCCATGGGTGCTCGCTCAATGCACGGTGGAGTGCGTAAATAGTTTCCCAACACTTGGTCACAAATCCGCAAAGAACTAATTTCAAAGGAGCGCACTCAAAGCCATTTACGATGTCCAGATCGCCGCATTTATTTGATGCTGCAGACAGTTAACAAACGCGTTTCGGCGTTGCCACCTTTGTTAGTGTTAACATGCTCAATGTAATATGTGGAGAAGTGTGGCTCACTGGTTAGAGGAGGGATACCCTGAAGCTGAGGTCAGACCCGGGGCCAGGGTTCGATTCCCGACGCGGCAGGGTCCTGAAACCAATTGTCCATAGACTCGATAATTCTCGCTTCGGTGCCCACTCTAAGCACGAGTTCACACTATGCAGCTCTGGGCAACAAGCTTGCTTAATCTCCACAGCGGCCCCCCGTGGCGGGATGCCTGGCTTTCACCTTGGGGATGCCCAGCAGGGGTGATCTCACAGGGACAAAACCAGGACGGGTTCCCAAGGCAAGCGCCAAGATGCCCAAGGGTAACATCGAGCGCTATATAAGAACACACATACATACATACATACATAATCGTGGCCACTTTATTTATGCTGTGAATCAGCAACTTAGCCATTGTCTAAATGAATCAAAGGTAGAGGACAACTCTTAAGGACAAAAAGGGGAACTGGTTTAACAGTCCCATATTTGTACATTCTATCTATGCTCAGTGAAGGCCCTCATAAAAAACAGAAAATATCATTTGTTCGATAATAATGGCTACCCTATGTGGATCCACATCTCTTCTTTATTGTTTAGCCCACTCGGTGTTTTTGTTTGCAGCTTAAAGATGTATTTCAATTCTAGTGTTTGCAATTTCATTACCAGATCTCCTCCCCTTTCAGATTTAACAACCTGGTTGACGAAAAGTTCCCCTTTTTGTCCTCAAGAGTTGTCCTCTACCTTTTAAAGACCACCATTTTATGATCGAACATATGCCCATCCAGGGCAGCATTCTTGCACTAATACTGTTCTTAGAATTAGATACAAGAAAACTCTCTGCTGAAATATGTAAATATGTGTATATATGATTCATTTAGACAATGGCTAAGTTGCTGATTCACAGCATAAATAGAGTGGCCACGATCTAGCAGCCTCGGAATGACCAGACTAAATTGCACAACATGCTAGAAATGCGGAGTTAATTTAAAGTCCGATAATGTTTACAGATCTTATAAGATCGATACATATGAATTATTAATATGTAATCCACTAAAATGATCCGAAACAGACTGCTAATATAGCTTATGAATTGTTTATATAGTATGGTTAATTAACGCTATGTGCAATTTTACCTTTACAAAATGGCCTCCAAAAACAAGGTGATTTTCTGTTCCTTTTTCACTGTTCATAAAGTACACAGTCACTTTCTATGCACATGAAATTTTGTATAGCACTTTTTTATTTAAACACACGATTAAATTGAGCATGTTAATACTGACGAAGGCGGTAACGCGAAACGCATTTGTTAACTGTCTGCAGCATCAAATGAATGCGGCGATCTGGACATCGTAAATGGCTTTGAGTGCGCTCTATTGAAATTGGATCTTTGCGGATTTGTGACCAAGTGCTGGGAACATGCGTTGCCAACGCGTGTTAGAGGACCCGTTCTACAAGTGTCCTGTGGATTGTTGGCAACGTGGCAAATTCTATAGAGGGATCGGATGCCGCAGGACCGCCTCAGAAGCAAACCAATCAAGAGGGCGCTGTTCAGTACGGACTGTGACTTCACAGTGAGACAGGAAGAAGACATTGCTGTCTCACGCGAAGTGGACCCTTAGTTTGCGAGTGGCATCTGAAGAAGGCAGAGAAAAGCCGAAATGCATCATGCCGAGCAATGGTCAATAAAAAACTCCTAAAGGCATCCCCGCTGTGTCCTCTGGTTACTTGTATGGAGTGATCGTCTTTTTGATATTTCCACCCGTTGCCAGCACGCGTGTTAGAGGACCCATTCTACAAGTGTCCTGTGGATTGTTGGCAACGTTGCAAATTCTATTGAGGGATCGGATGCCGCAGGACCGCCTCGGAAGCTAACCAATCAAGAGGGCGCTGTTCAGTACGGACTGTGACTTCACAGTGAGACAGGAAGAAGACATTGCTGTCTCACGTCCCGGATTGCTTTTTGTTAATGGGGCAGAACGTTGGGGACCCAAGGGAGCTCTGGACTTTAATAAAGGGGTTCAAGTTTTACTTCAAGCCCCCCTTCCCTTGCCAGGCACAACAGCACTCTTGCAAGCGAACCTCAGACTCCTCGAGCGGTACTTACCACAGCAGGGAATTATGGTAGCCGAAACACCTCCGACAAATGGGAGGGCCTATGCATCACAAGGGAAATGGCGAAGTGGACCCTTAGTTTGCGAGTGGCATCTGAAGAAGGCAGAGAAAAGTCGAAATGCATCATGCCGAGCAATGGTCAATAAAGAACTCCTAAAGGCATCCCTGCTGTGTCCTCTTGTTACTTGAATGGAGTGATTGTCATATATATATATATATATATATATACATGAAAGCGTCACGCAGTGAATTCAAGAAGTCTCACCTGTGATCAAGGCTACACGTTAGCTGAAACGCGTAAGGAAATGGACTTTGAATAATAACCTCATGTTTCGCCTGGGTGTTATGGAAATAAAGTGCTTGAGTTTCAGGAATCCGGTGTGCGGCGCTCTTTTGTTTCTGTGGAGTTCTACAGGAAGGGAAGATTGTTTGGATATGCCTTGATGGAATTGAGCGTAGCGGTAACCCTGCATTAAACGCTGAGCACCGCCACGCAGCCTCACGGAAGGAGCCGGCAAGGGCAAACATCCAGCCTGCTAGAGAAACGGATATTCATCCGTCCCCTACTCCACTACCGTGATGTTGCCTGGCAGGCGAGGGGAGACTGTCCAACCGCCTTTGACCACAGGAGGGGCGTCTTGAAAATACAGGACTTCCAGTCCCAACAGGCACTGAGACATTTGGACTGCCCATCGAGGGGCGTGCCATTGCTATATGGAGGGCTGGAACCTATACTCCTGTGATGTGTTCGCCTTTCCTCTGAAGAAGAAGGCGGGAGCCTTCGAAACGCGTCAGGAACAACACGGCGAACTGGGTTTTGATTGACATTTTCCTGAGCCTCTTTGCTATTCAAGCACGCTGTGGCAATAAAGGCGTTTGAAATAATCTCCCCGAGAGTTTGGTAGTGTTTTGGCACGCGAGCGCACATATCCTGAATGGAACCATCACCATTCTGACCACACCCGCCAGAAGAGTGCAGCAGCGCCTTGATGGAATTGAGCGTAGCGGTAACCCTGCATGAAACGCTGAGCACCGCCACACAGCCTCACGGAAGGAGCCGGCAAGGGCAAGCATCCAGCCTGCTAGAGATACGGATATTCATCCGTCCCCTACTCCACTACCGTGATGTTGCCTGGCAGGCGAGGGGAGACTGTCCAACTGCCATTGACCACAGGAGGGGCGTCTTGAAAATACAGGACTTCCAGTCCCAACAGGCACTGAGACATTTGGACTGCCCATCGAGGGGCGTGCCATTGCTATATGGAGGGCTGGAACCTGTACTCCTGTGATGTGTTCGACTTTCCTCTGAAGAAGAACGCGGGAGCCTTCGAAACGCGTCAGGAACAACACGGCGAACTGGGTTTTGATTGACATTTTCCTGAGCCTCTTTGCTATTCAAGCACGCTGTGGCAATAAAGGCGTTTGAAATAATCTCCCCGAGAGTTTGGTAGTGTTTTGGCACGTGAGCGCACATATATATATATATATTTATATATATATATATATATATATATATATATATATATCCAACACTCCAGGAAGCACAATAAGGCACACCATAGGTAGCTTGATAGAGTTCTTTTAATAAACTCGAACTCTTGCCAGCAGTCATAGTACCAAAGACAGGCTTCTCGGTCTTACTCTTTGCCAGACGTGTTTCAGGATTCCAAAGTCCTTTCTTCAGTGGCAGTAAGCAGGAATGAAAACATCGCGTTGCATCATACTGATTTAAAACACCTGCCCATGTGGGCGTGGCACTCCTGGTGCCTCTTGGTGTTTGTAGTCTATTAACCCCAAGTGGGTGCGATGCTCCTTCCTTAAATTAGGCAAAAAATTCCCCCCCAGTGGGTCGATGTACTGTACATGGTGTTTTGACTGCCCTGCTTTAGAGTGGTCGATAGCGAACTCTGTGCACTCTGCAGTCCTGAATTGCAGCATGTACAGCTCCCTCTGATATTACATGGCTTGAAGTAAAGCCTGAACAGACCCGCAAGGTCGCAGTGAGCCTTCCTTGTAAGGCGTGCAAAGCCACAAATATCCAACACTCCAGGAAGCGCAATAAGGAAGGCCACAGGTAGCTTAATAGAGTTCTTTTTATAAACTCGAACTCTTGCCAGCAGTCATAGTACCAAAGACAGGCTTCTCGGTCTTACTCTTTGCCAGATGTGTTTCAGGATTCCAAAGTCCTTTCTTCAGTGGCAGAAAGCAGGAATGAAAACATTGCGTTGCATCATACTGATTTAAAACACCTGCCCATGTGGGCGTGGTACTCCTGGTGCCTCTTGGCGTTTGTAGTCTATTAACCCCAAGTGGGTGCGATGCTCCTTCCTTAAATTAGGCAAAAAATTCCCCCCCAGTGGGTTGATGTGCTGTACCTAGTGTTTTGACTGCCCTGCTTTAGAGTGGTCGATAGCGAACTCTGTGCACTCTGCAGTCCTGAATTGCAGCATGTACTGCTCCCTCTGATATTGCATGGCTTGAAGAAAAGCCTGAACAGACCCGCAAGGTCGCGGTGAGCCTTCCTTGTAAGGCGTGCAAAGCCACAAATATCCAACACTCCAGGAAGCGCAATAAGGAAGGCCACAGGTAGCTTAATAGAGTTCTTTTTATAAACTCGAACACTTGCCAGCAGTCATAGTACCAAAGACAAACTTCTCAGTCTTACTGTTTGCCAGACGTGTTTCAGGATTTCAAAGTCCTTTCTTCAGTGGCAGTAAGCAGGAAGGAAAACATTGCGTTGCATCATACTGATTTAAAACACCTGCCCATGTGGGCGTGGCACTCCAGGTGCCTCTTGGTGTTAGTAGTATAATAACCCCAATTGGGGGCGATGCTCCTTCCTTAAATTAGGCAAAAATTCCCCCCCCATTGGGTCGATGCGCTGTACCTGGTGTTTTGAGTGCCCTGCTTTAGAGTGGTCGATAGCGAACTCTGTGCATGCTGCAGTCCTGAATTGCAGCATGTACTGCTCCCTCTGATATTCCTTGGCTTGAAGTAAAGCCCTAACAGACCTGCAAGGTCACGGTGAACCTTCCTTGTAAGGCGTGCAAAGTCCCAAATATCCAACACTCCAAGAAGCACAATAAGGAAGGCCACAGGTAGCTTGATAGAGTTCTTTTAATAAACTCGAACACTTGCCGGCAGTCATAGTACCAAAGACAGGCTTCTCAGTCTCAGCCTCAGCGCTAGCAGGAAGGTCTATTAGAAGACGGCTCACGCCCACCGTGGTTAGTACGAGAGGACGCCTGGAGGACGCCGGCTCACCCCGGTCTTCACCTGGAGTCGAATCGGAACGGCGTGGCGGGTAAGCGGACCGTCGTTTGACCACTTCCCTGCGTTTTTCGTTTGAATAACATAACAAAGTAGCGGTTATTGAGGCTGGGCGTCAGGGAGTGTTTCCTTTCCACGGAGTTACCACAAGCTACACCCATTAATCGATACGCCCGGATTCCATCCTGTAACGGGCGCAACTGCAACCGGTGCTATGTTCTCAGAGACTGAACGCCGCACGGCGGCACAGGACATATTTAAGCATCGTGATAGACGAGAGAGGGTCACGGAAAATGTGCCATTAGTCGACCCACAGAACATGAAAATAAAAGAGATGATGGTCAAACTAGAAAGACTGCACGAACGTGAGACACGCAAGTGGTGGGAGGCTACCAGCCTCACTAGCTATGTGGAGGTAAAAAGAGTGCCACGTGGTCTGAGGGTCCATACTGTACCATCGTATGAGAACCCAGACCCACAGCTGCTCACAGACTGGGAAATGCATACAGCCTCTTACACTGAAGGAACACTCAAGATACTAATTAAATATGCTTGGAGTGATCGAGAGAAAGCACTAGAAGAAATAAAAACTTTGGAGGACGAGCTGGAGAAGGAATCTGATAAAGAGCTGGTGCTTCAGCTAAAAACCCAGTTGAAATCCCGCCTGACTAAATACGAACAGAAAATTCGTACAAGAAAGCAAGAAAAGTACAAAAGGGATGAGGACGATTACCTACAAGGTCGCATATTAACATATGCTAAAAAATATGATGCTTCGCGCCAAGCACTCCAATCCAGTACTATCTCAACATCGGAAATTCTCACATCAGAATCTGATGTGACTGAGAACGAATCTGGAGATGAACACCAAAATGTAAGAGTAGCAGCCAAAACACGACAAAGAGCTTGGCCTGATACCCCTAACGACAGTGAAAAAACTCCTTTTCATCAGGAATTCGATGTCATCAAGGGGACCTGGCTACGAGGCGGAAAAACGAAACCACCAGACATGGCCCAACAACAAACAAAAAAACAAGGCGGACTAGGAGATCAGAAGGCGGCAAGCGGCGGGGCGAAGGGCAGAGGCAGAGCAAAGCCGAACAATTGGGGCAATCGAACCCGCAGCAACAAAAAGTAAATTTTGGCCAGGACAACACAAGCCACAATCTAACAGTGGTGAATTTAACGGACAGAATTCTAACGGACTGTGAAAAGAACCTACTCAGCCTCGGACTCACCTTTTGTCCCAATACGCCTCTTGAATACACCTAAACTCGGATCGATCTCTTTCGATTCACACGAAAGCTCAAACTACATAAATATTTTAAATTACGACCCCATCTGAAAGAAACTGGGGACAAGGGAACCAGACTCACAGCAACGGATGCCCTCACGGGCAGAGAAATAGAAGCTCTAGAAACTCTTGAGGAATTGCGGGAAGACGATCCCACACGTAATCCATCTGACACCCTCAACAGAGCACAGAGAGCGCAGGCCCTTGGCATTGAGCTCGATCGGGAAGAGAGTGGGTATAAACCTCCTTCAGTATTCATCCCACAGATGCCTTGGGATGCTATTGACGCCTTCACTGAGGCCATGACTCAAGAACTAATGCAGTATAGAAAAGTGAACCATCCTATGAAACATAACATCACAGAGCAACAAAAACTGGCGCTACATGACCTCATGAAGGATAACAACATCATAATCAAACCTTCGGATAAAGGGGGGAATGTGGTGTTACTTACAAGAGACTATTAAAGATATGAAGCACTACGCCAGCTTTCTGATACCAACTTCTACATCAAGTGCACCAACGATGTATACCAAGAAAGCATCCGGAATTATGACAAACTTATAGGGAAATGGCATGAATGTAACATGCTGAGCAAGGACGAATTTCTCTTTCTCCGGAACAGCCAACCACTCACACCGACATTTTACCATCTGCCTAAACTGCACAAAGACAATGTACACCCACCGGGCCATCCGATTGTGCCATCTATTGGCAGTCTTACTGAAAACATGTCCCGCTTCATCGATACATTTCTATTTCCTTTGGTACTCACTCTACCTTCATATGTCCGGGATACCAAGGACTTCCTCAACAAAATCCGGAATGTGAATTGGGACAATGACTGCCAGTTAATTGTGTTGGACAAGTCTGTACACAGTCATAGAACACCAGCAAGGCCTAGAAGCTATTCAGCATTTCCTGAACTTGAGACAATTAAGATTTACCAAACACAATACCATGATCCTCGAATTCACTGAGTTCTGTTTGAGTAACAACATCTTTTTGTTTGAGGATCGACTGTTCAGGCAGGTGTCGGGAACGGCGATGGGTACCTGCTTCGCTCCCAGCTACGCGAATCTTTTCGTTGGCTGGTGGGAGGAGCAGGTACCCAGGAGCTGTATGGTAGATGGCTCAGAGGGGAACACTGAGGGTTGGTTCAGGTACATTGATGACCTGTTTATTTTCTGGCGGGGCACATCTGAAACAGCACATGCCTACATCAACTTACTTAATGAGAATGACTACAATTTACACTTTTCAGGGACGGTGAGTCCGGTAGCTGCGGACTATCACGACCTAAAAGTGTTTTCAGAAGACCATCATATTCACACAACCCTACACAGAAAAACTACTGCTGGTAATTCTACACTCTTTGCCAGCAGTAGCCACCCCCGCAACTCATTAAGAGCATTCCGTAAGAAGAGCTACTCCGACTCCGGAGGAATTGCTCGAGAATAGAGGATTTTGAGGTGGCAGCGAGGGAATGTGTGAGTAGATTTATGGCCAGGGGGTATGGAGAAGTCCTTTTGAACAACACCTTGAAAAGAGTAAGGGCTATCCCTAGGGATTCCTTGTTGACAACAAAACCTATCACAAGGAATGATCCTAAAACAGCAATAGCCGGTAAAGGAAAGTTTAGATTAATAACTCCTTTCTCCGCTGGAGCTGATGATCTAAGGGCTATGCTCCGAAAAAGTTGGCACATTCTCAAGACAGATAACACACTCAAAGATGATCTACCTACCTACCCACTCATTACCTTTAATAAAGCCAGATCTCTAAAGGACCATTTAGTAACTAGTCACTTAGAGAAACCTCCTCCAAAGAGTAACACCCTAAAAACCATGAGTGGGTTTTACCCATGTGGAAAATGCAAGGCCTGCGCAGGGAGAAGAAGGGTCCTCTCCATTGAGGTGCCTGACACTGGTAAGAAATTGCAAATTAAGCAGTTTATTACATGCAGTACACCTCTAGCAGTTTATTGTTTGACCTGTCCATGCGGCCTCCGCTACATAGGGAGCACCATTAATATGCTAAAACTACGGATCCTGGAACATCTAAGAGCGATTGATAAAGCAGATCCATCTTATCCAGTCGCCCGGCATTTTGCCGAGAAGCACAACAGAGACCGTAGTCAGCTGCAATATTATGGCCTTGATACCATCAAAAACACCATTAGGGGAGGAGATCGCTTGCGACGATTACGCAGGCTAGAATCACGCTATATTATAGATCTTTCCACGAAATGGCCTAGAGGTATGAACAGTGGGGAAGAGATGGTATTTCATCTAGGCAAATGATGTAAATGTTGTCTGTAAGTCGCATCTCATACAATGTATCTCTGTGTGTTGAATTTCTGTGGAACTAGTATATGAACTATACATATCCATTTTTAGGTGCCAACGACAATGACCAAACCAAGAGTTCGGATGAATTTTGGATGAATTATCTATTTGGCGCATACAAATTTTGCACATGTATGTCCACCTATGGTTCATATTAACTGTTATATTCACTTATAGGTTCAAAGGGCTCTTTGATTCCTAGCAGAACATCACGTCTGTATTTAAATATGATTCACATATGGCACGTTTTCCTTTTCCTTCTTTGTTGATTCTCTCTTAGTTTATACACGATGACATAGACTTTTTTATCAATTTGTTGATGTATCAATTCTAGTGTAGGAAATGGACCCACCTCTAGTGAGCTATATTATTCTCGGAGGACTGTTGCCGATCCACGGCAATATCAAATAGTGCAACTTACTATAGCACAATTAATTCTGGTACCCCCCACCATAGCGCGCTTACCTATCTATAGGTTTCATAAATGCTCATTACATTTGTTGTGAATACTGAGTAATGTAGATGGTGGATACTTTACCATTACAGGATGGAGCCCGCAATTGTTGGGAGGGTTGGAGTCCTCTGTCGATGTTCATTAAGAGGTGTAACCCCTGCACGATGTCAATGTTGATTGTGATAAATGTAAATGTAAATGTAAATGTATTGGCATTTATATAGCGCACTACTTACCCGTAGGGTCCCAAGGCGCTTCGACCTCTGCGAAACCCTTCCTGGCTTCCCTGAGAGATGGTCCCTTAATGAGTATCTCCAGGGTGAGACCAGGCATCCCCGGCGGTCTGGTGGGGCCGTTAGTGAAGATGAGGTAAGCTAATGCCCAGAGTTGCCGAGTGTGATCGCTGATCAGAGTGGGCACTGAGGCGAGAGAATTATCGAGTCCGCTGACCCTGGTCCAGAAACCTGCCGCGCCTGGAATCGAACCCTGGTCCCGGGCCGTTCTCTGCTCTCGGGTCTGCCGCCTCTAACCAGTGAGCCACACTACTTCACATAAATGTACCGGGTTGTGCGTGTGGACACACACATTGACGAAGGCAAATCGCCGAAACGCGTCTGTGGTATAGCCTGTAGTTAATAAACTACTCTGTGAGAAGGAACCTCCCGAGTGCTGTCTTTCATTCCTGGGGATTTGCCTGGATTTGATGAGCGATATATATATATATACATATATATATATATATATATATATATATATATATATATATATATATATATATATATATATATATATATATATATATATATATATAAAAAACACTCCAGGAAGCACAATAAGGAAGGCCATAGGTAGCTTGATAGAGTCCTTTTAATAAACTCGAACTCTTGCCAGCAGTCATAGTACCAAAGACAGGCTTCTCGGTCTTACTCTTTGCCAGACGTGTTTCAGGATTCCAAAGTCCTTTCTTCAGTGGCAGTAAGCAGGAATGAAAACATTGCGTTGCATCATACTGATTTAAAACACCTGCCCATGTGGGCGTGGCACTCCCGGTGCCTCTTGGCGTTTGTAGTCTATTAACCCCAAGTGGGTGCAATGCTCCTTCCTTAAATTAGGCAAAAAATTCCCCCCCAGTGGGTCGATGTGCTGTACCTGGTGTTTTGACTGCCCTGCTTTAGAGTGGTCGATAGCGAACTCTGTGCACTCTGCAGTCCTGAATTGCAGCATGCACAGCTCCCTCTGATATTACATGGCTTGAAGTAAAGCCTGAACAGACCCGCAAGGTCGCGGTGAGCCTTCCTTGTAAGGCGTGCAAAGCCACAAATATCCAACACTCCAGGAAGCGCAATAAGGAAGGCCACAGGTAGCTTAATAGAGTTCTTTTTATAAACTCGAACACTTGCCAGCAGTCATAGTACCAAAGACAAACTTCTCAGTCTTACAGTTTGCCAGACGTGTTTCAGGATTCCAAAGTCCTTTCTTCAGTGGCAGTAAGTAGGAAGGAAAACATTGCGTTGCATCATACTGATTTAAAACACCTGCCCATGTGGGCGTGGCACTCCAGGTGCCTCTTGGTGTTAGTAGTATAACAACCCCAATTGGGGGCGATGCTCCTTCCTTAAATTAGGTAAAAAATTCCCCCCCAGTGGGTCGATGCGCTGTACCCGGTGTTTTGAGTACCCTGCTTTAGAGTGGTCGATAGCGAACTCTGTGCGAGCTGCAGTCCTGAATTGCAGCATGTACTGCTCCCTCTGATATTCCTTGGCTTGAAGTAAAGCCCTAATAGACCTGCAAGGTCACGGTGAACCTTCCTTGTAAGGCGTGCAAAGTCCCAAATATCCAACACTCCAGGAAGCACAATAAGGAAGGCCACAGGTAGCTTGATAGAGTTCTTTTAATAAACTCGAACACTTGCCGGCAGTCACAGTACCAAAGACAGGCTTCTCAGTCTTACTGTTATATACTATATATATATTCCCTTACGACAATCCCTCTTTCGGATCAAAATTAGGCGCACAAAAAAAAAAAAAAATATATATATATATATATATATATATATATATATATATATTCACTGAAAAAACCATAGGTTTCAGGGACGTTATAGTTAGTTGAACATTTCACTTGTACAAAACCATAGAAATTCTGCCATTATAGTTAGTTCGTCTCTGCCACATATTACATCATTCATGACATGGTCAGCGACGTTAATCCAAACATCGTGGTGCACGACCTGCGGCCAGGCCCGGTGGCTAACCCTTCTAAGTCAATCACCCTGGTAGTGTGCATACATCCCCCACCCCTGGCGACTTCGGCCCCAGGGACCTCATCTCCTAGGTCTGGCCACATATTTTTAGGGAGTGGGCACATGCCTCCCCATAAGCTGTTTTTGGCTCAGGGGACCCACCCTCCGGGTCTACCACTGGATTTATGAGGGAGGTGCCCACAGCCCCCATGATTGGGTCAATTTTGTGTCCTTGGACCCCATCTTCTCGGGTCTGGGCATATTATAAAGAGGAGGGGTACACAGCCCCCTAGCATGGCCAATTTTGCCCAGATCCGCTGGGCCCTCTATCTTTTTAAATTGTTGTGGGTGTATGCAGCCCCCACCCTGGGCTGATTTTGTTCCTGGGGGCCCCATCCCCTGGCCAATAATTATTAGGGGAGGGAGTCAGTGCAATCCCCCTCCCTGGGTCAAGGTCAATAATATACATTGCCTAATATATATATATATATATATATATATATATATATATATATATATATATATATATATATATATATATATATATTTATATATATATATATATGTATATATATATGTGTATATATATATGTGTATATATATATATGTGTATATATATGTGTGTGTATATATATATATATATATATATGTGTGTATATATATATATGTATATATATATATGTGTATATATATATATATATATATATATATATATATATATATATATATATATATATATATATATATATATATATATATATATATATATATATATATATATATATATATATATATATATATATATATATCCTACTGGCAGTTGCCAGTAGGTAGTTATATTTAGGACCTAGTTTCCATAGGAAAAGCGTTTTTTTGTTTTGCTATTAACTTTGACAAATCTTCACAACATTTTTAAAACTCGTGCACCAATCACTACAGCTGCTGTCTGGAAAGTTGTCGGGTGATTTGTCAAGCGGGAGCTGAGAAAAGAGGGGTCTCAAAATAAATGTTCCCATTGCAATTTTATATAGGGATTGTAGAGGCAACTACAGCCCAAACCTAGTATGGCATTGGGGACCCCATCCCACAGGGCCATATATATTTAAACTGGAGAGAGGGCCATGTGCCTCACAGAGCCTCCATACGCCATGGGAATCCCATCCCCCAGGCCCCCTATTAAAATTAAAGGTGGAGGGTGGCTCATGGCCCCCTTCCCTGAGCCTTGTTAGGCCCTGGGCACCTCATCCCCCAGGACCGTTTATATAAAATAAGGGGGAGGGGGTCTAATCAGCCCCCTCTGAGCCTTGTAAGGCCCTGAGGACTCCGTGCTACTAAATAAAATTAAGGGAAGGAGCATGCACTCCTCCTTGGGATGATTTGGGCCCCGGGGACCCCATTCCCCAGGGCCCATTGAATTTTTTGAGAGGAGGGAGGCACATTCCCTTTTTCCTGGGATGCTTTTGGCCTCAAGAACCTGATCCTTTGATGCATTTTGTTGGGGGCGGTTCACCTGACCCACCTCCTTAGGCCTCTTTTGACCCCAGGGTCCCCATCCCCCAGGGCCTAGCTAGTTGTTTTTGGGGGTGGCGCATGGTCCCGCTCCCTGGGCCGATTAATGCCACAAGGACCCTCTCTCCCAGGGCCCGGCACCCTAGTCATGGAGGAGGGGGCACACAACCCCCTTACTCAGGCCAATTTCAGCACCAGGGACATCATCCCTTGGGACCCATCCAACAAAGGGTGGGTGCACTGGTGCCCATCCTCTGCACCCACCACGCTATCGTTGGGGGCCACAGGGGAGCCCCAAGGCCCCGTGACCCCAGCTGGATCCACCCAATGAGTGGCAGCTGGCATTGCTCCTGCCCATAGGGGGCAATTATTTCATCTTTTTCCCTTCCTGCTTCCCAAGCAGAGAAACAGAGAAAAAATACTCTCCCAGCATGCAGAATCATTTTTCATGCTCCCGCCGGCTGGAAGCCAACTTGGTGTTTGCTCCTGCTTGGCAGGAGATTTAAAATTACTCCCGCCAGGCAAGAGTAAAACACAGGTTTCCCTGCCCACGTCAGGGATGTCTGGGAAACCGCTATGTGCTGGTGGTGGGCTCCCTGGGACATAGCCTGAGCTGGCCTTGAGGGATGGGATCACCAGGGCCATTATTGGCTCAGGGAGTGGGGCCATGTGGCCCCCCTCCCCTCTAAATATATGGCTGGGCCTTGGGGAATGGGATCCCCGGGGCTAAATGCGGCCTTGGGAGTGGGGGCTGGGTGTGAACACGGCAGAAATCAGCCTGTGAGAGGAGATGACTTCCACTCTCCCCCAAAATATAAATATGTTCTTCCCCCCTCAGGACCTGGCCCACCTGGGGGGCTTTAAAACAAACATGCACTGGAGACCTTGTTTTTTTATTTATTATTTATTTTGCTGCTGATTCACAGGCCCTCCGTAAATCTGTGGCAAAATGGCAAAAGTTTAAAAAACACATTTGTGGCCCAATTGGTGTCCCTGTTGCACCCCACCTCCAAGCCTAGGGGCTTAGTGTGGCAGAAAGCTTGCCCTAGGTCCAGAAAAAGTGTTGTTTGTGTTTTAGTGTAAGTCCGTTCAGAAGATTTTGTGCAATTAAGGCTCAAAAACTTTGTATATTTAGGGACGCAGAGACTCAAAGTGAGTTCTGATTGGCTGCCACCACCTCAAACAGGAAGTGGTGGCAGACATCTTAGGAAATGCAAAAACTAACACAAAGACACTAGGGGGCAGGGTAATCCCATATCCTTGAAAAAAAAACAGCATGATTTTTTGAGCTTGTTTGTTTTGAAGTCCCCCTTAGTGAACTGGGTCCCGGGCAAGGGGAACGTATTTATATTTCGGGGGAAGGGGGCATGCATGGCCCCCCTCCTGAGATTAATTTCTGCCCCTAGGACTCCATCCCTCGGGGCTCTGCTGCATCTGCAAAGGGGAGGGGGCCACCCTCCCTGAGCCAATAATGGACCTTGGTACCCCATCCCCCGGGGCTGGCTCAGAGTACATCCCAGGGAGCCTACTCCTGGGACATAGTGGTATCCCTGCCCACACTGACGTGGACAGGAAAACCCGTGTTGGCTCTCACTTGGCGGGAGCATTTTCAAATCTCCCAGCAAGTGGGAGAAAACACAAAGTCTGCTCGCAGCGGGAAGGAGCTTAAAACATTCTCCTGCCCACTGGAAGAGGACTTTTCAGCTGGTTTGGATGTTTCAGGAGGCAAAAAACAGATGAAAAGGTTACCATGACCCACAGGGAACAGTATTATCAGCTGCCCCCTGTGTGCGGGAGCAATGCCAGCTCCCACTGGATGCAGGGAGCAAGCTGGGGCCTTGGGGCTCCCCTCTAAGCACCTAACAATAGTGTGATTGGTGCCCTGGATGGGCACCAGGTCACTCAAGCTTTGTTAGCCAGGCACCAGGGTCGAATTTGGCCTGAGGAGGACATGCCCCTCTCCCTCCAACAATGGCACCTGGCTCTGTGAGATGGGCTGCCTGGGGCCTAAAGCAAACTGGGAGGGGGACTTGTGCCCTCCTCCCCAAATGTGCTGCGACCTGGGGGGATGGGGTCCTTAGAGCCAAAAGTGACCTGGGCGAGGGGTGGGTGAAGTGATTCCCTTCCCCCAAAAAATGCACCAAGCCCCCATGGCCAAAATTAGCCCAGGAAGGGTGTTGCACGGACCTCCGCCGATCAATTTTTTTAAATGGCTGCTTGGGGAGGGGTGTCATGTGGCCCCTCCCCTTTAATTATAAGTGTTCCTGGTAAATTGAGTCCCCAGAGCCTAAGGAGGCTCAGTGAGGGGGCCATGTGGCCTCCTCCCCATTTAAATATATATATGGGCCTATGGTCCACAGGGCCATATTAGGCTCGGGAAGGGGGGCTACATAACACCCCTCATCTGTAAAAATAAAAAATAAAAAAGGCCCGGGGGGCCCCAAGGCCTGGCCTTGTGTCCAACCGCTTGCTTCACATGGCCCAAGGCTGTGCGCTATGTGGGGTTGGCCACAGTGCGTGAAAACACTGAAATCCACTAGTTATAGTTATCTCTAGTGACTATAACTTTTGCCCCAAGGTAAGAATAACCCTCGTCAGGCACTGCTAATTACCCTACATATTACATCACTCCAGACATCTTCTTTGACATCATTGATAATATCACTGTGCATGCCAGGGGCACAGGTTATAGTTATTTGAGATAACTCTAACTATAACTGGTGAATTTCAATGGTTTTTAGAATTTAAAACTGAACATTTCACCTAACTATAATGTTACTTTGAACTTTGTTTTTTTCAATGAATATATATATACATATCGATATGTGTTCATTGCAAAATTACTGTGACCCAACGAAATATGCCATTGCTTAAACCCGCGCTTTACTATTTAAGTACAAGAAACAGGCGGGCCAAATTTGGATGATCATGCACGTATAGAGGTTTAACAGGCATAGCAGATTACATTTTGGCAAATGCACAAAATATTGTGTTTTGTAAAAATTTGGCATTTGTAATGGGCTAGGAATTAGTGTTTCACTGAGTGAAACATTGACTTTGGTTTGGAAGTAGAGTAATTCCAAAACGGACTCATTCTTGGCAAAAGGCATTATTTTTTTTGTTTTTTTTCAATTCAATTCAATATTTATTTATGATTTTGGAACTCACAAGAGATCCACATAAAAGAAAAACATAATAGAAAAATACATTATGTGTTTTAGGGTCAAATGTTATATAGTATTTTACATATATATATATATATATATATATATATATATATATTTATTTATTTATTGCGATTTTGCACATTAATAATGTAAAGTTTTGCACATAACATAGTGAAGGATTTACGCGATAGTATTTCCTCCATTGCGATTGAGAATGGTAATCACGTGACACACTTTAATTATGCACTGCTACTTTAAAAATGTTTCCCAAAGCCACAACATTTGTCGAGTGAACAAGCGGCGTCAAGCCGCGAAACGCGTCTCTGACCTTTGGGGAATAAATAATTGAAGCACCGATATTGGGTCCGTGTCCTGTTTGCTGGCGGCAGCGCGTGAGTGAAAACATGGATTTGACAGGACTGTTGGATATATATATATATATATATATATATATATATATATATATATATATATATATATATATATATATATATATATATACACACACACACACACATAAGTGCTAATAACTTTGGCGCAGTTTAACCAATTTTCATGAAGTTTTCAAAACCCAACCTTTGTTGGGCGATCTCCAGGTGATGGGGTACATGGGGCCAAAATCGGCCCAAGGAGGGGGCTACAAAGCCCGCCATCCCGTTTAGTAATTGGCTGGCCGCCTGGGATGGGGTCCTTGTTGGTGATACTGGCCAGGGAAAGGGGGCTGCAACATTCATTCTGCTAAAATTCCTTGAATGTCAACCCTAATCATCTTGCAATGGCCGGAAGTCAGCCTATGCTGAAGCAAAACTTACTGGCACAGTTCCCCTCATGTTTACTAGAAAAATTATTCCTCATATTATGCCGAGGGCCCCTGGATTTATGCTATTTTGCGGATGTGGCATTTTCAGCATATTCTGTATTTGCAGCATTTGCCACATAATTCATCATCATCTCTATAGTTTGCAGATTTGAACAAAAAAAATATTTCTAGCTCATATGAATCAAAAGTTACTAACAATTGGGTGACACGTATTGCTACATAATGGAAGGCCCTTTGTAAAGGTGGACTGGTCCCCTTTCTGTTGCTTATTACTCTATTTGGTTGTTAAACCGGTACTAATGTGGTGAAACTTTAACCAGACAATGTTAACCTGCCTAAAATGACAAAACAATGAAGTAATAGTACATATCACAGAATGTGCTGCATTACGCCGTATAATTTGCGTTTTATTACCCAAAAATGTAGTCAACCCTGCTGCTTCATTTCTTCCTTCCCTTTCGCATACTTGCAATGTCCTGGATTGGGTATTGTAGCACACCAGTACCCCCCAAGTAATTTTGAAACAGACTGCTAATTTAGCACAGCCCCCAACGTTTGAAGAGTTAGTCCTACCCAAACGCCCAATTTTGAGCCTAGTTCATGTTCATATCACAAAATTGCATTTTAAAATAAACCTAATCCAATTAAAAAAAGTTTTAAGTGGACTTTTGTGCAATGACCTTTCTTTTGCCCTCTAGGCATCATTTGTTACCTTTCTGGTCAATGTAGTTTACTGTGTTGATTACTTCTTTATTCGAATAAGTGCATTTATGCGAGGGATATAGACATTGAGTATATTAGCAGCCAATACCAGACACGTGACTGTTGTGTAAAAGTAAACACATTTAAAGAATAAAAGCTTAAAAACGAGGGTTGTTAAAAAGAAAAAGAAACTAATGGAGGTCTTTGCATTTCCCAAAGGTGGCCGTCTTGTTGCTGCTCATCCAGGCAGTGGGGGCGTACCTACGTCAGAAGAAAGCATTCCTGAGTGTCAGTGACCGGTAATTATTTTCTTGGCTTTCTTGTAAAATAATAGCTGCATATAAAGGTCTGCCCACCGCGAGCTAGCAAACACGAAGAGGTTCACAGGAGGCCTCTGTCGGCGCAGGGCCTGACAGAGCTTGTGGGCGAGTGCATAGGACAGGTTATTTGAAAGTCACTGCCCCCCTTCCAGGAATAGCAACCATGATATATTGTAGCTGTGCTTATAATTAGAACTCGGGCGTGGAGCTAGGCCTGCTGCTAAGACACTAATTGGCACGTGACCTTTTATACAGCTGCTCTAGAAAAAGTGTTATTTTTTTTGCATTATCACTTTCACTGCAACAACCTTCAACAGAACTGTTAAAATGCCAAGGTCAAAGGCACGTTTTGTAATTGGTAATTATCAAGGGTTCTGGTGATCGGGTGTGCCTGGATAAAAACACATTTTTAGTAAAGAATACTTGAAATGAAGAATCATAAATGTCGACTTCTAGAAAATGGATAGACAAATACCATTGCTATTATAATGTAAATGTACAACAAAGCACATTGGGAAAAAAAACATCAAATTAATTTCCCGACCCTTTTTTTGTGTTGAAAATGTTTCATAATAATGCTTGTTTTCATTTGAAACAATAGGAATGTCCTCGCCAACCTCGGACTCAAGCAACTGGTCAACACCCCCACCCACTACGCCGGCCACACGCTTGATCCCGTCTTCTTATCCAGCAAGCACATCACCTTCAGCCACTCCACCGAACTCCACTGGACCGACCACAGCTGCGTCCACTTCAGCTTCAGAAGAACCACAACCCACCACCACCCGCAACAGGTTCCTCACAGAAGCTGGAGCAAGATCACCGCCGACCAGCTCACCACCTCCCTCAGCCAGAACCCACCCGCCAGCACAACGGACCCAAACGAAGCAGCCCGCAACTTCACGCAGTGGCTGACCGCCTGCGCCGACGACCTCGCACCACTGAAGAACCATCCCAGCAGACCCAGACGCAAGAAGGCCTCCTGGTTCACCGACGAACTCAAGGACTCCAAGAAGACCTGCCACACCCTCGAGAAAGCCTGGCTCCTCGACCAGACCAATGACAACATGACCGCCCTCAAACACGCCACCCGCAAGCACCCCCAGCTCATCCGCACCACCAAGAAGAAATCACTGAAGGAACGACTTGACAACAACGCTCACGACAGCAAGGAACTCTTCACCATCGTCAAGGAGTTCTCCAACTCCAGCACCGGCAACAACGACATCACTCTCTCACAAGATCTCTGCGACTCTCTCTCCTCGTTCTTCCACCGCAAGATTGCCGACATCCACAACCATTTCGGCGCACCATCCACACACCCAAGCGTCGAACCAACGCCCCCCACCGCCACCCTTCGCACCTGGACCATGGTGACCACCGAAGACACAGCCCGCACGATGAACACAATCCACTCCGGCTCTCCGACCGACCCCTGCTCCCACCACGTCTTCAACAAGGCCCACTCCACCATCGCACCCCAACTCCGGGACGTCATCAACACCTCCATCAACACCGCCACCTTCCCGGAGAGCGGGAAGCATGCCGAGCTCAGCACCCTACTGAAGAAACCAACAGCGGACCCCACTGACCTCAAAAACTTCCGCCCCATCTCGCTCCTCCCTTTTCCTGTTAAAGTCATCGAGAAGATCGTCAACAGAAAGCTTGCCGCCTTCCTCGAGACGAACGGATCCCTCGACCCCTCGCAGTCCGGTTTCAGAGCCAACCACAGCACCGAGACCGCCCTCATCTCAGCCACCAACGACATCCGAGCCCTGCTCGACAACGGGGAAACAGCGGCACTCATCCTCCTGGACCTCTCTGCAGCGTTCGACACTGTCTGCCACCGCACCCTAGTTCAACGCCTCAGCAACATCGGCATCCAAGAGAAGGCACTTGAGTGGATCATCTCGTTCCTCGCCGGTAGAACACAGAGAGTCCGCCTCCCCCCGTTTCGATCCGAGGCCACGGAAGTCATCTGCGGCGTTCCGCAAGGATCATCACTCAGCCCCACCCTCTTCAACGTCTACATGAGACCTCTTGCTGCCATCGCACGCCAACACTACCTCAACATCATCTCCTACGCCGACGACACCCAGCTGATCCTCTCCCTCACCAGAGACGCCGACACCGCCAGAACCAGCCTGCACGAAGGGATGAAAGACGTCGCCGAGTGGATGAAGAACAGCCGCCTGAAACTGAACTCAGACAAGACGGACGTCCTCATCCTGGGACCATCGCCCTTCGCCTGGGACGACTCCTGGTGGCCCCCAGCCCTGGGCACCGCTCCCAAGCCAACAGACCACGCACGCAACCTAGGCTTCATCCTGGACTCCTCCCTCTCGATGACCAGACAAGTCAACGCCGTCTCCTCATCATGCTTCCACACCCTACGCATGCTTCGCAAGATCTTCCGATGGATCCCGACCGAAACCAGGAAGACGGTCACCCAGGCCCTCGTCACTAGCGGACTGGACTACAGAAACACCCTCTATGCCGGAACCACAGCCAAGCTACAAAAAAAACTCCAACGCATCCAGAACGCCTCCGCCCGACTCATCCTGGACATCCCCCGATGCAGCCACATCTCCGGCCACCTGAGGAACCTGCACTGGCTCCCTGTCAACAAGAGGATCACGTTCAGTCTCCTCACCCACGCACACAAGTCTCTCCACGACCTGGGCCCCAAGTACCTCAACGACCGCCTGACCTTCTACACGCCCACCCGCCAGCTACGGTCCATTAGCCTCGCCTTCGCCGCCGTACCACGCATCCGAAGAGCCTCCGCCGGAGGCAGATCCTTCTCCTACCTGGCGGCCAAGACATGGAACTCCCTCCCCATCCACCTTCGGCTGACCCAGGACCATCTCGCCTTCAGGAGACAACTCAAGACCTGGCTGTTCGAGCAGTAGCGGGCCCCTTCCCCCAAGCGCCTTGAGACCCTTCCGGGTGAGTAGTGCGCTATACAAGTGTTATGATTGATTGATTGATTGATTGAATGTGTGTGGTTTACCCCTCCCTGAGGAAAATAATAATTCATTGTACATTAAAAAGGTTAGATCTCTGTTTTAGAAAGTTGTGAGTAAGGAGCTACCCTTTCTAACAGGAAAAGGATTGGGTCAGCAATCATACAAAATACAGAACTCCTTCTCCTGGATTTTATGAGTCATAGGTGATGTACATCCCTTAGGGGACGTTCTCGTTACTGAAAAAGGGATTTGCAGTATTGTACGGGTTACCAAATTTACAACTAAAAGTCTGTTGGACCCAAAAGTACTATGGAAACTTCATACACACGGACAAAAGTTTTTGTAAAATGTCATTCATTTATTTTATAAAAGTTAAAATTCATAATAACACAAATCTGTTATATGAAACAACAAGAAATACACTTTCAATTTTTGCAAAAATATCACTCAATGTTAAAAAGGGTTATGAGATTAAAAAATGCTGTTATGGCATTATCTACACCAACATATTAAAACATCACATTTATTGATCAAACAATGATATAGGAACAAACTGTCGACGCTGCGTTTCGGTGCCCCTTTTGGTCTTGCACCTTTTTCAGGACTCGTTCCCTGTATTGTCACATCCAGGTGAATTAATATCCTGGATCTGTTGTGTCAGTCTTTCTGAGCCTGTTTCTATCTGCTCCTTTCACTTGTCTTTGTTTGTACTTATATATTGGTATTTTCAGGTTTTCACTCAGGTTATATGGGATGGACCCCCTTCAATCCGGTCCTATTTCCATATTACTTTGCGTGGTGGGAAGAACGCCTCTGGGAGCTACCTTTTCTTCTTCGTTATTGCTGCTTTATCTCACTGGTTAGAAAAGGAGTTACTTTCTGTTTAGTTCACTCTCTTATTTGTCCAGTTTTTTGGATTCTGCAATTTCTCAGTTGAAGCTTTTTTAAATTTAGCTCACAACTTTGATGGTGGTAGCTGAACTGCGTGGCGTCTTCCTCTCCTCCGAGTTTTTTGGATCTCTGTTTTTCCTTTCTTTTTTTGAACACTGATGAAACTGCTATTTTAGGAAAATAGATGCAGTTCAGCTATTTCGAATTCGTTTATTCCAAATCAATTTTTGACGAAAAAAAGTTATTCCTACTGGAGAATCCTATTAATGTCGTCAATAATTTTCATCACCCTGCTCATTACTCTTCATTGCCCTTGTTCAGTACGATGTGCTGCATCCAGAAGACAGGCAGGTTCCTTCATTTAAACAGACCATTTCCGTTTTAAAAAAACTGAAAATTGCCCACAATGAAAACCAGACCAATCTAGCCCCTGCTGAGCTATAAAAAAAATCACAACAGCAAAAAAAAGTGAAACACTGCTAGCTCTTACTACTGTGCTTGGGCTAAACCGTTACTGTGGCCGGTGTTACCCAATGGGGCTCACTAGCAGTAAGGCATCCTCGGCCCCGGACTGCTGAATGTGCGTGAGCGCATCGTTTCCATGGAGAGCAGCCGCAACCATTGGTAGCGTAGCAGCGTTTTTTCTTGTACTGACCCTAAATCAGTTTATAGGTAAGTTATGCTTTTCGTTGCAAGCATGTGTGTCGTGTATAGACTGAGCAACCTCTAAGCTGCATCGGCAGGAAGCTTCCCTGGTGCGTTGCTCTGAGCTGGAAATTGCACCTCAGGCTTGCAGGAGTCTCGTCGGGGCACAACAATCGTGTCGAAGCCACCCTCCACCCCACACACTCATACTGGGCCAGGGCCCAACCACACTAGCACTAATCTTCTGGCAACAAGAGGATGGGTTATGGGGGCAATTTGATGCCACTTTCACCAGAATCTGTTGGTCCTTGAGAACTACAGCTGGCCCTCAGATCACACTGCCCGGGTTCACAGATGGTGACAAACAAACAAAAATAACTTGTAAAACACCGGTCATGGGTTTGGATTTTTCAGCAGCAGATGTGTATTTTGCAAGCTTCTGGTCGCTCTCAACTTTTTTGTTCTCGGATACGCACCAAGCATGTTAAGTGGCATGGATTGGGAAAAACAGAGGCTCTCACAAAACAAGCCTTTTAAGTACTGCTGCATCTGGAACCGCAGCCCAGATGTCAACACAGTGTGTGGCATTATGTTCAGTGCAGCCTCATCTAGTTACCTCAGAGATTCTCTGCATGTTAGAATAGAGTTCTGAGGGCAACCTCAATGATGTGTGATGGTCAACTATGGGCACACTGGAAGGAGGTCACAGTTCACCACAGTCACTTATAGGCACGGGTACTTCCACTTGTCCTTAGTCAGTTTAGATTTCACTGAGCGCTACCCTTTGCTTGCACCACACATAAAATATACATGCATCCTCCATTCATATCGCAGACAGATGGAGCAAAAAGATCCAGGTAAACTCGGGGGGGGCTGGCAAAACCCCTTAAAGAAGGAATGGCAAAACCAATAGGTCTAGCCTATGCAAGAGCTATTGACTTTGGCAATGTGTTTTTGCTGGTGTGGCTGCTGATCAGTATGGCTAAAAATGAGTGGTGTGGCATGGAGTTGTTTGGGGTGGGGTTGAATGGTGTGGGGTAGAGTGGAATTGGGTAGATTGGGGTAGAGTGGAGTGGGGTAGATTGGCATCGAGTGGAGTGCTGGTAGAGTGGGGTAGAAAGGAGTGGGTAGGTTGAAGTAGATTGGAGTGGTCAGAAGTGGGATAGATCGGAGTGAAGTGGACTGGAGTGAGGTAGATTGGAGTGGGGTAGATTGGAGTGGGGTAGATTACAGTGGGGGTGTTGGGTAGATTAGCATCAGTGATGGGAGTGGTGTAGGGTGATTTGGGGTAGAATTGGGTAAAGTGGGGTAGACTGGGTTGAAGTGGGGTAGACTGGAGTAGATTGGGGTAGATTAGAGTGAATTAGTTTGAAGTGATGTAGATCAGGCTGGACTGAGGTAAAATGGAGTTGGATATATTGGGGTACCGTGGAGAGGGATATATTGTGGGAGATTGGAGTGGGGTAACTTGGGGAAGAGTGAAGAGGGATGGATTGGGGTAGATTGGAGTGGTGTTAATTATTAGGTTTAATAATATTGTTCTTCATGCAAACATTATTGACAATTTCACTGATATAATGTTGTCTCGTTATTTACTTTGGCGTTTTTAAATAAAGCCTGACTTTATTGAGGTAGCTGGGCAGAGCTGTGAAGCAAAAAGGAGGAAGAGTAGAGTATGTGAAGACAATAATTAGAACCTGTTAAATCTATTTTCCTTTCATGGTTGAATGGCTCGATTAGCAGCAGGCATACTAAGTAAAGCAACAAGTGTGTCTACTGCTGATGAATTGCAGGGTAAAGAAGAGGAGGATTTTGTAATAGAATCTAATGTGGGACCTTTACAAATTGAAAGCATTCAGGGGAATATGAAGGTAAGCAGTAACCTTGCATGCACGCAATGTAACTCGGTGAATTTAATGTTTTTCATAGTGCTTGATTTCTTCATGTGGCCGCTGTGGGGGGTTGGCACCAGTACTCATTTCAGGGAACCAGGGCTTATTTTTCATCACTAGACTTTGACCCAAAGAAAATGTGAGGAAGGCAAATAAGGGACAAAAACGGAAGAAGAGAGAAAAAAACAGCTAAAAAGGGGAAAGGAGGGACAGAGCCCCGTATCCTGGCAACTTAATTCGTGAAACTCACAATGACAGCCTTACTGTACCATCCACATAAACCTGCCAACAAACTGCACTGCGGGATTAAAATGTGAAAGTTCAGGGAATTATCTCTTCTTTCCCTCCAGTACATTAGACTGGAAGACGAAATGCGGCTCATCCATTTAATGTAATGTCCTGTCCCAAGGGATGGAGAGAAGATGAGAGAAGGAGATGGAGAAGAAAGTGAGATAAAGTAAGGAAATGCCAAGTAAAATATACAAAAAAGGAAGTGAGTAAAAAATAGAGAAATAGATGTACAGAGGATAGAGGAAAAGAGAAGTATTCAGTTAGAGAGGGAATTCATGTGGAATACAGGCCAGTGAGAATGACATTACTGAAAAAGAGAGAGAAGAGGAAATGAAAGTGAGGGTTGAATGACAGAGACGGGGAAGGTTTATGAAAGATAATGTTAGAAAAAGAAGAGGATTAGAGTCATAAGGAGAACAAAGAAGATAAAGAATGATAGAGTGAGGAAGGAGATGAAAGTGGGTGATAGCGAGGGGAAAGGGAATGTGAAGAAGCTAAAGAGATGCAGTTCATGAAAGATAGAAGAAGAGCAGTTAGAGGATAGAAAGAAGTAGGATAAGAGTGCAGGGCTATGATCCAGGAGGAATGTGGACACTATGCTGCAAAGTGATGTAGGTACTGACAGCAGAGGTGAAGACTGTTTCATTAAGGATTGAGCACCTGTAAGAATTGTGACTTGATTGAACACTTTAGGGTCATTTTAAGATTAGCAGATGGGTCCTGTCTTTGAAAGACCATCAGAAGCCAGATCACCAGCTTAGGACCGAATACACAACCTGCATTTTGTAGAACATAAAGTACTGCTACATTCGTATTACTTACCTACTACAAAATACAATTCAAAAACCTTTCTTTTCTAAGAAGTGATCTCCACATATGCAAGTTTACTACTAAGGGGCTGATTTCGATGTCAGACGGATCTGAGTCCATCCCACATTGATCTGGAACTGGGATCGACCGACCTCCTGTCGGCAGACCCAAACCAGCAATTAGGATGTGACCAAACACTGTTCGGTCACAATCGTATTCTTTACAATGGGAGCATGCATTCCGACCAGAATGCAAGCTCTCATTGTAAGGAGGTGAGGTGCAGTTCATCCCTGCACCCCATGGCAGGGTCAAGGGGCCTGCCACTGGGTGCAGGGATCAAGAGAAGGGCTCCCAAGGCTGCCATCCGGAGGCCTTGCACCCATGGAGGCCCTGCTGTGGCCCCAAAAGTCAGATTCCCACTGTGTCAGAAAGGCTGGCACAGGAAGGCTGTAGGAATCTGGCATCGTAATGGGATTACAGGCCCTTTTCCGAATGGCAGACAGGCTCTCGGAGCCCGTCGCAAATCATTCGGAAATCCTGTTTGAATTAATTTCTGACCGACTCCATCAAAATGGGTCGGTTGGAAATAAATCCAAGCAGGAGATTATGATGCCATACGAACGGCTCCGACTGAGTGTCGGATCCGTTTCCTATGGCATCGTAATCGGCCTCTTAGTATTAAATGTCAGAAAGATCTGGGGAGTGGTGAGAGAAAAGAGAAGTTCTGAGATATAATGTAAAGGTTTAAGGGGAAAGTAAGGCAGGGTTTAGGGAGGGACAGGCTACTACAAATACCTACAAATGAGTAAACACATGGATATTCACAAACTATGCTTCTAACGTTACTACAGTCCTAAAGGCGACAAAACAGTAATATATTTACTCTAGTCCAACCTTGAAGTAAGTCAAGCACCACACATGATCACTCACAGGGCCTGCACCACACTCACATAAAGTGCTTAAATTGAGACAGAGGTTTTCGGTGCTCAGCATGGCACTAAAATATCAACACCTGCATATTACAGTCAGCCACATGGTGGCACTATTGGTCTTATTTAGAAATGAAGTAAACAACAGTTGTTTATTATTTCAATATACACTAAAAATGAGTGATACCTACTGCCCACACAATTCTTACACCATTGGGGGCCTGAAATAGTCTCAACTGTCAAACTTGTAAGAGTGTGATAGTTAATAGTTGTTTTTATGTTGTTATTGATATTGCTGGCAGGAGCAACGGGTGATGTGAGCTGAAGTAGTCTCATGACGAGGGCCCTAATACTTATTGTTTTACAAATTAAGCACTGCTCACATAGAAAATAATGGTGGGAGGAATTAAGAAGACCACATAGCAAATAATATGAAATTATATCTATCTATCTATCTATCTATCTATCTATCTATCTATCTATCTATCTATCTATCTATCTATCTATAGAGAGGGAGCGAGAAAGAGAGAGAGTTTAATGTAAAGACATTATATATAATTATTCAGCAGTTATTTTATTATTTTAAAATGTAAGAATAATTAGGATTTAAAAATAAAATGTAAATATATTTTTAAACTTTTGTTAAGTAATTCAACAAATAACGTTTAACAAAATGGAATACATATTAAATAAAATAAAAATGCTACTGTGGGTGGGAAATAATTTTTCTAAATTAAATAAATATATTCGAATTAATTAATTAATTAATACACTTTTAATGTAATTAGTTCTTGTGCTGTAACATTTTGTTGTATTAATTCTGTTTGTAACAAATATGTTCAAATATTGACATTTATTTTTGTATTAAAAAATGTTTAGAATTTTTTTTCTGAGAATAATAAACGTTAATCATTTTCACTATATTCTCCCATAGGGAGATCACCACCATGGTGGTGAATATCCCAGAGAACGCATGAAAAGTTCCCTTTAGTAACTTACATTTGTAAATTCAGTCATAGATGTCTTCACCCCCTCAACTGACTGGAGGGAAACCTGTAAGTCTACATTTAGGTGTAAATCTACACTCAGAAATGATGAGCAGCAAGAAAGTGTAAATTCACACCCAGGTGCAGTTGCAGATTTAAATGCGAGGATATCTATGTGTGTAAAATGACCCCTATGAATCAGGTCCTAAGTGTTTGAGACTGATGTAATAGGAGATTTTCACTGACTTTCCTGCTTCCAGTTTGGCAGAAACACTTTCAGCAAAAACACAATAATGAATGGGCCGACATTTCATTGAGACACACTCTGTAATATTTGAATCTAAATAAAAACATATAAAGCAATAAAAAAGTAATGTCCCTGGCACGAAAAAAAGTGTTTCCCCTGCACATCAGGTGCATTTATACATGTTTCCAGGTGCAACAAAATGGTCGCAAATATAATAAATCATCAGTGGAAGCCCAGTCTTAAATTTGACAGGTCTTCGGGGCGTGGCTTGGACGGCAGGAGGAATGGCCGCCTGAACCGAGTGCTCCGCGGAAAGGGAGAGCGAGCTCTCAGCCACCCCTGCTTCCAGAGCCGCAACTCGTCCCAGGATTAAGGTACCGGCACTAAGACCCTTGCTGCACCCACCGATGATCTGAAAGCTGCCTGGAACCGTTTTTTTACGGTCCTTTCTGGACTTTGACGGCCGTGCATTCTCCGGCCCGGGCTTTGCCTAAAATGGCGGCGCCCGGTCGTGGCTGCAACGCGTGACCCCGCGAGCGCATACAGCGCTCCTGCTGCCAGCAGAAGACCACCACGGGCAGAAGAAGCGCCACAATCAACGAGAAACCACCCCTCAAGTGTCGCTGATGTTGGAGGTGGGCAGCTAGACGTCCTGGCAGACATCGACCGGCTCGACGGGCCTGACCCCAAAATGGCGGCGGCGATCCCCATGAAGATTCAATGCCTCGACTCACGGTGAGCTTATATGCCCGTCTTAAGCCCATCCATTGCCATCTATTGCTAAGTCCACCACCCAAGCTAATTTCTTATGGATCTGTGCAGCCCCACCCTGCTACACCATCCTTGGAAGTGACTACTCGTGCCATGTGCCATATGCCGGTGCTGCCTACCAAGCGGTAATCAAGGCCTGCCTCATTGCCTCATTGCCGAATGTATCACCTTAAGCGGAGAAACTCACCCCTAACCTAAGTGAGCAGCGTAACCCATCTGCTAAGTAACGCTCAGTCACAGCGCCTACTCACTTCTCTGTGCGCTCCCTACTCTACCATAAGCCTGTAGCCAGTGTCCTTCCACCCTTAGAGCCTGGCCCTGACCATTTAGAGTCCCCAGGCGCAACAGTAGTTCTGCAGCCGATTCTATTTGCGTGGGTGCCCAGTCTCACCAGCCAGCAGTGTCCTCCTACAGCATTTCAAGGTCTACCCAGCTCCCAGCCAAAGCGAACACACATCAGGCAGCAATGGCGAATAGGGAGGACAGAAACAATACTAAAAAGGTGAAATCGGACTCACTCTTGGACTCACCCATCAAAAGTAAATCAGATATGGCAGCCAATATGGAAATGATTCTCAGGAAACTGGCAGACCTACACGAACTCTCAAAATCCACCAAATCCAATACCGACTCTATGCAACTAGAACTCACTGCGATCAGAGCTGATATAAATGTAATAAACACGGGCCTGGGTGCGGCTGAACAACGTGGAGGACCTGACAAAACAATCAGCTTCCAAGATCCAACGTCTAGAAAAATCCACGGAAGAACTTAAACGCCATAACGCGGAGTCGGAGGATAGGAACAGAAGAGGTAACATCAGGATCTTTGGCGTTCCGGAGATTCCGAAATAGATGCTGATTCCTGCGTGGCCTTTCTTGAATCATGGATTCCCATGATCACCAAATTATACTTTCCACATGGCCTTGAATTGGATAGGGCGCACAGGATCCCCACTTTCGCTACCAGGAGCTCCAATGGCCCCAGACCATTGATCTGTAAACCGCTCAGATTTCAGCACGTTGAGATGATCTTTCAATTCGCAAGAAGAAACCAATCCATCTAATGGGAAGGTTGTGGTAAATAAAGTATTACCCTGTCATAATTTCTATACTTAAACAAAGGGTCATGCATAAAATGAGAGGCAGAGTCCGTGGTGTCCGATTCAAAAGGGCTTTATTTCAATAACTCGAGTTAGGGGAGAATCGGTTCCATCACCACTAAGGTTCAGGAAGGGTCTTCTAAACTTTATTCACAGAGTACAATATTTATACATTCAATTCGTACATAGGGAGGAGCGCTCCAGGCAGAGCAAGAGAAAGAGAGATAAGAAACATGTGGGCGTGCATGAGGGCGTACATGTGGGCGTTCACTTGAGGAGTCTTAGGTGAGTCATAGGTGGGTGGATGCATGGAGGGGGGTTGCATGGCCAGCTAGAACTTTGCCCTACTTGTGTGCGCAACTTGATCATGACGTGCAACTGACGTGTAACTGGGGGGAGCTGACTTTCGGTCTGGTAGGGAGGCCTTCAGTGTCAGGGCGACCAGCACGTCTGGTATTATCTGATATCTTATGTCCGGGGATGTATTATCTGAAGCAAAGGTCGCTCATCACCAAGAGCCGGTGTGGGCATCTATTTCTTCGTTCATTGCGTGGGGGCCTTGAGCTTTCTATGGACGCGAGCTCTGCAAATCACTTAAACAGAGACAGAAAGGCTAGGCCCTATCTCTGCAGACGGGTTCTGTTTACCTCCTTCACCAGGCAGGAATGTGATTCTGTAGAGCAAGCAGATAACTGTTGTGCAAAATACTGTCTTGGCACCCCGTGCTGGGCCCCTCTCGGCTTAGCCAAAGGTATGCGAGGTCAGGGATACGTAGCTACAGTCCTCAGAGTGTCTGGAGGCATGAAACTTCAATTCGGGGACTGGCTGAGCCACGAAATGGAGAAATGGGTTCTTCACAATATATTAAAAGTGCACAATGCAAACACATGGGCCTCAGTGCAAAATTAACGTTTCTTTTATGAAAGACTTGGTGACGTAAATGCAGAGGCCTCATTATTCAGGCCACTAAGGGAAAATGCAAGGGTGACATCCACATACACTAAACGTTGGGGTACACGCAGGGGACACATTGGCCATGTAAAATTCCTTTTTCCTCATTCCCTCCTTGTCCCCTACTGTACCCTTCAGGACACATCTATTTTCATGAGACCGTATATTTGATCATACAGCTTTATTTGTTCATCTTTGATCCTTTGTATACGTGGATGTTTAACACAGGCAGTCGCACACAGGCCGCAAATGGCCGGGCCACACTGCAGACAGAGACAGCAGCCGAATATCATAAGCAGTATCATTCCTAGGAACGACAACACTTTCCATCCCCAAGCCGATATTACACCCCAGAGCCAACTGGACCAAGTCCATGTGCCTGGGTCTTGATGTATATCATGTGCAATCTTGTGGAGCCTTTTTATTGCTGCGTACACAGATGGCGCGTTATTAGGTATGAAAACGCAGCAACTGGAGCCGATCACCCTACAGGCCCCGCCCCTATCCGCCAGGATGACGTCAAGAACAAGGCGGTTCTGAAGAACAACAAGTCTCATGGCAGACTGCTCCTGGGTCAAGTTCGCCAGGGCAGATGCAGTCTCATTCACAACTGCTTCCAGAGTTCTTGTTAACCTGCGTATGAGTTTACTGTTTTGGACGGGACCTATGAAGAAAAAGAATCCTTTGTTGAAATCTGTATATTGCTCCCTAGCTGTCTCAGTCTGATCAATCTCTGAGGAATCGGTCTCTCTCCTGTGTCTAACATGCTCTAGTCGTGAATCTTGATGATAATGGGATGGGGCCAGAAAGACGGGTGGCAGCAGGAATGCTATATAGCATGTCCCACCCCAGTCTAAGGGCAGATGTACATAGGCTGTCTGACCGCAAATGAAATAGGTATGGCGAGATGCTTTGAAAGAAGACTTTCCTTTATCATTAAACTCTACCACAGCATTACACTCGCTGTGTCCCATATGTACTGATCCTTTCTTTCTAACGCACAAATCACCTTTTACTGGTAGGACTGAAATAAACGGTGGACCTACAATTTGCATGGGCTGAACATTCAGCATTATAAAGCTGAGGGAAGCATTTCCTTGCACGTACTCTTCATTTTCTAGATCGGTCCCCTTCCTTTGGGGGAGTCCGTCTTCGTCTGGAAAACATACCTCATTCATTACTTTATTCAAGTTCCCGTATATCCAGTCACCCTGGTAAACTGTGGACTTTTTGTTGATTGATGTCATTAAGGCAAACCATGCTCCGCACGAACCATTGTGGGAGAACGGAAAAGTGAAGAAGGGCAGAACTCCCTTTGTCTTTTGATAAGGCGGGAGTTGGCCACATACCCAGCAATCAGTCGCATTGCTGGTCTGATGAGAACGGTGCAACATCCGAATGAAAGTATTGTTGCGCAGGGCTAGTCGATATGACAGTTCATGGGGTGGCAGTTCACTAAATGTATGCTCTACGGTGTCATTAATGGAAGAGTGTATATGTGAGGCAATAGGAGGAAAGAAAACATGTAGTATTAAACTGACACAGATTATAGTGATGCACAGAAGAGAAAGAACAATCAAAGATACTATACATCTACTACGTAATATCTTGCAGTATTTCTCTTTCATTTTGCTCTTTTTACTATTGTTGTCCGCGATCTTATACATGTCAGAAATCTTGTCTAACCGATTCACCACCTAGTGAACTTAAATGATTAAACGTCATCTGGCTTTCTAGATCGTAATTTGGACTTGTACTCTTGCTGTGTAGTCTTTTCTAGCAAAGGGGGCTCAAAGTCTGTAATGTCTTTTGTCTTTACCAAAGTTCCAGAGTCTCCAAAGTACTTTTTGCAATGATGGGCATGAAGCCACCCTTTTCTCCCTTCGACTTTGATGGCTGTCCTCGTTGTTAGTAACACTAACTTCGGCGCCTTCCAACGCGGCTCAAGGGGGCTTGATCGATCAAAGTTCCAGACGAGCACGTAATCGCCTGGTGCTATGGCATGCTCCTTGACCTGGGTGTTGTCAGGGAAGGCGGCGGCAACCTGTGAACGACAAGAGAGTAGTGCAGACATCAAGGAAGCCAGGTAATCTGTAAGCATGTTACTGTCAACATCAGTTATTTTCTTAGGCATAGGCATACCCCACATATTCGGCAGCCTACCGAAAACCACTTCATATGGTGATAGGCCTGTTCTGGAATGGGCTACCATACGCATGTAAAAGAGGGCAACCGGCAAGGCTACCATCCAATCCATGCCTTTTTCTGCACAGATCTTTGCTAGTTTCGTCTTTATTGTCTGATTATGTCTTTCTACAAGGCCTGCTGCTTCAGGGTGTCGTACACAATGGAACTTCCAGTTATATCCTAACAGAAGAGACACTTGTTTCATCAATTCAGAGGAAAAAGGCTGACCATTGTCTGAGTAAACGACACGGGGCAATCCGTATCTAGGAAAGAATTCGCGCACCAATTGCCTGGCTGTTGTCACAGCAGTATAATCTGGGACTGGATACGCTTCTGTCCATCCACAACTACCAGGACATACTTGTAACCTCTACATCTGTCCATTTGGATATAATCCATCTGGAGGACCTCAAAAGGGTGGTCAGGAGGATGAAATCCGCCTTGTTCCACCGGGATGCCTTTACCTGGATTGAACTGGCAACAGATCATGCATGTTCTTACTTTTTGTTTCGCTGCTGCACGCAGGTGCTTGTTAAACCAGATATTCTGTAAGCTGTCTATCATTGCCTTCTCTCCCAAGTGTGCTGGACTATGTGTTGTGTTTATGATCACTTGTACCATGGAATCTGGAAGAAACCATGTGGCTTTTCCCTTAGTCATCCAACCTTGGTCAGTCTGGACCCCTCCTTGTTCAGTCCATTTCTTTATTTCATCTGAAGTGGCATGTGTTTGTATGTCGAGTACATCTTGAGAAGGATCCCTGACTGTCATGCTTTTTGTCAGTAATGGTACCTCTGTCCTTGTAGTGTCTGTTGGTGTCTGGGCTGTAAGTTTAACAGTTCGGTCTGCCAGGTCATTACCCTGGGAAATGGTGTCTGTAGCTTTGGTGTGTGCTTTGCATTTCAGGATAGCTATGTAAATGCTATGCTTCCAACAGGGCCTGAATGAGCGGGCCGTGCTGAATCTTGGCCCCGTGAGAGGTCAAGAAACCTCTCTCCCTCCACAGTACTCCAAAATCATGAACTACGCCAAAAGCATATTGTGAATCTGTATAAATGTTCACTTTCAAGTGCTTAGCTCTTATGCAGGCTTGTGTCAGAGCGATGAGCTCTGCTGCTTGTGCTGACAGTGTGTCTATTCTTTGTGTCTCTATGACTTCAGTAGCAGTGGTCACGGCATATGCTGCCACTAATTCTCCTGCACTCGTTCTCATGCATGATCCATCTACATAGAGTGTTAGGTCAGGGTCTGGAAGTGCAACATCTGTCAGGTCTTGTCTTGGTTTCGTCACTATATTCATTATTTCCACACAGTCATGTGGTGCGGTGTCTACTGTACTTGAGGGCAAAAGTGTAGCAGGGTTCAGTATGTTACATCGTCTGATCTCTATGTGTGGTTGAAATAACGTCAGTTCATATCCTGTCAGTCTCGCTACGGTCAAGTGTTGTGTCTGTGTCCTGTTCAAGAGAACTTCCACTGCATGCGGTACCTGTACTGTCAGGGGGTGTCCCAGCACTATCGAGTCACTTTGGCTTATGGCTAGGGCTGTTGCCGCAACCGATTTCAGGCACGCAGGCAGAGCCTGGGCCACTGGGTCCAGTATACTAGAAAAATAAGCACAAGGCTTGTGTTTTCCTGCTTGATCTTGTGTGAGGACAGATAATGCTGTTCCATCCCGTTCAGTTACGAAAAGCATAAAGGGTTTGCTGTAACTTGGAGTCGCTAAAACTGGTGCTTGACATAAGGCTCTTTTTAATTCCTCAAATGCCAAGGTGTGTTCTTGGGTCCAAGGGAGGACAGTCGAAGACGCTGCCTCCTGTGTTGTCAACTGTATGAGTGGTTTGGCTAGAATCCACTGCCTGCAGTATGAAGTGAGGCCAATGAAGGCCCGTACTTCCTTTTGTGTCTTGGGCTGTGAAAGGTTAGAAATTAACTGAATACGTTCTTGTGTCAGCTGTCTACCCCTCTTGGACAGCAAGTGTCCAAGGTACACCACTTGCTGTGCACAGAATTGTAACTTTGAAGGGGACACTTTGTGCCCTTTGTCCGCCAGAAAGTGTAAAACCGTCAGTGATGCATCTTCGCAGTCTGTTTCTGATCGTGCTGTAATTAGGATGTCGTCTACATACTGTATCAGTGCTGTGTCGGTAGGCATATTAATACTGTCCAACTGTCTTTTTAACGCTTGACTGTAAACGCTAGGACTCTCTGTGAAACCCTGTGGTGCTCTTGTGAATTTAAAACTACGTCCTTTTAAACTGAATCCGAAAAGATATTGGCTATCAGGATGAATTGGAACGCTAAAAAAAGCATTCTTCAAGTCAATGACTGTAAAGAACGTTGCCTCAGAATCAATAGCAGTCAGTAATGAAGAAATGTCTGGGACCACTGGGTATTGTGGGACTACGCATTTATTCAATTCTCGAAGGTCAACAACTAGTCTTTAAACTGGTGGTGCATCAGGGTCTGATCGTTTAAGGATAGGAATGACAGGTGAGTTACATACATTCGAGTCAGTCTCCACCACCACCCCTTGTGCAATGAGTTCGTCAATAATTTTCAATAAGGCCACTTCGGCATCAGGTGGTAACTTGTATTGTCGTATACGTGGTAGTACTACTCCTGCTTTGAGAGTGACATGGTGTGGTGTTATGTAACCTACGTCAGTCGGACCTTGTGCCCATAGGTGCTGTGGTACATTCTGGAGCCTGTGGTCAAAATCTGTCAACACATAATGTCCCTTAAAATCATGTAAGAACAGTCGCACTCCCTCTGGAGAACAACAGATAACTGCTCCTAGTTCTTTTAATGTCTTTATACCAAGTAAGTTTTCTGGACATGATTTAGTAAGTAGCAAGTCTGTGGTACGTGACAGTGGACCAACCCCGAGGGAGACTGGTTTTGATACTTCATTAACAATAGGCTTTCCTGAAAATCCCAGGGAAACATTCTGTGAGCCCGAGAGAGGTGCCCCTGGAACCTCGTCATGGCTGATGGTAGATCTGCTCGTCCCTGTGTCAATCAGAAACTTTCTGTCCTGTCCCAGTACACAACTATGTACATACGGACCCTCTTGATGTACAGGAACCTCAATAAGGGGCAAGCCAACTTCCCTCTCAAGGCTGTTTCATGAGAACGATTGATATTCTGGATAGTCTGACTGTGTGTACTGATACATTTGTGGTGTGGCATGAACAGGCGGTGGTGGGGGTGGAAATGTCGCTATTGTCTGTTGTGTGCTCTGTTGGGTGCTATTTTGTCTAGGAGTGTGTGGTCGTTCTTTTGTCTTGCCTGTAGCTATATTGTGTTTCAGGACAGCACATTCCTTTACATAGTGACCTGGTTGTTTGCAATAATTACAGTTCCCCTTGACAGGTGTCGTGCCATTTTTGTTCGTATTTGCCGGCACCGTTTGGGCAACCAGCACCTTCATTTTTGTCTCTTTCATGCGTCTCTTTTCCTGATCCTGCTCTTCTCTAATCCTGTTCTGGTGATATTGTAGCATCTGTAACATTTGTGAAGGGCTGTTTGCTTGCCAAGTACTCTCAACCTTTAGTACTCTATTCTTGATCTGGGGTAAGGAATTCTCTACTCAATTTCAATTTTATTAAATATGTTCTGGAACTCCGTAGAGATCCACATATTACACAATTACAAACACAGTATAAAATTTGGACCGTATGTAACAACTCATGCAGGCAGTAATAATACAAAAGCAATATACCATTCTACTAATAAAGTTCTAAGAAACATTTAAAAAAATTAAACATTTTGTTACAAAAAATTCCATTTGGGGGACTGAGGATAGCATCCAACAAGGCTGTTACGGAAGAAATACCAAACTGGATACAAGCCGGTTTTATCCAGAGGCGACGGTATGTCAATAATGCGGGACAAACTAGCAGGACGTGTTTGGAATCTTGAATTGCAAGGTTACAGTAATTTCATACATTAGAAATGCCATACCATTTGGCCAGCAACTTGTTCAGGGGGAGCAAGTCCTGCCTGAGGAGTAGCCAAAAGCGGCGTAAGCCGTGGGGGATGTTCCATGACAGGTAGGGTTGTATTTGTCTAATTGCATAGGAATCAACAACTTGTATGGCCCCCTTTTTTTGTATTATTAAATTCCGATCCCTCTCGTAACTTAGCTTCCATGTAGCTTGTTTTAGTTGTAATTTTAATTGGTTCATGGAAAGCTCTAGGAAGGATGCTTCCTCCAAATGCAAAAGAGTGATGGCTCTCCTATAGTTCTTTATTAGGCTCGAGTATTCATTTAGTGGGCCCATCAACTCTTTTGTAATAAGAGATCTGAGAGTAGTAGGCTTTCCTTTGATCAGACTAATAACCCAGCGAATCACTCCTGCAAGTCCCTGAGCCCAGCTACTCCTAAGGCCGAGTTCTTAACGCAGGGTTGCAGCACTACAGCTATTGTTAACCGAGGATAAATTTCTCAATAGGGAGCCCTCCACTGTATCTAGGAAGCCCCATTCCGCTAGGTCAATTAATTCAACCCCATAGAGCAGAGTCGGGGGGACTTTTGCCCGAAAGGCCTCCAGCAAGTGAACAAAGTGTCTCTGGCCTGTTGATTTATACAGTGCTCTTAGGCCTTTACCCTGTGACTTTGCTTTTCGGGAGCTGCTTTCAATATGTGATTTATTGCCCAAACTACTAGTGACTACCATACCTAGGAAGACATACGATTTTACTCTTTCTAATTTCTGACCTCCCAATTCCCAACTAATGTGGTCCAACTTTAGTTTATTTCGTCCTTCCAAGCACATTATCTTACTTTTAGAAATGTTTATTTTCAGAAAGTGCTCTTCGGAGAAGGTGTGTAGTGCATGTAGACGATTATTAAGACCCTTAGGGGTGAGGTCTAGAATTAAAATGTCGTCCGCATACATTAGGCAGGGGATGTCTCTTTCGCCTAAGCGTGGTGCAATTCCTACACATGTCGATAAAGTGAGGGGGAGGTCGCTAACATAAAGGGAAAATAAGAGGGGAGCTAATAGGCAGCCCTGTTTGAGGCCATTTGCAGATGGAATGAGCCGGGAGAGACCTCTTTCTCCTCCCAACAGTACCTTACACCAGGTGTTATCATGCAGATCCTGGACCAAGCGTAAGAGACCATGTGGCATTCCTAAGTTGTGTAGCTTTCTCCACAATACCTGACGGTCGACCTTATCAAAGGCCGTGGAGAAATCTATGAAGGCCACATAGACTCTCCCTTTCCTTGCTCTTATGTACTTGTCAACTATTACCTGGAGGGCAGTTAGATTATCCATGGTCCCGTGGTTTTTTCTAAAGCCTGTCTGTTCGAGTGGAAGGATATTTGCCGATTCCACCCATGCATTTATCCGTTTAAGCAGGCATCTAGTAAAAACTTTGCCGATTGCATCCAGCAATGCAATCTGGCGATAGTTCTGGGGGAGGAGACGATCACCCTTTTTGAACAATGGGACCAGGATGCTTCCCTTCCAGGAAGGTAGAACCTTTCCGCTTGATAGGCAGGAATTAAAGATGGGACACAAGAGTTTGCTCCATTTGACCCTGTTCTGCTTTAACACATTAATTGGAACTTCATCGGGGCCCATAGCCCCTGAACGTCTCATTTCCCCAATGGCAAGATCTATGTCTTTTTCTGAAAAAGACTCTAACGGCGGGCTTGTGTCTATTAACCGTACCTGGGGTAAAACTGTGTGGTTACTGGCATAGAGGTTTGAGACAAAATCCCTCCATATATGTTCCTCGATAGGGATGGGAAGCGAACTGGTTCTCGTTCCGCACCCTTCCCCTATGAGGGACCAAAATTGTCTCATTTCCCCATTAGTTGCTGCTTCCCTTATTTTTACCCAGATAGTGTCCTCTTTTTCTTTGCGAAGAGCATATAAGAGTCGTCTCCTTCTCCTTTTTAGTGTTGTTATTTGTCGGGATATATCGTCAGTTCTATTTAAATATTGGGCCCTTATAAGTTTATTCAGATCTACGTTGAGCAGTTTCAGGGGACAGGGGATTGTTTTGGTGGACCTTTTCTTATTCTGTTTTTGAGCCCCTGTTATTATCGAGTTCAAAAATAGGGAAAAAAGCTCGTTTTCGCGGCCATACCATGAGGGGAGCTCAGAGATTGCTATATCTAGCATATCCTCCAGGTAACGATGGGCCCTTGCGTTCCAATAGCATCTTCCAGAACTGTTACCAAAATTTATTTGGTTGCTATTCAAGGTCCATTGGTCACATTTAGGAGGGTGTACATTCATCAAGATAGAAAGGATTTTATGATCGCTGAATATGGTTTCAATTACAGCGATATCCTTTAGTAACTCAAATGAATGAGACCCTATTATAACATAATCAAGAATCGATTCCCCTTGGTACGATTTGTGAGTAAAATTTGCTGGGGAGTCCGAAGGAAGACACCCGTTTGCGATTATCCCATCGGATTCTGCCAACTCATTTAATAATAGTTTACCCCGTTTATTAGTTAATATACTTTCAGGGAACGTTGCTCGAGGGATATGGAGTGTTTCTTCTCTTATTTTATCAGAAAATAGATTTAAGCTAAAGTTGGAGATCTTACAGTTCAAGTCCCCGGTTAGGATAATAACCGTTCTGGGATCTTTCTCCTTAATACTCTGTATGTGGAGGAAGATTTTATTTAAGATTGTATTAAAACCTGTTTCAGGTGGAATGTAAGCGTTTATCAAGGCCAGGCGGTTTCCAGCTAAGAGGTTGCCTGACCCAAACAGAGTTACTACCTGGAAAAGTTTACTCGGGTCCATGAAGTGATCATAGTCCCAGTTTATACGGTTTGATAGAAGGCAAGCTATACCCCCACTGGCGTGGCCTTTTTTATTCGCAGTGGCGCTGCCTTCCAGGGCAATATAGTCCTTCCCTATTTGGATATTTCCGTTGCACCATGTCTCCTGGAGGCATATGATATTTGCCTCTAGCGACAAAAGGAATTGTATTTTCTCCGGATTATTTTTTAGGCCTGCTGAGTTCCACGATATTATGGATAAATCCGTGCTAAAGGAACTGATTGGATAATGGTTTACCTGAAGATTTGTCGGCCAATACTTTGGGGAGCCAATTCCAATGATCCTTTTCCTCTCTGGAGGTAGTTTGATAAGTTAGAAAAGAGGATTGAGCATAGGATACCACGCAAGAGTCATTGGACTTTCTTATTTTTAATTCTTTGATTTCACCCAAATTGTTTATGTTACCTGTTGCAGCTAGCAGCAGGGAGGAGGGTGGATTCTGTTGGTTTAGCGCTTTGGCGGCATTATTCCGACTGGAGGATATTAATACAGGAATTACATCTATTCCTCTACTCTGGAGGTCTTCAGCCCGTTGTAGGATGAGGTTAGCTACTAATTTGGAATGAAACTTCACCCTCGTAACCGTCCCCACTTCAGACTTTTGTTGCAGAACTATGTCTAGGTCGGCTGATTGGATAAGTTTCAGATTGGCAGATTCTTGAAAGAATTTCAACAAGAGGGATCTGTTCAGGATACAGTCAGCTTCGAAAAGGGGAAAGAATTCTACCCATACAGTATCTATATTATTTTTCATGGATTCTTTACCCGGGGTAACCTTTATAGGTGCTCCCATGGGGGCAGTTATAAAAGGATTGAATGATGAAATTTTTTGGGCGGGGAGATTTTGCTCATGTCCTAATGCAATTGGTTTATCTGCTTCCTGGTTCATGACACCTTGGGGGGGAGCACCCTGGGCGGTTACTCCCTGGAAGGCTGGTGCAAAGGGATTAAGTGCCATTGTTGTTTGGGTAAGTGGCTTTTGCACCTGACCTGGGGTGGTCGATTTGTGTGCCACTTTTGTATCCCTAATATTATTACTTTGTTGACCAAAGGTGAATATGTTAGCAATTGCTGACAAGGGGGATGTATGGGTAGATAAGAAGGGCGACGTTGCCTTGGATGTAAAGGCAATGTTTTCTTTGGCTGACATATTGACAGAGTTTTTATTTTTTCCCACTGCCATCTGTACTTGGGGTGTCACTTTCGGTAAGGGAGAGTTTAAGTGTTTCCTGAATAAAATTTTCCTCCGCCTATTTTTGTCTATCCGTCTTAACAGTTTCCTCTTGTGCTTTCCGTTCTTTTTTATTGACACAATTTTCCCTCTATTATCAGTTTCCCCCAGGATAGCTTCCTCCTCTATATCCCCGTCCCCCTTCTGCTTCTTAAAAATTGGGAACAGATCATTTCCAGTTTTTAGCGGGGTTTCCCCAAGAGGTTTTATTTCAAAATCGTTATTTGCTGAGCCATTTAAACTGGATGGTGACTGGGGAACACTTATTTTCTCTTGTGCTATTTTTGTAGTAATTATAGCTACTGGGGACTGCCCATTTATACCTATCTTATCTGAGGCCGGGGGAGGGGAGGAGGGCCCCTTCCCGTCCACATCCTTCTCTTTTTGGGACCTCAGTAAGACTTTTAACATTTGAGTCACTGTATCAAGCACACAATCAGATCCCCCCACAAATTTTTCCAATAAATGTAAGATAGAAGCCAATAAGTGTTCTAAAATGTGGAGGGAGTCAGAAAACGGTTTGTCGGGCCCCTTACATTGGAAGGTATTTATTCCGGTCAAATTTAAATTAGGGCTAGAGGAAAAATGAGAGTGTGAGGTTTTGGATGGAGTACTGCTGTAAAGATGTAAGCCGGCATGGTTTGACATTAGCGGGGTATTCTGAGGTAGCTCAACTTTTGTAGGATCAGATTCTAAGTACCGTTGACATAGGACTTCATCTAGAATCATTGGGGACAAACCGTTGTGAAATGACGTTTTGGTTAGTGAACTGTTAACTGGCTGAGTAGCTTCATCGTGAGGAATTATCATGATGTTTAAATTATCTTGCTCTATGTCTTTTTTTGTTTTTATGATTACCTCTGGTGCGAGGTCAATATTGTTTTTCAGAGTTGAAAAAAGGGGGGGTGAGAACTCGCTCTTGGGGGGAGATTGAATCGCCCTAATTGGCCCTGGACTCGAGTCTGCCGTTACCTTTTTAATTTCAGGGCTCTCTCGCAGGTTATTAGGGGCAGAATCTAAGTGAATAACTCCAGAGTCCTTTGGGTCCGTTGCTTTATTGTCCACCCCTGTGGCTTTGTTTTTACCCTTTTCCCAGAAATTGAAGAGCTGACACGTACTTTTCATGTTGGTAGATTGGCTATGTTTGTTTCTAAGGGGATTTGATTTTGTTTTGGTGCTGGATCTTCCTACTATTATTTTACCGGATCTTAGTTTCTTTGTCATCGTGACAAGGGGACACTGTCGTGGTTGCACAGTAAAGTAACGTGGCCAAAATGGATAATGGACTCTTGTGATTACGCTACAAGGGAGTATTTCTAGGGTCGGGAGCTTGAATACAAAACCGGCAACACACTGGCTGAAGCTGCAGTCTCACAGGTAGTTTAAGGCAAGAGAAGAATATGGTTTACCGGGCGTAAGGGGGTGGGCCTAGCCTGGCCTTCTCGTGCCTCTGAGGGCCTCAGAGGGCCCGCCCTTGTCCCGGGCTTCTCCCGGGCGCTACCCGCGCGCTACCGCGCAGCGGTCTGCTACACTCTATATATAAGTTACAAGGTGATAGGGGCGTGGCCTCCAGGGAGAGCGTCACCAGGTGGAGTAGGTGATTGAGCCTGCTGGGACTCTTGGGACTTTGAGTCCAGCAGTGCCTACGCTCGCAGCCCTGATTTGCCTACAGCCCAGGAAAGGTGATAGCAGTGTCCAGTTGTGAAGCGGGACCCGCGGAGAGGGTCCGGCGAAGAGTAGCGCCTTTCAGAGCGCTTCCAACAGACAGTGCCGCGCTTCCACAGTCCACCGGCACCAAGCACAGTCACAGGTCAGCAGGTCTAAAGGATGAGAAATCCGCTGGTTAGGGCAGATCCAGGGCCTTTTCTCCACACAGCAGCAGGGGGCGTGGCCTCCAGGGAGAGCGTCACCAGGTGGAGTAGGTGATTGAGCCTGCTGGGACTCTTGGGACTTTGAGTCCAGCAGTGCCTACGCTCGCAGCCCTGATTTGCCTACAGCCCAGGAAAGGTGATAGCAGTGTCCAGCTGTGAAGCGGGACCCGCGGAGCGGGTCCGGCGAAGAGTAGCGCCTTTCAGAGCGCTTCCAACAGACAGTGCCGCGCTTCCACAGTCCACCGACACCAAGCACAGTCACAGGTCAGCAGGTCTAAAGGATGAGAAATCCGCTGGTTAGGGCAGATCCAGGGCCTTTTCTCCACACAGCAGCAGGGGGCGTGGCCTCCAGGGAGAGCGTCACCAGGTGGAGTAGGTGATTGAGCCTGCTGGGACTCTTGGGACTTTGAGTCCAGCAGTGCCTACGCTCGCAGCCCTGATTTGCCTACAGCCCAGGAAAGGTGATAGCAGTGTCCAGCTGTGAAGCGGGACCCGCGGAGCGGGTCCGGCGAAGAGTAGCGCCTTTCAGAGCGCTTCCAACAGACAGTGCCGCGCTTCCACAGTCCACCGGCACCAAGCACAGTCACAGGTCAGCAGGTATAAAGGATGAGAAATCCGCTGGTTAGGGCAGATCCAGGGCCTTTTCTCCACACAGCAGCAGGGGGCGTGGCCTCCAGGGAGAGCGTCACCAGGTGGAGTAGGTGATTGAGCCTGCTGGGACTCTTGGGACTTTGAGTCCAGCAGTGCCTACACTCGCAGCCCTGATTTGCCTACAGCCCAGGAAAGGTGATAGCAGTGTCCAGCTGTGAAGCGGGACCCGCGGAGCGGGTCCGGCGAAGAGTAGCGCCTTTCAGAGCGCTTCCAACAGACAGTGCCGCGCTTCCACAGTCCACCGGCACCAAGCACAGTCACAGGTCAGCAGGTCTCGTTGTCGACTGTTCTGTTCGTGAAGCTTTTAATTCTTAGGTGGGGCCGACCTGCGTAGCGTTTGTCTCATCCAGAGCTCTAGATGGAGCGAGACATTTGTATTACATTTCAGGGAAACACCTTCAAGGTAGTTGCAACGTGGATGAACCGCCGCATGTAGCGCGTGCCACTCTCCGTGTTAGAACTCTACTAATTTGCTCACCAAAAGATGGGGATATGATTCGCTACCGGGCTTAAGGCCACTATTAATAGTAAAGCATTTCTCGAATCTAGAATAGAAATCACTTGTGTCCTCTTCTTGTTTTTGTTTACAGGCTGAAATAGCATCCCAATCTTCCTTTTTAGTAGTCAATAGCCTCGGCAAAACTTGTATTAGGAGTTCAGGCAGTTCTTTAGCTTTGTCCCCAAGACCAACCCCCGGGAGCCTGCCTTTATCCTCTGTTTCCAATGCTTCGCAGCTTAACTTTTTCTCGCCCACCTCCCAGTCTTTTTCCTTAAGCTTTTCATAAATGCCTGCAGGCAATAGTACTTTCAATAGTTTCAGAATGTCAGCGTACGTATAATCTCCGATGTGGAGGATGTCTTTTAACTCTTGGTGAAACCCCCCCGGGTCTTTATCATGGCAGGGCTGCATCTTTTTCATTTCCAGTATTTCTAATTTCGTCAAGGGGGTGTAAACATACACCCGTTGAAACTCATTGTTTGCATTTTTGACGGGATGTACCTCTCGTAGGGGGTTCTGTCTGTCTACGTATAGGTGCTTTCTGTCGTGGTGTGAGGCGGGAAGCATGCATGTGGTCAGACAATTTATGTACTTATGTCGTTGATCCAGGATGACGTTAATTAATTCAGTACCCAGGCCTGTCCATCTGTCTAGAAGTATGTCGTCCAGTAATTTATACAATTGGCCTGGATCGGAATATTGATTCTCATACAACGTTATTAAATGTTGGACCATGTAAATACCGGCCAAACGCTGTTCGTTCGGCGGGAGGCTCAAGAAAGTCTGGGCCACTATATCATTGCTATATATATTGGAATTGGACACCCACTGGGTGGCTGACCGGGCCAACTCCATTTCGTGTGGGGTGTGAGATCGCTCTCTCTTTATCTGTCGGTTCAGTGCTTTTTCAGTAGCTTGGAATAGATTTTCAAGGGAATATCTTTCTTTTATAGCCGGCCCCTGTTTACGGTAGTCGAGGCACTTGGGCCTGTCAAACCGTCGTGCATTGCCTACATAATTTATCTTGTCCTTCGCCTCGTCTGCCTCTTCCGTTAATGACTCACCCTTCTCGTCAGACTCTACTGTGTGTGTTGCTAATATTTCCTTTCGTATTTTCTTCATCATGCTATCTGTCTGTCCCTGTTTATCATGCCGACCGGCATCTATGTTATCACTCCATTCTATCAAACCAGGCTTTACATCCCCGTCTCCTTCGTCTTTTTCTCTGATCAGGCAGTTAATAACAAAACGGAGGATGTGGTTCTTAACCCCCACCTTTCTGTTTTGCATGGCCTGTGCTATACTCTCGGGTCCCTCCCCCGTCCTACTAAAACGGTATATGCTATCTAGGTGGTCTTTCATATCTGGTAGTTTGTCCAAATATGCGACGGCTTGTCTTAGTCTTAGTGAAATCACGAGCATTGAGCCCTTTCCTGGTTCTGGATCGTGTATACAGTGGGGGATTGCTACATCTATAGTAGGCTCCCCTCCCCCTACGGCCCCTTGTCCTACGTCGTCTTTCACGAGCTGCTGGAGCTGGTCCGCTGCTGGGGGCGGAGGGAAATCTGCGTTTGCGTAGTCCGGTGGGGACTCTTCTAGATAGGAGGAAATAAACGCCTCAGATGCTGTTGGCTTTATTCTACGTACTCTATAGGGTACAGGTGGTGGCGCTCGCGACCTACGGGGCGTTTCTGAGGGGGTCACTCTGGCTAGTTCTTCTGAGAGGACGGGATAAATACCAGTAACGACGGCATTTCTTTCTCTATCAGCCTGTTCTGCTTTGACCCGTTCCCCCTCCTCCCGCAGTTCTTTTTCTTTGGCTTTTTCCGCTGCTTGTTTAGTTCTCTCTGCTTGGTGGAATTCTTTCTCTGTTTTCCTATGTGCTTCTATGCGCCATAACTCAATGGCATCTTTCTGAAAGGGTCTTGATTTCTTTTTCCATAGCGCTTCCTCTACTCTCATAATGCATTCAGAATCCCACGTTCCCGAGGCAGGCCATCTGTACTTCTCCTCTAAATCCTTTGTGTAATCTACCCATAAGTCTAAATACAATATGGCATCTAGCCCGTACTTATTATACATATAATGACCAGGTGTGTCTCTAGGCGGGATGTTAACTGACTCTTCTAGTATGCCTTTTCTGGTCCCTATCTGACGTAATTTCGAAAACAGTGGCATGTTGAAACCAACTTAACAAAAACACAATACACACCAAAATAGTCTGACTGAAACAATCAATAACACTAAGACACTAAAATACTAAAACAGATACAGTTTAACTGATACATAGAGTTAAACATTTAAACATGTACTTGAAAACAGTTAACTTTATGCACTGGAATACAGCACAACCATACCGGTCTCATAAATGAGACACGTCTTTACCTTGTTATCGTTTACCGTGAACCCATCTTTACCGTGTTCGAGTGAACGAACCCGTCATACCGTGTTCATGTAAACGAACCCGTCTTTAACTTTATGCGTTCCCCATAGTGGTACTCACCGGGAAGCAGAACTTGAAGGCCTTGGAAACTTGATACTGCGCATGCGCGGAACAGGTGGACCTCTGGAAACCTCGGACCTTGCTCTCTCACGGGTTGGGCTCTGGTTGGGATGATCCGCGATCCTCACCGCCTCGTGTGGATGCCTGGTCGCAGTCCGTCCTCCTCCGTTGGCCTGAGGGAGTAAGCGGGAAGTCCCGCTGGCGTGTACACTTTGAAGTCCGTCACGGCTGTAGCAGGGGGCAAGGGCTGGACCTACATCTCCCGCGCGTGGGGAAGGGGATTTGTGCCTATTCGGGCGCCAGATTTATGTGGTAGATAAAGTATTGCCCTGTCATAATTTCTATACTTAAACAACGGGTCATGCATAAAATGAGAGGCAGAGTCCGTGGTGTCCGATTCAAAAGGGCTTTATTTCAATAACTCGAGTTAGGGGAGAATCGGTTCCATCACCACTAAGGTTCAGGAAGGGTCTTCTAAACTTTATTCACAGAGTACAATATTTATACATTCAATTCGTACATAGGGAGGAGCGCTCCAGGCAGAGCAAGAGAAAGAGAGAAAAGAAACATGTGGGCGTGCATGAGGGCGTACATGTGGGCGTTCACTTGAGGAGTCTTAGGTGAGTCATAGGTGGGTGGATGCATGGAGGGGGGTTGCATGGCCAGCTAGAACTTTGCCCTACTTGTGTGCGCAACTTGATCATGACGTGCAACTGACGTGTAACTGGGGGGAGCTGACTTTCGGTCTGGTAGGGAAGCCTTCAGTGTCAGGGCGACCAGCACGTCTGGTATTATCTGATATCTTATGTCTGGGGATGTATTATCTGAAGCAAAGGTCGCTCATCACCAAGAGCCGGTGTGGGCATCTATTTCTTCGTTCATTGCGTGGGGGCCTTGAGCTTTCTATGGTCGCGAGCTCTGCAAATCACTTAAACGGAGACAGAAAGGCTAGGCCCTATCTCTGCAGACGGGTTCTGTTTACCTCCTTCACCAGGCAGGAATGTGATTCTGTAGAGCAAGCAGATAACTGTTGTGCAAAATACTGTCTTGGCACCCCGTGCTGGGCCCCTCTCGGCTTAGCCAAAGGTATGCGAGGTCAAGGATACGTAGCTACAGTCCTCAGAGTGTCTGGAGGCATGAAACTTCAATTCGGGGACTGGCTGAGCCACGAAATGGAGAAATGGGTTCTTCACGATATATTAAAAGTGCACAATGCAAACACATGGGCCACATGGGCCTCAGTGCAAAATTAACGTTTCTTTTATGAAAGACTTGGTGACGTAAATGCAGAGGCCTCATTATTCAGGCCACTAAGGGAAAATGCATGGGTGACATCCACATACACTAAACGTTGGGGTACACGCAGGGGACACATTGGCCATGTAAAATTTCTTTTTCCTCAAGGTCATCGAATCATCTTCACGCAAGACTACTCAAAAGACACGGTGGCAATCCGCAAAGGTTTCCTGGAACTCAGGGACAAACTCAGATCCAAAAACATTACTTTCTCCTTTGCTGGTCCGGCGAAATTCAGGGTTGTAGTCAATGGCCACCCGAGATACTTCACCAACCCCAGAGCCCTTGCTGATCTTCTGGAAGACCGTTGCGAACAAGAAATGGACCTAGCGTCCGGCCTCTCGAACAAAAGGAAAACGTGAACTCATCCTCCAATTAGCTCATCACACTGTTTACTGTTATGATCCTTACATTGACATTCTAGCTTTAATTCTAGCATTAATATCCTAGCTTTAATATTGAAGCCCTTCATCTCAATGTTCACTTTCCTGTATAGTGAGCCTATTTGTTCTTAACAGTGTGCCAGTGTTTCCTTTACAGCTTGCTTTCCTACGGATGCAGGTACCCACAACTTTACTGCAAGTAGGCCTCGAGCCTCAATATATTATCGTACTCTTGTTGCTCTCTATTGCTCGTGATTTATGGTTTTTTCTAAGGCCACTGTTTCCTTTACAGTTTGCTTCTCTGGGGATGTAGTTGCTGCAGCTTTAATGTAAGCAGGCCTTGTGCCTCAATATAGTGTTGTACTATTGTTGCTCTTTATTGCTCGTTGGAACTGGTAGTTTCTAAATGCTATTGTTATAATCATTACGCCTTAACGCGAAATGCCTTCATTCTCAAGCCTCGCCCAATGTTTACCGTTATAATTAATAGGTCTTTTTTCAGCCGCATTGCAGTCTGAACTGTAAAAAGGGTTTCGAGTTCATTACTACCATAATAATCTCAAGGTCTAGGAAAGCTACTAGCTATCATCGGTGTATCCCTGACTCCGCCTTGCACGGGACTGCCATTGCACTCCCGATGTACGTATTTGGGGGGAGGGGAGGCAGGGAGAGGGGGAGGGGGTTGGGGAGAGTGGGGACAGGGGGGGAGAAAATGGAGCTAAAAGTGTTCAAAGATTCTTAGTCTTTTTTTATGTTTTGTACTGTATTTTACTTATGTTTATCTATTTCGCATATGGCATGTGTATTTCTTTGCAGTCCAATGTATCTCCACACAATGGCCCACATGCTGACCGTGCTGAGCAGCTCACGGCACTACTCACTGATATCCTTAGATTACAACGCAATTTCCCAGCGATGTTCCCCAACTCCAATGGCTAATGCAAAATCACTAGCAGATGATCTCACGATAGTCTCTCTTAATGTTAAGGGCCTCTCAACCATCCAGTAAAAAGGAGGAAAGTTCTCGAGTATCTTACCAAATCTAAGGGGGACATTATATTACTTCAAGAAACCAAATTGTCTGAGGATGATCTATGCTTTCTGAACATCCATTGGGCGTCACACAGCAATTCATAAAAAGGGGGGGTAATCACCTTATTAGCGAAAAAAGCTAACCTAACACTAGTCTGGCACTCTCACAACGAAGTAGTTAGACTTTCCATTACACACCTTCTAAGGGAAGACAACCTCATTCATGTAGTAAACATCTACAGGCCAAATGCTGACGACCCGGAATTCTGGGACTCAGTCTCCCGCTCATTAGAACCCATCCCTTCAGAGGACCTGATGATAGTGGGAGGAGACTTTAATCTCCCCCTTGACCCGATTCTTCATAGGCAATCCAAATGAGCCTTCCACCCCTTCCGCTCACATGACGCCCTCCTTCGCCTCTGTGATAGATATAATCTGAAGGATTCCTGGCGCCTCCAAAACCCGGACGGTAGGGATTATACATTTTACTCCGCACCACACAACTCTTATTCGCATATCAACTTCATCTTGATCTCAAGCCCCTTCACACATCTTATAGAGGAGACAGAAATAGCCCCGAAATTGGTCTCTGACCACGCCTGTATTTGCACCAAGCTGGCTGGCTCTAAATCGATTCTCCCACCCAAGAGATGGCGTTTTAACGATGAGACACTTTCAGATCCCACAAACAAATTACTAATAACTAATGCCATTGAGGAATACCTAACCATAAATGACACCCCCGACAGTACACCCAACACCCTGTGGGATGCTCTGAAAGCCACAATTCGTGGGGTCATCATCACCATCAGGGCCAAGACAAACAAGGCGCTAAATAAAGAACTAGAGTCTTTGGAATATAAGATTGGGTGCACTAGAAGCCCAACACAAATCCAACCCGTTAGATAATATAGTGCTAGATACACTAACCAAAAAAAAGTACGAATACAACACCATCACCAGCAAGCGTGCGGGAGTATGGATCAATCGTTTCAAGGCCCTAAAACTGTGTGAGGGCAACAAAGCTGGGAAGCTGCTAGCCTCCTACCTCAAACATAAACAGAAATTGTCCACCATATCGTCCATTAAAGATTCCAGAAACATCACACACACTAAACAATCTAATATCCTTGACACTTTCAAAACATTCTACGGAGACCTATACAAAAATGACAAACCACTAGACGAATCAGCTCAATTCACTCCACCTTCCCAAACTTTCTGAAACAGATAAGACTCACCTAGGCTCCCCAGTCTCTAGCACAGAAATCAGAGTAGCAATCAACACCCTGAAGAATAATAATGCCCCCGGTCCGGACGGCTTCACTGCGTCCTTCTATAAGGCCTTTACAGATCAACTTAGCCCTCCGCTCCTTAAACTTTATAACTCTACTGCGGCCAGTGGCGGTGTTTCCCCATCGATGAGTGAGGCCATGATTATAGTAATGCCCAAGGAAGGGAAGGACCCCCCACTCACTAAAAATTACCGCCCCATCTCTTTGATAAATCTTGATTGCAAAATCTATGCAAAAATTTTGGCGACCAGACTAAAGCCCAGATGTAGGTAAAATAGATTTACCGATTTTTAATTACCGAATTCTACCGATTCGGTAATTAAAAATCGGTAAATCTAAGGGGTGGATATGTAGGAACATCCAGATGTTCCTTTTACCGAATCGGTAAATATCTGTATTTACCGATTCGGTAAATACCGACCGATAATGCCCCATTCATTCCTATGGGCTTTGAAGCCCATAGGAATGAATGGGGCATTACCGGTCGGTATTTACCGAATCGGTAAATGCCGATTTTGACAAGGGTGCAGGGGGTGTCACTTTGACACCCTCTAGCACCCCCAAAAAAGATTCGGGGGCCATGTGGCAGGCATACCTGCCCTAAGGGCTGGTCTGCCTGTCATATGGCACAGGTGTGCATGCACACATGTGCATGCACACCGGAATCGGTATTTTACCATGAAGTTGGATTTCATGGTAAAATACCGATTCTGTAAGGCTTGTGGGACTCAGAAGAGTCCCACCTACATCTCATTGTTACCGAATCGGTAAAAAATACCGAATCGGTATTTTACAGATTCGGTAAATTTACCGATCGGTAAATTTACCGAATCTGTAAAATATGTGGCCCTACATACCATTTTGTGAATCTCGGTCGGTAACGGCCGAAAATACCGATTTTCGGCCGTTACCGACCGACCTACATACGGCCCCAAATTCCATCCTCCACAAATTAATTAGCCCCTCGCAGGTTGGCTTCCTAATACACCGTATGTCAAATGACAACACAAGACTATTATGTCACCTTCTAGAAAAAGCAAAGACCTCTTCCTCCCCAATGGTAGCGATAACCTTGGACGCGGAAAAGGCCTTTGACAAGGTCTTGTGGTCCTTCCTACGACAGTGCATGCACTCTTTCAACCTTGGCGACTCCTTTACCAAGATGGTGATGGCCCTCTACTCTGCCCCATCTGCCAGGATAGCTATAAACGGGACCCTATCCGACCCGTTCCGTCTACACCAAGGAACCAGACAAGGCTGCCCTCTCTCCCCCGCTCTCTTTCTATTAGCTCTTTAGCCCCTCCTTACAGACATCAAAAATAATGGAGACATTGCGGGTATCTCCTTTGGTGACACACGAGTCAAGTTAGCAGCGTATTCTGATGACATCCTAATCACTACGGAAGACCCTGCTAACTCCATCGCTGGGCTTATGACCTCAATAGACAATTACTCCTCCCTATCCGGCTACAAATTAAATAGAGATAAATCCGAAGTAAAACCTCTAAATGTCCACACCCCTAGAGAAGTACTGGGCGACTCCGGCCTAATCTGGCAAACTGACGTGATTAAATATTTGGGGATAGACTTTACCGATGACCTTCTAAGTACCCTTAAACATAATGAAAACAAAACCCTGGACAAAATCAAAAGACTGCTAGACGGTTGGTCACCCCGTTTCATCCCCTGGTGGGGCCGTATTGAAACCATAAAAATGATGATATCCCCCTGGTTAACTACCTCATCACTATGCTTCCACTCATGCTCTCCAAAGAGTTTCATAATAAATTGGACAAACTCATCTCGTCCTTTCTATGGCAGGGCAAGAAAGCCAGAATCACTTTAAAGAAATTACGTTTAGACAAAAAATTCGGAGGAGTCAACCTGGCGGATTTCAAAATTTACCAAATAGCCTTTTTAGCAAAACAGGGTTCGTACTGGATAACCTCACAGACTGATTATACCCCTGTGTGGCTCTCTGTGGAAAGGTCAATATTGAATGGCCTCAACCCCTGTGCCCTACTCACCATTAAACTCTGTCCCACCTTAGGCTCGGGCCCTATCTTCAAGAATACCAAAATGGCTCTTCTCCAAGTTAGTAAACACCTGCCACAACAATTCCGACACTCAAACTGGGAGTCGCTATGGCACAATGCCGCCGTAACATACAAAGGGAAAACTCTAAATTACTCCACCTGGATAGAAAGAGGTATACTATTCCCCCACCAACTCACCGAAAATTCGCTACCACTTACCTTTAGGGAACTACAAAATAGATTCCATCTACACCATGTTGAATTTTATAACTTCTTACGCATTAAAGTAGCACTAGCGAAAGCTAACCTGAAGTATGTCACCCCCTCCCTCCCCGGCTTGCTCACCTCCCTTAACAAATTGGGCCACCAAGTCTCTAGAATAAGCATGGGCGAAAAATCCGTTCCGTTCGCGGATTTTCGGTAAATCCGCAATCCGCAAACTCCCGCGAATTTACCGAAAATCCGCAAATCCGCGAGCGGCGGATTTTATTGCTTGCTCGCACTATTCGCGGCTTCCCAGTTCAATTTCGCGCTTATTCGCGTCCCGCGAATAAGCGCTAAATTGCAGAAAAACGATTTTTGGAAAACTGAAACTACTTACCAGGTTCAAAAGTTCAAGCTCATCATTAGTAGCCATTTCCTGTAGTGCTTCCTGAGGGGCCTCTCCAGAGTTCAGTTGCCTACTTGCAACTATTGTGTGACCCTGCTCTGACCCTCAGAATAGTTACACGTATGCCACAAAGGTCCTGAATTACAGCTAAGGGAGACAAGCAGGAGCTAGGCTGGAAGTTCAAATTCAGTGACACATTAATCAGCCCCTAATTCATTAATGTCAGTTGGGGCAGGGCAGGTGTTGTAACTAATTTTGCAAAAATTAAAGCACTTAGCAGGTGCACAAGTTCAAGCACATCATTAATCAAGAAGCACTAAGGAAGCAGGTGCCAGCTAAAAAAATATTCTGTAACACATTAATCAGCCCCAAATTAATTCAGGTCACTTGAGGCAGGGAAGGTGTGCTTTGCTTTGCCACAATAATGTACACTGGTCAACCAGAGGGTGCTGTGATGAAACAGAGGGTGGCATGGGTGAGCCAGAGGGTGGCATGGGTGAACCAGAGAGTGGTAGTGGTGACAGAGGGTGGCAGTGATGAAGAAGAGGGTCGCAAACAGGCTGGACACGTAGAAACAACAAGTTCGCAAAACTTGCGACCCGACAGGTAAGTTCGCGTTTGCGAAATTGTACAAAAACTCTCGCGAACTGGCAGAAACCCGTGCGAACACAAAAAAAAATTCCGCAAATCCGCGGGAATTCGCGGATTTTTGCGGATTGCGAATCCGCAAATCCGCAAATTCGCGGATCGCGAATCCGCAAAATCCGCCCATGCTTACTCTAGAATGTATAAACTTATGCGCCCACAATCGTCCTCCTTAAATGAACCTCTCCAACGCTACTGGGATTCGTTCTCGTCCACACCTACCTCAGACATAGACTGGGCCAGTACTTGGGAATCCACCACTCGCCACAAAATAAGCCCTACACTCTCACAAACCAAGTTCTGGCTACTACATAAGGCCTTCTGGACACCTAGGAGGCTGTTTCTCCACAAAATCAAGACCGACGACACGTGCTGGAACTGTAAGGGTGAGGGAGGAGACCTGTAACACCTAATTTTCATATGCCCCTGTGTAACCTCCTATTGGGACAGAATCTTTGATTTTATAACAAAAGTCCTCCATATCACCCTCCCAAGAGAATTTTCAACGCTCGTTCTAGGTTTTGCCAAAGCCGCCACACTCAATGATGAAGACAAAGCCCTACTCGACCTACTGCTGACGGCTGCGGTTAAAATCATACTTAATAACTGGAAAAGCACGAACAAAGCTTCTTTCCCCCACTGGTTGAACTGGGCCACCAACTTAAGAGGAGCTGACAACATAGCCTTAGCCACTACCCCATGGCGTCCGCCACTCAGGAAAATCTGGTCCTCGCTAGACGATCACTTTGACTTATACAAACCTCCTTGAAACTTGGTCACCTCGCGCCCTTATCGTATTTTCACCTACCTATATCACCGGTTGGAGGGGTAGTGTTACCTTTCTGTGCCTCTGTACAGCTACCAATCTAAGACTCTGTAAGCTCATCGTCAAAGTTTATCAATTCCAACTCTCCTATGTACAATTATATGTTTCACGCAACTGTATGACTTACGATGCTTCTGTTTTATTGAGGTGGTGACACTATCATTCCAGGGCTTGCTATACAGTCCGTCATGTAACATTGGATGCAACTCTCCTTTGACTATCTGCTGGTTAATACATGTAAAATTTTGCTTGTTTTATTTTATTTTATTTAATTTCACTGCAAATAATTACTTGTGTCCAGATGTATTTCTCTGAAGCTCCCAATAAAAAACTTTGAACACAAAAAAATTTGACAGTTCTTCTGACTCTCTAAAACTGGCGGCCCTGTGGTGAATGGATTGTCTGTTAAAGGCTTTCAGCAGTATTGCCAGCTGAGGTTTCTGCCATTTCACGGTAGTGTCGGACCCCTGGGCCATGTCGTTGCAGACGGCCAAACCTAGCATCAAACCTCATGTGGCCATTGTTCCCATGAGGCAGGTTATTTGTGAGATACACATAGAGAGAAATGTATTGAAGAAGATGTAGAGGTGCAGAAAGACAGGTGTAGAAGGAACAGGGTTGTAAAGATGCATGAGTGTGGATAAATGGAGTTAGGTGAAAAGAGAGAGAAGACTGTTTGATGGATGTATTCATGATCCGTGAGTCATTTATGCGAGCTACATGCTCTCCGCAGCTGTCGTCAGTCTCACCTTGAACATAAGCCTGGGTGCACATTATTAGCAAGTGGATAATGATTGAGCATAGAGATTACTGGCGGAACACCTGGAGTGACATATCCCCCCGATAAACATTCCCTTCCTTTTTATTACTTATTTCCATTTTTATATTCATTTGCTACGAACGGCAAATAGCTCTATAGATCAGCTCCAGTGGAGCTTTTTGTGGTATATGACCACATAAATAATCACAGTTATCCCAGTTATAACAGATAACCAGATGTGCACAGTTTATCGCTCAGTGTAATAAGCAGGTGTTTTAAATCAGATGGACTCACTTGTTGCCTAGACAGGTTTCAAGAAGAAAAGAGGGGACATAAGGGAAGAAGAGAGGTCAGAGGGGCTCGTCCTCCTTCTAAAAGTTGTCAAAAAACAAAAAGAGCCTGTCTGCTTTATGTGGAGTAAATCTCCACCTGTATTGTTATGTTTATTGCTATAACCCTTACCCACAAGGGTTTCCCCTTGGTGGCATGCTTCATGACTGGAGTCAGCCTGTTCTGCTGTGGAACTGGGCCTGCTGTGACCTGCGAAGTACGTGGGAGCACTTTTTTTTTTTTAAGGTACACATAGACATAATCATTTATTAGAACATTTCAATATAACAGGGTAAAAAACCCACACACCCCATCAACAACCAATCTTCCAGCATTCAAACTTCAACACATTCGTAGATCACACACAGTCATTCTCATACACGATTCATTCATTCATTCAACTCAGATAAGTATTAAGAAATAATGCTCTGAGAACATCCTGAATAGTCCTCTCAGCCATCGGCCGGGGATTGGTAATTATATGTTCAGGGCAAGTTGTTTCAACGCCGACGCGCGTTTCGGTGCCAGGCCTGTAGACTGGCAGCTCCTTCGTCAGGGCAAGAAAAGAAAAGGTGAGGGGGTGGTAGTTGACAAAATAACAATTGCTTCTGATATCCAGGCACTATTCAGGCCTGAGTTCGCTAAAGTAGTCCGCCCAGGGTGGGAGAGAGATGGTTGGTCTTTTTAAATACAAGATTTCGGAACCTTCCTGATGTCCTAAGTGCAGATGACGTTCTGATGTAAGAATAACGCAGCATGGTAGAGGGTTCGGGCCGGAAGCCACAGGCGGCCTACTTGATCGCGTTTACGATTAAGTGCTGGGCAGCTTTCCTTATTTCACACACTAGGTGGTCCGGGTGGTTAACGGCTTTCCGCACACATCCGCATTCAATTACAAGATCTGCTCTATCGGTTTTTTTAAACAACGGGTACCGTCAGGGTCTGAGACGGTACCTGTGGGGATTCCTCTTCGCTTCACATCCGAGCACTTATAGATGTATAATAAAAGATGAAAACAAATAAACAAATAGGAGTGGGAGGAGTCCTTTATGTGAGAAATAAAAATACTTGCCTAGTAGATTTGTTTTAATTTATTCGGACCTCTAGTCTGTATGATTAAAAACGGGGAAAGGGAAAGTCAAGGTAATAATGTGCCTGAGTTTCTAAGGGTCTACAAGTTTCAAGCCATACCCCATGGCTTCTCTTCAGTACCAAGGAACTGAACTCCCTGATACCACTCCTTTTATATCATATAGCTGCACACACTCTGCATGCTAAAGATATAGAATATATACATATAGCACCTATTTGGTGTTATAGCTTGATAATCTGCAGCTCTGAACGAGGAAGCAGTTCCATTTCCAAGCCGCCATTTCTGTTTTCAGTGGTCTAGCCTAATGAGAAGCATAGACGCTTATGCGTACCTGCCTTGACATGCTTATATGCAAATGAGATGCATAGAAACTCAGGGACATGATTACCTTGACTTTCATTTTCTCCGTTTTTAATCATACAGACTAGAGGTCCAAATAAATAACATTTTCCTACTAGGCAGGTATTTTTTCCTCACGTAAAAGACCTCCCACTCCTTTTTGTTCACTTGTTTTTATAATTTGTATACATTTATAATTGCTACCACATAGCTCGTAGGTCGCAGCACGCCCTGTTCCTTAGTGGAACGGGATGGACCCAATGATGAAGCATGCCACCAAAGGTAAAACCTGGTGGGTGAGTGTTATATATTACAACATAACGCTTTCCCATACATGTGGAGGTTTAGTCCATATAAAGCAAGGTGGTTCTTTTTGTTTTTTGACACTGTCAAGACAGGGCTTGTCCTACACAGCACTCTTTTCTATGGGGCCTTTTCTTCTTGTCCTGTCAACTGACTGTCCTGTCCAGTTTGTTACCCTCTTTTGTGGGTCTTTTGCCACACATTCTGGTGCCTATCCAAATGCTGCAACCTCCACACCTCCACTAGCATGCCCCCAATGTTAAGAAATAAAAGGTACATATTTAGAGCTATGAAAGCCTAGAGGACAATGCGGGACTCTCTGATTCAAACATTGCATTGTCCATTTAGACAGCCTATTGAAGACAAGGCTTTCAGTAACCTTTTTCCACAGTCTCTGGGACTCGGCCGTGGTCCAATCCTTGTCAAGATCATCAGAAGGGGACTTGGAGAAGATTGAGAGCAACTCTTTCTTTCTTTCCCTGCTGGGGATCACAAAGCAGATGGGAGAAGAGCAATCGTATCAACATCTTACTCAAGAGGAACCTCAAACTTCCGTTCTGCTCCTACTTCCGGAAGATCCGTATCTGGCTGTGGTTTCTGTTCTTGACTTTCCTGCAATGATTCGGTTTGTGATTGAGACTATTCCATTTCAGATTGATTGCTCCCCATGACTGTAGTCACTGCAGCAGTAAGAGAGATGGCCTTAGGTTTTGGTGGGATTGGTGCAGTTGATGCAGGGCTGATACTCTGAGTCTCTTTCTGCCTAGAGGACAATGTAGCAGGTATGTTGCATTTCCTTGAAAAGGATGAGTGCTTGAAGCCTGTAGTGGCAACTGGCTTCTTCTCCTCCCCACTGGCCACCTTCTTGGAGGAACCTCCTTCTTTAGGGACGCTGAATAGCACTTATTGAGTAAATTAATTATCTGATTATATTCTACTAGAAGCCCGTCCCGACCTTGTCCGGGAGCAATCAGGCTTCAGGGCCCCCGCCCGCCCCGACATTGTCCGTGGGTCCCCCGGAGTACCAGCCTATCCGACCTTGGCTTCAGGGCCACTGCCCGCCCCGACATTGTCCGTGGGTCCCCCGGAGCCTTGCCTCATCCGCCGCACCTCCCCGCGCTCCTGAGTTCACCGGTCAGCCGCTCCTCGATGCTCCTCCCCTCTCCTCCCCACCTGTCTGCCGCTCCTCTCCGCTCCTCCCAGCCTGTCCGCCACTCCTCACCGCTCGTCCCCGCCTGTCCGCCACTCCTCCCCGCGCTCATGTCCGCCACTCCTATTCGTGCTCCTGGACGTCGCTCCTCCCCGCGCTCCTGATGTCAGCACGCACGTCGCGGCCGGCGCTACTTCCATGGGACTACTTTTTTTTTCTCGCAAATTTTTTAAATAACGTATATTTTTTACATTTATATAGCCTATGTCCATCTGCACACCCTGACAATTTCAACGATGTATCGGGTGTGTGTATTGGCGCTGTGGTTCCCGAGTTTACCCACCTCAAAGGTTCAAAGTTCTTCCTTTATAATAGTAGTATAGACTTCCACGCCAGTATTCTTTGAAATCTTGCTTCACCTTTCTCTGTTTTCTACCTCATTTAGTAGGAAATTTGTCTCTATTAGTTAATTAATCACTGCTAATGCCTGTTCCAGACTACAGGCCATAAGTTTGAATCCTACCAAGGCCAACATAACCTTCCATCCTTGCGAGGACAGTTAACTGAGAACCATCAAATTTATGAAAAGAAGAACTCATTGATAACAGCACATTAAAATGACAAAATGGTGGTATGGATAGGTAAAAAAAAATAAGTTGGCATTATTTTCTCTCCCACAATCTCCTGTAAGGGTTTGAGCAGATTCTCCAAGGGCCCTCAACTCAGTGCCATATATAATAATGCTTTGGGAATAAGTGACTGTCACTACCAGTGTGCCCAAAATTCTTCAATGGGTGGCCCCATGCAGCCCAAAGACTAATGAGGATCTCGATATTGATATGGGAGACTCGGGTGTACCATATCACATTCTTTAGGGGGGGGGCAATCATTTTGCACTACGCCACTGGCTTTCCTCTCAGTGTAATTGTGTTGTGGGCTAATCTCCCATCACTGCTCAGTGGTCTGAGAAGATTAGTCCTTCCTGCTCAGTTGTAGCAGGGAGGAGAGCAACAGCTGTGACTGCATGTTAGATAGAGTCTGTGGTTTGAAGTATAACCCCCACACACAGAAAAGTGACAGGAAAGAGCGGTAACACCTCTGCTGCTACAGACGGGTATTATGAAGATCACACAGTGCTATAGTGTACACCTGGACAGTGAATTTCGACCATGAAAATGTTTTCTTCGCCTCGATTGCTGCTGGAAATCAAAATGTCCGGGGAGCAAGTGGGACATAAATGTTCATACATTTAAACATGCGCACAGCTGCTTGAGGGGTACTAATTCATTAGGCCCAGGGAAGAACCACTTAATTATAATCTGGGTTAATTGAACTATGTGGCGGGGACGATCATGCCTCAGAGTTGCCTTCATTTGATGGCAAAAAAATGCAAACTAAGCAGCATAATGCATTACATTTTGTGCTAGTATTACTTAGTTATTACAATTCTTAACACTGTCTGCGTGTCGGTTTTACTTCATTAATACAAGTTTAACACCCTGATATAGCAATATTCAAGGGAAAGGTGACCAGTCAAACTTTGTGAGGGGCCTTCCATTGCACTGCAACTTATAACCACACTTTTAGTCACTGTTGATCGGTGTGAGCTACAAACAAAACATTCTTTTTGTTAAAATTTTCAGATTATGCAGACGTTGATGGATAATGTGGCAAATGTGGCAAACGACACGAAAATAGCATGAGTGCAGTGACCATGATTATAAGCACTTGCACAGGAAAACTCTCCTCAGACCCCCCAAAAAGCGAAAAGAGGTGTGCAGAGGGAGGCCTAGCTACGAACCTTACCCGAGTTTAGGAAAAAGAACAGCGAAGCACGTCTTTTCCTAGAAGCAAAACTCATGTGCTCTACTCTCATTCTTGTAGTGTTGGGTCAGGTAAGAGCAATGAGTGGTTAGATGATTGGATCTACAAATCATTAACGTGTCCTACACATTTCTTCTTGCGCCATGAGTACTGCATACATTCAAACGGAGCTCCCGGTCTCTGCAGGAACCAACAACACGTCATTAATAATACGGCGCAGAGGCACAGCAGAGGCACAGCACTGATGTCAGCACGCACGTGGCGGCCAGCGCTACTTCAATGGGACAACTTTTTTTTTCTCGGAAATATTTTAAATAACGTATATTTTTTAAATTTATATAGCCTATGTCCATCTGCACACCCTGACAATTTCAACGATGTATCAGGTGTGTGGATTGGCGCTGTGGTTCCCGAGTTTACCCGCCTCAAAGGTTCAAAGTTCTTCCTTTATAATAGTAGTATAGACTACAATGTTTGGCTTTCCCAGCCATAGGTGGCCGAACTTGTTTCAATGCACCTAAACGTGAGCATGAAAGTAAAAGTTGTTGTGGCCCCACACAACCCCTCTCGAAATATTGGTTGATTTGGTTTACTTGCTTTTTCGGTTATTAACAGTCCTTTAAATGGAATCAGGGATCCAGTGATAATTCAAACCCAATTTCACAATTTTGAATATCACACACAATTTTTGCACTAAGAAAAATATACTTTACATTTTAAAGTATTTTTTTTCAACAATCTAATCCTGTTTCTTAGTACATGTGCAATATTCATAAGAAAATAATTAGAATAGCACTAATGCATGTCACTTACTGTGAGAACAATATTAACATTTCTAACATGGTTGGAATGTCTTTGGCAAACTAGCACCCTAAAGACTACTTCTATTCACCTCACTATGACATCATGGACTAGTTAACCTGCTTATAGAGGTTCTTGGGATTCAGCATACTGCATAGCTGTGCACAGCGAAAAAGCTTTGATTATCGTGCTTTAGCCGGGATAGAGTGTTGCCTCGAAAGGAAAACAAAAATCAACTAGGCTTAGCTTCTCTCTTCTCAAAATTGGCTTGGTATTACCTTTAGCATAGGAATGTATGCTGCAGCATATATCAGTCTGGTAGTCTCTGGAAGGCTCTGTGGTGCGATAATCTTGGGCGAAGACATCTCTCAATCAGTCGCCACTTCATGGGGTCTTTATAGCATTGCCCACTGACATTTTACCTGCATTGGGGAATTCCCACTTAGTTCTGGATATAATTGGTATGAACCAATATATAGTTCAAGACAAACCAGTTTAAACCAGTATGACAACAATTTGTACATTCAGAATTCATTGTTTACATTATACATTCCCTATCTGACCTTGAAATTTAGATATCAGTGACATTTTCCCAGACTTAGGTCGCCTTAGGTATTTTTCAAGTTCATTGTCTGGATGCTTTTTCTCTTGACTCTTCAAAAGATAAGGATAGATGGTGTCTGGGTCAAAGGTAGACAGGCTAATGTATCGATTGGGCACAAAATGGAATATGTCCTTCGGGTCTTTATGATAAACTAGCAGTTAGCACTAGGAGCAGAAGCACTTATCGGAGAAAGTCTCAGGCGTCACTGCTCGCTAATTCCTTTGTGGACTTCTCTCTATATCAGTACTGGGTGTGATGTTTTCTGCGGCATCTGCAAGAAAAGCAAAAACAAACTCACTGAAATGTGGGCAGTAAAAAGAATCTAACCAATGTAATACAAATTAAGTCATCATTGTCATCATCATCCACATCATCCCAAATGCTTAATAGTGCACCCACAACATGCTTAAACTATTTTTTCACATTACAACATAAATGCTTAGTTTGTGTTCCCCCAGAGATTGAGAACTCTATAGGAGTCAGGGGGTGCGGGGAACAAATATAATAAATACATCAAGTAATTGCAAGATCCCCCACCAGGGCCTATGTGAACTCTCTGACAGGTGGGGGAGACAGGCAAATGTTTTTAAAAATGCATTAAATAATTGCTGACACCCCACCAGGATCCCTTCGGACTTTATGGGAGGCAGGTGGGAAAAAATTGAAAAAAATAATTAAAACAACAACATTGTACTCAAATCAGCCACACGCACAAATAAATATATCAGGAAAAAATAAAAAAAATAATACAAATGTCATAGGCATCGTCTATCAAATGTTGCTAAAAACTTGCTTTTAAAAGTGCAATAAATGGATTGAAGCTCACATTGGCTGCACAAAATGGTGAAAGCTAGCACACCCACTACATGAGCACTGAAGAAGGAGGAATGGAAAACGAAGTCAAAATGGCTACCAAACACACACATACTAACTGACTCCTCAAAGAGGTGGTCACCGCATGGTCAGCAAAGAAAGAGGCATAGAAAACAAAGACAAAATTGACACCACACACAAACAAACACACACACACAAACCCAAACACATGCATATTGGCTATGCAAAATGGCCCTCACCACATGGCCAGCCAAGACGTAGGCATGGAGAACAAAGATAACGTGGTAGCTTAAGCTAAACACACACACTGGCAAAAATAAAAAACAATACATTAAATAATTGCTGGTGCCCCGTCATAGCCCATGGGAATTATATGGGAGGTAGGCAAACAACGAAAAAATGAATAAAAATAACTGCACCAGCTACAAACACAAATAAATATATCAGGAAAAAATAAAAATAAAATGAACAAAGAAGTCATAGGCCACTTCTGTCAATGTTCCTAGAAAATGGCTCTTACAAGAGGACTAAAAGGATTGAAGCACACACTGGCTGCACAAAATGGTGGAGTCTAGCTGATTCCCCACATGCCTGCTGAAGGAGGCCTTGTAAAGAAAGATAAAATGGCCACCAAACACACACACACGCTAATTGGCTCAACAAAATGGTAGACGCTGCATAGACAACAAAGAAGGAGGCATAGAGAATAAAGATAAAACAGCCACCAAACAAACTCATGCACACACTAACTGACTCCACAAAATGGAGGTTGCCACATGGCAAGTACAGAAGGAGGCATAGAGAAAAATGGCAAAATGGCCAATACACACACAGACACACACACATAGGCTACACAAAATGGCCACTGCAGCGTAGCGAGCAAAAAAGCATATAAAACAGCAGCAATGAGATTGTGAAAAAGGGGTAAAAAATACACCCAAAGCCTGGTGCTGGCCAGACTACACCACAAACAGAAAAGCAACATCACAGTAAAATGGTAAACAAATCAGTGAAACCCACACAAGGAGATCAAAAAAGTATATTTCGCACTAGGCCTCCACCTTAAAAAAAGTGCTAATTTCATCTTAAAAAGAGTTCACCCCACATGTCTTTCGGGCCACCATAAAAGATGATGACATATGTGTCTAAACTTGGGTTTCTATGGGAAATCCAGGCAGAGGTTATCACAGAGGTCAATGCAAAACATATCTATTACCAACAAACCTGCTGTCATATGGGGAGCAGTGTGTGTGTGTCAAAGTGCACTGAATAAAAAGCCACAGCCTGCCTTTGTTGCGTTTTCGCAAAGCAATAGGACTAATATTGGATGGAAAAATGTACATCCCTTTGTACCTTTGTAATATTTTGAATATATCTTCATGTGTGTTTTTTTTATTGTAATACACTTGCTTCAAATGTATATAATACTACAAGGTTAAGTTATTTTTCACTGTATATATTTACAGAACACACTGCCTTGTTTCGATTGTACACATTGAGAAATGTTTCATATGCTCATGTTTGGGTTATGTTTGTGCATTTGTAAAAATTGAAAAAGGAAGTAAGAAAAAAGAAAATATTCCAACGTTAATTAAAAAATCGTTTGGGTATTCAAGTATTGTTGAATCTATGGTGTCAGAGGCACGTTGCTGTTGTATAAAGTGCACTGAATAAAGCACACAGGGTATGCTTTTGTCAGAAATGCATGCAGGGGCAGCGCTATATAGAAACCTGCGCTGCCCACATAACGTAAACTGCTGCTATATGTCAGGACATATTGCAAAGTCTACTTTGCAATGAAAAGCCCCTCTGATGTTGAATAGCTTTCATTGGAAGGGGTCTGAAGATTCTGTCTTATTTACCCTTATTTGACAAAGCCCTGCACTTTGAACATTTGCGGAATCCATTAGTAGAAGTCAACAATGTTTTTGATGTTCTTACCTCTGGGCTGCTTTTTATCAGGGTCCCACTCATGGAATAAGCTCTGCAGTACATGATTACTGGATTTTTTGGACCCAATAATTGAGTCTTATTTAACCACATGCCAATGTTTGTGTAGCATTGACCTGCTAAATATAGTTATAAATCAACACCCACTTTTTTTCTGCTTCCATTCTTTTTTAGAAAAAAGGATCGTGTCACGTTTTTTTTTGGTTGACTACCTCATGTGTTCGTCCCAGTAACTTGGAATTGGACCCTCTTTGGTTAAATCGTAACATCCTAGAAATATAACATCCAACATTGTCAGACAAGGTGCTGCGACTCCCTTTTGCTCTAAGCATTTCGGCATATGGAATGCACTCTTTAGTGTATTTTGGGTGTAAGCTTGATACATGCAGTGTGGTGTTTCCTGCAGTCTCCTTCCTATGCAACTTGGTTTTTTATCTTGTTGTTTTGAATAAAGACTACCAAATCCAGAAAGGTCACACTTGTCCTAATTATTTGGCTAGTGTAATGTAGGTTCAGATTGTTATAGTTAATTTCATTAACAAAACTCCATCGCAATTTCATCTGACCCACTTCACATCACAAATAGATCATCGATGAATCGAGACCAAACAATAACATGATCATCCCACATTTCTTTGTGGTAGATGAGAAGCACCTGTTCCTCCCACCAGCCCATGTGTAAACATGGATAGCTGGGTACGAAACAGGTGCCCGTCGCAGTGTTAAGGAACTGATGAAATACCTCATTGTTTAAAAGGGAAGTCATTATTTTTCAAACACCATTGGATCACTGCGATAAACATTTGAGTATGTTTGTATAGTACCAATGGGCGAGTTTGCAAGAAATGCCTCACTGCCCATAACCCTTCGCAGTGACGGATGCTGGTGTACAGCATTGAACCATCAAGAGAAATTAACAGATATTGGTTGTCCCATGGAATGTCATAAACCAATTTTAAAAAGTCACTAGTATCTTTTATATATGATGGTAGACTCCTGACATTCTCTTGGGGAAAATAGTCAATATATTTTGACGTCTTTTCAAGGAGACTACCTTGAGCCAATATTATCGGTCTCCCTGGTGGCATAGTCGGATTCTTGTGGATTTTTGGAAGTGCACAAATAGCTTTTTCGGTTGATCATTGCGTAAAAATAGATGCTCATCCTCACTCAACAGACCACTATTTCTTTTGTTTTTACAGAGTTTTATATAGCGCAAACTTGACCCGAAGGTAATGGGTATCAGAGCGTTTTACACGAGCACCAGTTGCATTTCCATGAGGACACAACTTTACAGGACTATTGCACCACTCTGTTAGTTCGGACATGTATCATACCTTCACCTGTGTGAGATCATTGCAGTTGCTTCTCACATAACACTCTTCATTATTGGCTTGATTATGTGCTTCTTTTTTTGTGTAGCTCAGCTGGCCAGAGGACAATGTTTCCAAATATTCCCATCATCATGCGCTTTTAGTTTGGTTATTACAGCTCGATATTTTCTTTGATGTGATTTGATAGGCATTGCTTTTTTGTTTGCATTCTAGTGTAGGGATTTGACACAACCGATTAGGAATCAATTGAAGACATACACCGCATCGTGTGGAGTTACCGGTATAAACATGGATTGTGGTCTAAACAGTGAATCCACTTTTTTCCCACACATTCAACATTTTGGACTTCGATAACACTTTCCTCTGAAATTGACCCAACATTCCCAAAACCTTTATTTTCAAGTTCACTCAGTTCCTTTATGAGCTCTAAACTGGAGACTTTTCAATTGTTATTGGTCATGGTCATCTCTTGGTGGTGCTTTAGTCAGTTTTTTCTCCTTTTGCATGTGAAATTTAATCAATTTTAGCTTATGAATAAACTTAAAACTGTCAATACGAGTCTGACTGTAATTCAATGTACTTTCAGAACGATATGAATAAACCCACGGATATAATTTGTTTCTCCGCTTCATTGAGTTATATCCTGTAGATTAATGATGGATTGAGTGTTGCACAAGTTGTTTATTTTTGTTTTCATGATTTTTCCAAGTTGGATTTTACCTTTGGAGTACGTCTGACTTCTGAGCCTCCTCCCTTTGTGTTTTTGTGTCTTTGATCTCTTGGTCTGAGGGTTTGGAGCCTGTCCATTGGTAAAAAATCTAACTCTTCAGTGGATGTCTTGCCTTCCACACCCACAGGTGCCACCTTTTTCATGCTATCATCCATATGGGTTTCCAAATCGGAACTCAGCTTGGTTTCAGTATGAGCAGGTTTCCACTCCTTCAACGATCTGTGCTTTCCATAATTTTATGCCTTTTCATGCTATTGACATGGCAAGCAAATGTAAAAACTTGGGACCTGTGTAATCCTGTTTATCCTTTATGAATTTCTGGGCTTTGCGCCCCTGGATAATTTATTATGCTTTTTCAAACAGACATCTGTGTCCTCTCTGTATTGTTTAATCAACTCTTGCAGAGGGTGCTGGTCAAGTACCTTGGTAAGCGAATCGATTTCCTGTGATAACTTTGTTTTATCAATGTCGCCATATTTTACAAGAATAGGGATTAGGCGATTGGAAGCCTCCAATGACTCTCCGCCCATTCCACTAACATCTCAGGATTCAAGTTCGAAAGCTAAGTGGGATCAATATTTGTTGCCCCTTATATATTTAAACCAAAATTCACCAGTTATTGTTATCTCAAGTGATATAAATCATGCGCTAAGGTAACTATAACTCGCGCCCTGTCATGCTGTTTTCTCAGCAATGATTTAATTGTGAATGTTACAGTGATATTATCATTGATGCCATAGAAGATGTCATGAGTGATGAAATATGTGGGGTAATTAGTAGTGCATGGCAAGGGCGTGAGGTATAGTCACCTTAGGGCGCGAGTTATAGATACTTAAGCAAACTGTAACTGGCGAATGTCAGTGGTTGGGCACGGTTAATGGTATGTTGTAACTGAAATTTTCACCTAACCATAAAGTTACTTTAACCTTTGTTTTTTCCATTGAATTTCCAAGTTTCTTTTATTGTAAAGTATTATTTTATTTCCATACGTAAAGCCAGCTCCCCGCCAGCATGGCCTATATTCCGTGGGGTTTTTTTTTATCTAAGGGAATGGGGACACAGCCCATCTCATCATGCCCCATTTTTATTTTTCAGTTTTATGCAGTTTGAACTCTACCAAAGGTATTGGAAGACTTTACATGAGCACCAGTTACATTACACATTTATTTTTTATTTTTTTAAGCATGGGGAGATTCAGTGATTTGCCCAGAATCACAGTATGTTGAGCTGAGGCCAACAATTGAACCCGGTTCTCCAGTACCACAGTTGTCAGCTCTGGCTGTTACTCCACATCCTCTCTTTTCAGGCCTTTGTTTTTTTTAGGTCTTGTCTATTCCATCCCGTAGGGATGGTAGGCGAGATTATAGTAGGCTTCTGAAAAGTCTCCCCAAACAGCGGATTCGATACAGTTCATGTGAGCCAGGCGTGTGCACATCACATCACACACCATTTGTAATCAGCTTGTGAGCCTCGGCATCAGACTTCAAAGGATCGGCTCCCCCGTCCCCCCAGACTTCAAAGGAATCCGCTCCGCTCCCCCGCCCCCCCACGCAATGCAGAGAGCTTGTTTTTTACTGCTCCGAGAGGCTTCTTTGCATCAACCTGACTGCATGCTTGTTTAATGTGGTGGATACTCACTGCCATCTAGTGGCCATGTTTTATTATGAAAAGCTTCACCCTCCGGTCCCCTTCCCTCGTCCTCCCCTCACGGCCTCAAGCACCATCGCTCCAGGGCTTCCATCCCAAGTATGTGAACAAAAAAAGGGGCATATGTTTATTTAATCACAGTGGGAAGAGGCTGCTCTCTTCCAATGCCCTCAGAGCTCAGCAGAAAGGCACCCACGGTCTCCAACTGGGCGATCACCATCAAAACAAGTTTTAACAAGAAACTAATCTCCGCCTCAACCACAACTGGACCACAAGTTTTAAAAACGCCTGTCTGCATCCGCCTTTGAGGCGTGTACATAACACTAAACAATGCCGGGCAAAAAAGACGCTCGCCCGTCTTTTTTAGAGCGCACATTGATCACAACACCAAACGACTGCAAAACGCTCCAGCAACATCGAGGATTACTTACGCTCTTAACGCCCCCCCAAAACACAGCCATGCACAAAGGCACCCTCTTCTCCGACTGCCCGCTTAAAAAGAAACGAGGGCTTGAAAGGCTACCACCCACTGAACTTCTAAGGTCCTCAGGAAGTACTTATGTTGATGGCACAATGAACGGCCACCCAAATACGTGCACCCAGTCTACAACACCGCAAAACACGGGCATATATTTAGAAAGTACAGAAAAAAACACCCTCAATTCCCCTCACACTCATATCCCCTCACCCTCCCTTACACCCTCACACAACCTCACCCTCACACACCCTCACTCTCACACACCCCCTCACCCTCACACACCCCCTCACACTCCCCTCACCCTCACACACACCCTCACACCCCCTCACCCTCACAACCCCCACTCTCACATCCCCTCACCCTCACACAACCTCACCCTCACTCACCCTCTCACCCTCACACACCCTCACTCACCCTCACTCACCCTCACACACCCTCAGCCTCACACCCTCACACACCCTCACCCTCACATCCCCTCACCCTCACACCCCCTTGCCCTCACCCTCACATCCCCTCACTCACCCTCAGACTCTCACCCTCACACCCCCTCACCCTCACAACCCTCTCACCCTGACACACCCTCACACACCCTCACCCTCACACACCTTCACACTCACAAACCCCCTCATCCCCTCACACCCCCAAACCTCCTCACACTCACACATCCCTTCACCCTAACACCCTCTCACCCCCTTCACCCTCACACACCCTCACCCTCACACACCCGCACACACATTCACCCTCACACACCCTCTCACACACCCCCTCACCCTCACACGCCCTCACTCTCACAAACCCTCACTCTCATACCCCCTCACCCTCACACCTCCTCACCCTCACTCACACCCCTATCACCCTCACAACCCTCTCACCCTCACACCCCCTCACCCTCACACACCCTCAACCACTCACACCCTCAACCACTCTCACCCTCACCCACCCTCACACCCCCTCACCCTCACACACTCACCCTCACACACCCTTACCCTCACACACCCTCTCACCCTCACACACCCTCTCACCCTCACACACTCTTACCCTCACACCCCCTCACCCTCACACCCTCACCCTCACACCCCCCCTCACCCTCACACCCCCTCACCCTCACACCCCCTCACATCGCCTCACACATCCTCACCCTCACACCCACTCACACCCCTTCACCCTCACCCCTTCACACACCCTCACCCTCACACACCCTCACCCTCACAACCTCACACACCCTCTCACCCTCACATCCCCTCTCACCCTCACACCCCCATCACCCTCACATTCCCTCAAATACCCTCACACACCCTCTCGCTCACACAACCTCACCCTCGCACCCTTACACACCCTCTCATCCTCACACACCCTCACCCTCACACACCGTCACCTTCACACCCCCTCACCTTCACACACCCTCACAACCCCACACCCACTCACCCTCACACACCCCTCACCCTCACACACACCCTCACACCCCCCTCACCCCCCTCACTTTCACACCCCCTCACACACTCACCCTCACACACACCCTCACCCTCACCCTCACACCCCCTCACCCTCACACACCCTCACCATCACACACCCTTACACACCTTCACAGACTCTCACCCGCACACCGCCTGCCTCTACACACACCCTCACACACTGTCACCCACCCTCACCCACACTCACCCTCTTACCCTCACACATCCTCTCAAACACACTGTCACCCTCACACACCCTTGCCCTCACACACACTCTCACCCTCACACACCTCTCACTCTCATACACCTCTCACCCTCACACATACTCTCACCCTCACACCCCCTCACCCTCACACACCCTGGCACCATTCACCCTCACACACAACCTCACCCTCACACCCCCCACACCCTCTCACCCTCACCCCCCACACCCTCACACCCCCTCACCCTCCTCACCCTCACACACCCCCTCACCCTCACACCCCCTCACTCTCACACCCCCTCACTCTCACACCCCCTCACCCTAACACACCCCCTCACACCCCCTCACCCTCACACACCTTCACCCTCAAATACCCTCACACACCCTCTCATCCTCACACACCCTCACTCACCCTCACCCTCACCCTCACACACTCTCACCCTCACACCCCCTCACCCTCACACCCCCTCACCCTCACACCCCCTCAATCCCTGTCACTCTCACACACCATCACACATCCTCACCATCACACCCCCTCACCCTTACACACCCCCTCACCCTCACACCCCCCTCACCCTCACACCCCCTCACCCGCACACCCCTCACACCCCCTCATCACACCCCCTCACCCTTACACACCCCCTCACCCTCACACACCCCCTCACCCTCACACCCCCTCACTCTCACACACCCTCACCCTCACCCTCACACACCCTCTCACCCTCACACACCCTCACTCACCCTCACACCCTCATCCTCACACCCCTTCACACCCCCTCATCCTCACATCCCCTCACCCACTCACCCTCACACCCCATCACCATCACACTAACACCCCCTCACTTACCCTCACAGCCTCACCCTCACACCCCCTCACCCTGACACCCCTCTCACCCTCACACACCCTCATGCTCACACACCCTCACCCTCACACACCCTCACTCACCCTCACTCACCCACACTCACCCTCACTCACCCTCACACACCCTCACCAGCATAGCATAACAAAACATAGCATAGCATAACAAAAAAGCATAGCATAGAAAACAAAAGCATAGGATAGCAAAGCATAGCATAACAAAACAAAGTATAGGATAGCAAAACAAAACATAACATAACAAAACAAAACATAGCATAACAAAGCATAGCATAACAAAACATAGCATAACAAAACAAATCATAGCATAACATAAAGCATAGCAAAACAAAACATAGCACAGTATAACTAAATATAGCATAGCATAACAAAGCAAAGTATAGCATAACAGAACATAACATAGAAAAACAAAGCATAGCATAATAAAACATGATTTATCTTTCCCTCTACACACACCCTCACACCACCCTCACTCACCCTCACCCTCTCACCCTCACACACACTCTCACCCTCACACACCCGCACACACCCTCTCACCCTCACACGCACTCTCACCTTCACACCCCCTCACCCTCACACACCCTCACCCTCACACCGCCTCACCCTCACCCCCCACACCTCCTCACTGTCACCCCCTCACCCTCACAAACCCCCTTACCCCCCTCACTCTCACACCCCCTCACCCTAACACCCCCTCACCCTGACACCCCCTCACCCTCACACACACCCTCACCCTCACACCCCTCACACCCCCTCACCCTCACACACCCCTCACCCTCACACACCCCCTCACACGCCCCCTCACCCTCACACCCCTTCACTCTCACACCCCTTCACACTCACACCCCCTCACCCTCACACACCCTGACTCTCACACACCCTCTCACCCTCACACACCCTCACTCACCCTCACCCTCACCCTCACACACCCTCACTCCCTCACCCCATCACCCACACACCTCACCCTCAAACCCCCTCACTTACCCTCACCCCCTCCCCCTCACACCCCCTCTCCCTCACAACCCTCTCACCCTCACACACCCTCCCCCCTCACCCTCACACCCCTCAACCTCACACACCCTCACTCTCACACACCCTCACTCACCCTCACGCACCCTCACTCACCCTCACACACCCTCACCAGCATAGCATAACAAAACATAGCATAGCATAACAAAAAAGCATAGCATAACAAAAAAAGCATAGGATAGAAAAATATAGCATAGCATAACAAAACAAAGCATAGGATAGCAAAACAAAACAGCATAACAAAACAAAACATAGCATAACAAAGCATAGCATAATAAATCATAGCATAACAAAACAAAGCATAGCATAACATAACAAAGCATAGCAAATTTAAACATAGCATAGTATAACAAAACATAGCATAGCATAACAAAGCATAGAATAGCATAACAAAACATAGCATAGCAAAACAAAGCATAGCATAATGAAACACAATAAAACATAGCATAGCATAACAAAACATAGCATAGCAATGCATAGCATAGAAAAACACAACAAAACATAGCATAGCATAACAAAACATAGCATAACAAAGCATAGCATAGCAAAAGACAACAAAACATAGAATAGCATAACACAACAAAACATAGCATAGCATAACAATTCAAGGCATAGGATAGCAAAACATAACCTAGCATAGCATAACAAAACATAGCATAACAAAACACAACAACACATAGCATAACAAAACATAGCAACACAACAAACCATAGCATAGCTTAACAAAACATAGCATAGCAAAACAAAACATATAATAGCATGGCAAAACATAGCATAGCATACAAAACACAACAAAACATAGCATAGCACAACAAAACATAGCATAGCAAAACAAAGCATAGCATAATAAAACATAACAAAGAATAGCATATCATAACAAAACATAGCATAGCATAACAAAGCATAGCAGAACAAACATAGCATAGCATAACAAAACTTAGCATAGCACAACACAGCATAGCATAGCATAACAAATCAAAGCATAATATGGCAAAACATAGCATAGCTTCACGAAACAAAACATAGGATAGCAAAACAAAACATAGCACAGCACACAGCATCACTCAGCACCACCACAGCATCACTCGGGGGCACCACAACATCACTATGCGCAACCACAGCATCACTGAACGCCACAGCATCACTCATTCGCCATTACAACATCACTCAGCGCCACCACAGCATCAATCTGTGCAACCACTCAACAACAACTGGTTCAAATATGTTCTCTCAATGTTTCAAGCTGTATTACAAATGTAACAAAAAGATGTTAATATTTCACTTCTGTTCTTGGATTGTCTTCACAATAAAATACACTGAACATAATCTTCACAACAGTTATTTACACAAGTTTAAGCTATTGCCATTATAAATTACAATAACTTTTATTTAAGTATTAATTATTTAAAAAAAGTTAAAAGCCATTGTTATTTGTATTATCAATACATGTACGTCAAGTAAATACAACACATATTGCATTACTAATGCTATAGGTGTCCCATTTGCGAAAGTTAGAACTATTGGTATTGTAAATAACAAAGCTATTAATTTCGCTATTTTAAAAAACAAAACATAAATAAAAAAATTGTCATGTACAATACCAATAGCTCAAACTTTCCTAATGCGAGACCTATTGCATTGCAAATGCTTGTTTTATTAAGGGGAGAGGGGCAAACAGCATCCCTCCCAGAGCCACTAAGGCTCCCGGGACCCCATCTCCTGAACCCTTATTTTAAAATAAGGGTATGGGTGGGCAAACCTTCTTCCAGAGCCACTAAGGGCCCCAGGAATACCATCCCCTAGTGCCTTTAAGGAAAGGGGCACATAACCAACCTCTAGAGCCAACAGTGGCTCCGGGGAACCTATCCCTCAGGGGAAAAATAAATATTTTAAGGGGCAGGCCCATGCAGCCCCCTACCTGAGCCTATAGAGGCCCCAGGGACCCTTTCCCCTGGGGAGCTAGTGGGTGGGTGCTGTAGTGCCCTACAACGGTACCCAGCAAACAGTACATTAGGGACTGCAGTGGGAACCCCGGGGCCCCTTGGCCTTAGCCAGCTCCCTGCATGTAGCCTTCCTGGGTGCTGTGGGAGCCGGCATTCTTCCTACCTGGCAGCAGCAGCTGTTTTGTTTGCTCCCATCGTGTGGAAGACATGGGTGTTTCCCAGCCCACAAGAGCGCAGGCAGGGAAACAGAAGTCTGCTCCCATCCTATGGGAGCATTTTTAAAGCTCCAGCTGAGTGAGAGCAAACACGCCTTAACTGCCCATGTTCCAGCAGGCAGGGAAAACACGTCTGCACCCTTCCGGCGGGAGCTTTATAAATGCTGCTGCCAGGTAGAAGCAGACATATGTTTCCCTGTCGCGCTATTGCAGACAGGGAAAACTCTGTGAACTGGTGGTGGGCTCCCTAGGACACAGTATTTGAGCCCTGGGGGGAGTTGTGGTTCCTGGGGCATTTACCGGCTCAGGGAGAGATGCCGGGTTGTCCTCCCCCTTAAAGTTAGGTTTAGCCCCGGGGACCCCCGCTCCTTTGAATTGGAATTTTGCCCAGGGGATGGGGGTCTCTGAAAACTATTGGGGCTCATGGAGGGGGACTACTCTCCCCAATTCCCTTACTTTACATGACAGTCCTGGGGGATGGGGTCCCCAGACCTCCCAGAGGCTTAAAGAGGGGGCCACACGCCCCTCCCTCAAAAAAAATGTTTTACAGCACTCTTGGGCCCTGGCTGACCCTGGGGGAGGGAGTTCTATAGTATCACATGAATTTGTGACAGAATTTAAAAAAGAGTTCTAAGATGGCTGCTGCCACATCCGTGTTGATGTGGTGGCAGCCAATCAGATCCCTGCATGTGATCTGTTGAGGCCGCAGACTCACCAACAGTGTGATACAATTTATTTCATCCTTAGTTACTCAAAAACTACTGAATGGATTTACACCACATCACAGAAAGCACTCTTTCTGGCCCAAGATTTATCTTCCTGCCATATCCATTCAAGCAAATTGGTTGTAGTTGAGCCTAAATGAGCTTAACGTTCCTATGCAAAAATGAATGGAGAAAACTGTTTTGGGACGCATCTTTTTTCTCAGCCCCTGCTTCACGGATCAGCCCCAAAACTTTCCAGTTTGGAGCTGAGACCTAAGATCATTTAACAAATAAAGATTTTGTGAAGAGACTGCTCTAAAGCCATGGGCAATTGTAGAACATCCTTGTGAACTACCAAGTTTCCTACTGCCTTTTTTGTATAATTTATGTGGCACTCTAAGGCTCAAAAGGTTTGTTTTGACTTGTACTGAGTGCTTCCGTGTATCTGGACAAGGCTATGTCTCTCTGATGAGCTATAACACAGCGAAACCCGTGTCGGCAACTGCTTCTATTCACTCCAAGTTGGTGTGGATGGTATTTTATCAGTCCTCCTATGCTGTAATACTGTGGCTAGAGTGAAAAAAGATTTTGCCATGTCATTTTTTAGCTCAGCATCAATGCATTCGCTAATCTTAAGCTTAGAGACTTTGCTGCAAAAAAGGCAAAGGACTTTTCTAGCTCGGCATGGTTAGCACTATACTAATCCTCTGCTAGAGAAACCGGCATTTGAGGTGAGCATCTTTGTCAGTGTCTGTAGTGTTGCAGAGCTTTCCATATAAAGGAGCTGCTCTCTACCCAAAGCTTTGCAACTACCCAGGGATCCCTACTTAATTTTTTGCATAATTTATTCGACACTAAGCCTGAAAGGGTATTGCTTTGATATATATGTTTGTGTGTTTTTATGTTATTCCCAATTATCTGCATGTATTCTTACCCCATGTATTTCATCTATGTATTGTGCTCATTAACCATACTAAAATATTCATAATATGTTTTCAATTAGTAACAGATATTAAACGTTCTCAAGTGAAAGTTAATAAATTCTATTTTTTGAAAGCGTGTTCCCAAGTTAGAAAATGTCAGATATAATTTTTTAAGCTAAATTTCCTTTTTCTGTGTGATAGAATGTAATGGTTAATTTGAATTAAACTGTTATGGGAAAATTATGTCATTGTAAAATAGTTTTTTAAAGTCAAATTCGTAAAAGTGTTTTGAAAAGCAATATTATCAGATGCGACCAGGCCTTCCTCTATACCGTTCTGTTCCACTCAGTAGTCTGGACTCGTGATTAGGGGAGCACCTATTGGCCATTCTGGATACCTCATTTGCATATAAACTTAATTTCAGACTCCTGAGTTTGCCAGTCCAGAACAATTCTAGCAATCCGGAGAAAAGCCCAGATTTTCACTGAACTTGAGTGTTAGAATCAGTAGTCGTAGCATATATGCACATGATGTGTAAATATTTTCTCTGCTAATCCTAGGCCACTCTACAAGAAACAGAAGGTTGTCACATATGGACTTAGGCCAGTCCAAATGGTGTACAATGAGTCTATCACTCCATCCTTAATCTGAGATATTATCTTTGCTGGAATATTAGTTTCAACAGGTGAGCATTAATGAACATCATACACATACATTATCCCTTTTAGACTATTAATTCTGAGTAATGGGCTATTGGATTTAGTAGTCTGTACATGCATGCTAATGATGTGAAGGGGAAATTGTCTTTGGGGGTTGTGGGAAGTCAGAAGTTTGTTTAAGTTATTTTACACTTAAAGCTATACTCCTGCTAGACCAACATAGTACCTAAAATGTTCATAGCTGCATTGTATATATCCCAAATGTTAGAATGTGATGAAGACAGTGTTTTAAAAGTCAGGTGGCTCGGTGGACTTATTTTAAAACCTCACAAAGGTTAACTGATGAAGAATCACACACTATGGCAGAGTTGGGTCTGTACAATTGTCTTCTGCTTAATTTCTGGTATTACATAAAGCACTGATTAAGACACATGAAGTGTGATAAATTGTTATTGTTATCTTTGTGTTAGTCAATATCTTTGGAAAAAGTTATTGGAGAGGCTTTTTGTTTCCCATTTTTTCAAAACTATGTTTGTCCAAGAAAGCATCAAAACCTCTTCGAGGTAGTCTGACTTTATTCTTGCCTCATTCGATCAGCACTATATGGTGGTGTCTCAATCTATGCATGTTCGTTTTAAGTCTGTGTGTGTATCTGTATGTGTTTGTGTGTATGTGAACACATGCATGTGTGTGTGTAACTGTCCCCCTCGACATGGATGTAACTTCTATCACTGACCCTCAGTATCTCGAGACAGCTAGAGCCATCTCTGACTTGATGAGGTGACATAATAGTGCTCTTTCTAGGGTTATTGTGGTCATCCACAACTACAAGATAGACACGCCTGGCATAATACTTTTCCAGAAATAATGATGGTCATTTAAGGCATAAAGTTGAGACTCTACCACACTTTGGTGCTCACCTGTGGTTCGATGTTGCCCATGGCATAATGGTGGTTATTATTGACATGTCATGGATATTTGGGGCCCTGCCACGATGGTACCAGCTACTTGCGTTGCTGCACTGCATTGCGTGAATTCCTAATAAATATGCCCCTCAGTGTCCAGAGTTCCTGTATTTAATGTAATGTCACGTTGGAACAAACAATTTTACATACAGTGGCTCATACTTAGCTAGTAGTGAGTTCAATAATGTTCAGGAATTCTGATTCTATCATCCGTCTTCTCAGATTCATGACACACATGAAACACTAATTGTGCCTGAAATGCACCCCTTAGTAAATGTCAACTTGACTGAGTTCTCGTCGACATACCTAAAATGTTATTTCCATGTTTGAGCCCTTAGGGGCATATTAGCAAGGGCTTTATCGCCACTTTAGCTGCATTTTTTGCTGCTAAAGCGGCGATTTTTCTATTGCCCTATCAGCAAGCTGTCGCTAACAGCTGTTAGCGACAGCTTCCAGGGGATAGCGACTGGTTGGGGGCCCGCTTTGCATGCCAGCGATATTTATCGCTAATGACATGCAAAGTGGGCGTACCCAAACAGGTAGCGACTGAAATCAGTCGCTAACACAGCTATCGCCAATTAGCCACTCAGGCGAAGCGATAAAAAAAGTCGCGCTAAGCGCGATTATCGCTAGTATTTAACACCTGCTGGAACCCTGACTTACCTGTATTCCTCAATGGGAGGTGGATCTTCAGGCTAGTCCATAAGTCCACCATGGCGTTAATGAATGAATATCGCTGGATTTCCAGCGATATTCAGGCATTTTGCTGCTAACGCTGGATATTTTATCACAGTGGAGCTAAAAGTTGCTAATAGCATGTTTTCTTCGCTAAAATATCCAGCGATAGGCAGCGATAAAAATAAACGCGCAAAGCGCGTTTTGCGATACATATTGCAAGTTCTTGATAATATGCCCCTTAGGTCTTTTTCCATGTTATTTACAGAATATTGCTCTACTGCAGAAGGGTGGCAAACATGCTGACTCAGAAACAAAAACGGTGTATGTGAAAGTGGTATCTCCTCATTTTTGCCCCAAAATCCATATGCACTGTGTGTCTGTGCATGTGTCTAAGTGTTAGAGTGTATATTTGTGTGCAAATCAACATTTTTACCAGGATTGTGGTGCCTTTCTTAGAAATGATATGAGTTCAGATCAGTCACCAGGACCCTTCCTCACCTTCTGACTGATCCTCAAAGAGGCTCTCTTATTGCGATGAGGATGATTAGATCTGGTGGAGCAGTGAACCTGCTACCTCCTTTTCTGCCCTCTCACACTGCCTGTCTACGTGTTTCTGCACAGAATTACCTAGCCTGTTCTTCGCCACCCTGTGTCCCTGGTTCCTGGGGCCAGGACTGAGGAAGCAGAAAGCTGCAGGTTGCATCTCTCATCTTACTAACTCCTGGCAAAGGCCCAGCACCCTGCGGAAGTGGCATTGGCCCTCCGCTGTTCCTTCAAGGAACTTCCTTGAAATCCCCATTAGATCTGCCTGTTTCCAAAAACGTGTGAATGGGACCAGTAGCTGAATATTAAAGTGTATGTCATGTTAAAGTCTTCAAGCATCAGAATACACTGAGGTCTCACTAGGGACCAAAATCTGAATATGTGATGAAGCTTTCATGTTTAAGTGCAATCACATTTTCTCTTTTAACAATTTCCTCTGAGTGCCTTTTACTTGTAGTTTGGTGCAGAGAAAATGCTCCCTTGCCTCTGAGTGATGATTTTTGGCCATTACTATTTGAAGCTTTCAAGACAGAAAAACGAATAAAAAGCTGAACTTTTCTGAAGACTAGCAATGGCCATGAAAAGAATGGAACGAGATTGCTTACAAGTAAGGCTCACAGTTTTCTGCTTGGCTGATTTCTTCACTTAAATACAGAGAGAAAACCATAGATTTTCTTTTTGGTACGTATGATCAAATAGGCAGAAAACCAAAAATGAGGTTGTATTTTTTAGCAATTCTAACTGTTGTCAATCATGACTACCAGGCTAATAGTTATTTCAATCCACAGATAAGTGATTTAAAAAGAAAGTTTCTTAATGAGGCTTAAACGGCTGTAGCTGCCCACAAGCTAGGAATATAAAATGCTTCATTTGAGTGTCTTGATTTATTACTTATAGGTTTTCTGATCAATGAAACCCACTATCCATCCAAGCAAAAGCTACATTTATCAGTTAAATTAATGTGGAAATATAATAGTTTCAACTTCATTTTGTGCCCAAACCCCAAAATAAATAGTAATACAGACAGATAAAAATAGCAAAACATACCATAAAACCTGAAGTCCTGCTTACAAGCAACGTGATACTAATTGCAACATGTGAAAATTTCAGAGAGATTGCTATTTGAAATACTGCAGGTATCACAATACCTTGCGTTCTCCATGGGAAGGGACACCTAAATACGATAAAAAACCAAAGCTATTTTTTCTTATCCACACATTTCTCCAAACAATTTTTCTGGCTTTGTGGGGAGGGTGGATAGTCTTTTGCTGAAGCAATTCACCCTTGCTCCTGGAGATATGTGATCGTCAGTATTAACCAAGTGAATCATTTGAGGCGGAGTAACTGCTGAAATGTTGAAATCTTGAGCACTTTTTAAGATAGGTGATGACGGGAAAATATAAGTGGATTGCTTACATGCAATATAAGCGCGAGTGTAAACTGAGAAAAAGAATGTACAGGTTGTAATGTGATCAAATGAAGGTACCGGATTCTGGGGCCTACGTTGGACCAACATATGAACATTGATGTGATGTAAAAGCCTGCAATTAATAAAAAAAGAGAGGTACCCAGCTAAACCAGAAAGGACCGGGAATGACAAAGCAATATCAAAAAGTATTCCTTTCTGTGTTCTTCAATGTAGGTGCAGCAAATAACGTTTAAACATACAATGAACCAAAGAAATGATGCATTAAAGATATAACAACACGTAAATTCATAATTTGCATTTATTATTCTGTATACAAATTAGAATAATACTAAGCACAATTAAAACCATATATGATCACAAATCATTTCAAATAGTCAATAATATCGAATACAAACATTTCTTAATATTATGTAGTCTTTTTTTAAAAACAATTCCATCACAAATATAAAACATTAAACAGAGACCATTTTATACAAATCTCATTGCTTCACTATATAAATAAAACAGTCCAATTAAAACAGTTATTAACTGTATCCTTGTGTCTACGCGTTTCGGTGTATTATGTTCGTTTTGGAAAACACCTTCCTCAGGACTTTATTATTTAAAAAACCATCTAATCTTCATTGTGCCAAACAATTTATCTAAAAATTAATAAACAGAATTAGACATCTATTGTACGTGAGCTTACTCAACATATTAACAGAATACATTCTTTGGTTCAAAGTGTTTGATCACATTCAATTCTACTGGTGAAGTCAAGTTTAAAATCAATAACCTCAGCTAATGGAAGAGATGACTAATTCTCCTCCTTTCACTATTAAAAACATTCCTACTTTTAGTATTTAGGATGTACAGTCCTACAAATACCCCGTTGTACCAAATAGGAAGCAATATCCTCTGATTTAAAAGAAAATAGCTAACCCCTTAAAGCCTGCAATACCAGAATACACTGTGGCCTCAGAGGAAACCAAAAACTGGAATGCTATTGATGATGAAGCTGGTGCACGAGGGTGTTTGATCATTGCTTTGCCTTTGGAAGCATTCCAGGCAAAGCAGCTGCTGAAAACCTGAACTCTGATGACGATCGGTAATGGCCGTGAAACCAACATAAGGTGACTGTACGCATGCAAAATGAAACTGACTTTTATTGTTACAATCTTTGAAAGAATGTTTTTTGATAGTCTGCAAAGATTAAAATACACTGGGACCTTGAGAGAACGCTACTCCTTAAAAGTGGGATATTTAGCGCGGTGCTGGCACTCCATGCAACCTTCACTGCTCAATGACCAGCTCGCGGCGTTAAAAGTAGGCCTGGGCGGAACTTGTGGAGTTTAACTCTGTGGAATTCCGCGGAGTTACAAAACAACTCAGCGCAATTCTGCAGAATAGGCACGTCGCACTGTTTGCGCTGTGATTTAGCACCGGTAGCTCCTTTCAAGCTGAAGCATCAGTACTAATGGCACCACATGGCACACCAGAGAGCAGAGCATAGCTTCTCAATTTGATTTTGCTGCAGTTCGAGTAGACTTTCTGCTGGAGTGGCAGCTTTGTGACTGGAAACGGTTGTGAACGCCTGGGACCATTGGAGAAATCGCACCTGGTGCACTCATAGAGACTGAAAATTGTGTTAAGGGATTCCAGATCTCCCTTACCAACTTACCATTTTTGAGCTGCGCACACGAAAAAAATCCACCATGCAGCAGTTGGCAGAATTTGGCCGAAACTCCACATTACAAGCGTAGCACGGAGTGGCCAAAATTCCACCACTTCCGCCAGCAAAGCGGAATATATTGCCCAGTCCAAATTAGAAGCAGGTTAAAGTTTCCTTCCCCCTCCGTGCAAGTCCAGTTAGTACACTGAATATTCCTTCATGGGTTTGCCATGCAGTCCTTGGACTCCAACTCATAGTAACGCAGTAGGAGGAGGGTGGAACAATGTGGCAGAATCAGGAGGGAAAATATAAAGGAGTACAGCGGAAGTAGAGAAAACGGGAGAAGGTAGGAAATAGTGGCATGGAAACTGTGCCACTAGCTTTAATTCCAAGACAGGAAATTGTCTTCCTCCTTCATGGCTGGATAGTAAAGTACAGCCACATTTGGCTACCATTAAACCCCTGACATACCTGGGCCCCTGGACTACTGGGAGCCATGCCCCTGGTAGGAGGTGCGAATAAGGGAGGAGGTATTTAGGCACTTGCTCACAGATTTCCATTTGTCTGAGTTCCCTCATTTGTCAAATATAGACGGTTAAGAAAAATCGGAATGTCGGTGTTAGATTTAAACAGCACATAAAAAGTACATATAGAATATTTTATGGTGGCCCACTTAGGTGACTGGCTTCAGTATAAGGAGACATCATAGAGTTGTGATAGCAATGATTTTTTCCAAGTGAACCCACCTAGTTTGTTAGGGTTTTCCTACAAATAGAGATATCGTAGCGTTTGATTTTCAAGTAAAGATGCACGTCTCAACGCTGTAATCAAAGGTATAATTAACCATTTCATTTTCTTGGCTATGTTTAAAAGGGCATATGACCAAAATAACTGACCCACAAGTATATTACTTTGGGGCCGATTACAATCAGGTCCGGACTGGCTACTGGGCAGTTTGGAATGCTGCTGAGCTGGGGGCTGGTTTCGTTCATGGAGACCTCCGTGTGCTAAACGAAATTCGTTTTACTTTAATTATTTCGAAGCACTCACAGGTCTCCATGAACGTAATCAGTCTCCACCGCAGTGATCTCAGCCCCCAGCTCAGTAGCATTCCAAACTGTCCGGTAGTCAGTCCGGCCCTGATTACAATGGCGGTCGGTTAGACTGCCGGCCGCTATTTCGGCTTATTGCTATGTGACCTCTGGGCTGCCGGTTGGAAAGAAGGCAGGGCATACTGCAGCCATTGGAAAAGGCTGCAGCTCCTGCCGACGCCGTGAAGCACCTGTGAGCACTACATGAGTCGGCATGGCCACTTTTATGTCACACACGACACATGACCCTGGATTACAACCTTTTCATGTCGGGATTCCCGCCATGAACAGGCTGTGGAAAGGGATATTGTAATCTCAATGGATGTGCGTGCCTCAGCACCGGCGTCATTCAGGAACACTACTCCAACCGCTGCCTCATCGGGATCTATTATCCTGGCGGAGGCGGCAGTCTTGGATCCGCCAGCTTAGTGTCCGACCACCAGTATCAAAATATGGCAGTCGGTCCATTGGGGCTGTCGACGGTCTGACCGCTACTGTCATAATGAGGCCCGAGTGCTTCTGTTGAAAACTGTGGACAAGAGGGAGGAAGGATATAGTCCCAGCTATACCATTTGGTTTAATTATGTGGTCCTGGATATTGATAAATTATGACATCCTGTTATCTTTTCTATTTCACAAGGGTGCACACTTAGAAATGAGCTCATCCCAGAGTCTGACATGGTATATCGACTGGTCTAATAAAAGAACAAACCCTGCCTAGTAAATGGATTAAAACAATGCATTAAATCATACATTAGAATTGAAGAACTAGGTTTTTAGAACCCAGCGGCGCCAGGGGCATGCCCAAAGTCTTCGGGTTCACCTGTCTTAGAATACAGAGACACGGGATACTTCTCGGTGACGTCAAAGATCAAATTTATTGGCTGCAACCAGGAACAGAAGTCTATGAAGTACGACACAAGTAGGTTCGTCAGAGACTGCTCAATTTTTGTAGAGCGAGGCATCGTGTTTTATGCTAAAAATCACATTCCGGACAAACTCCCACTAGTTACAATTTGTCCAATCATAAGCATCATTACAAAAGGTATCACATGACGACAATCCCACTTTTCAGTTGTCCAGCCCATCATCAATTACACGGGAAAAACCCAATATTCTTTCTCAAACAGGCCGGACAAACCCATAATAAAAGACCACAACCCATATCATAAAGAAGCCATAAAAGAAGGAACAGAAACAGATGAGAAGTAGGATAAGGGGTGTGTGCGTGCATACCAAACTTTACAATCTCCTGTGCTCTGATCCTTAATCTTGATCAGCTACCGGACAAAGAACTGGTTTAGCAAGGTCAGCTTCAGGCAACGAGGTCAGTTCACCCGGGTCATCTAGGAGTCAGCACAAACTGGAGCTAACGTGTACGTGTCCTAAAGACTCGTTCAGCCGTAGTCATCGGCCTATGTGAGGGCAACCACAAAATGGCTTCTATACACAAAATGGAACCCGAGGGTCCAGAACGAAATCCCTAAATACATAGTGAATCCATCGATCTAACATGACGAAAACACTCGTACTTGCCGCACTCACTAGTTACGGTTCGTTACTATTAAATTTGTAACAAAACCATGACCTTTATGAAATGGGTTCAGAATTCACGAAACCTCAGACCCTCCTTTTGCCCTTACATAGGCAATAACCTAAACTCACGTCAATCTGAATCCAGGTCTATACTCATCAGATCATCAAGATGCTGCTGGAGCATCATCCTATTACTCAGTATCTCTCTCGAGACAGTCTCCTTGCACACGTAGTAGCACAAAGGCCACATATAACAGGAGCACACTTTACATAAAGACAGAACAGAAAAAGAATCGCTAAAGCCATCCCAATGATCATCAGAATCTTCCATCCCCAAGTGGACAACAATCCCTAAACCACCCCATCAACGACCAATCTCCTTCATCCACATGTAGAGACTCAGAGATCTTATGTAGCTTGGAAAAGGGCCTGGTACACTGTCAGAGCATTGTCTGGAATGAAAGTGCAGCAACTTGATTGGATCAATTTGCATACCCTTCCTCTATCTGCAAGTATGACATCTAACGCAACTCGATTCTGCAACGTCATAAGAGGATCCGATTGGAGCTCAGCAGTCAAATTACTAAGGGCACCAGCAGTCTCAACTATGGTGGACTCAACCACCCTCGTCAATTGCCGTATGTTCCTACTGTTAGCCATAGGCCCCCAAAACGGTAGGAAACCCTTGAGAAAGTCTCCCGCTTCTTGTCCTGCAGTATCTTCCTTACTGAAGACACCTCTAACTACTCTCGTTCTGTGGTAATCTGCGGCTGCAGTATACGTAGGGGGCAACAGATACGAAACATAACATGTTCCCGAAAAATCAGGGGGCAACCATGTATATGCTAAAAACGGTGGGGAAGTCTGGGACGCAAAAACGTACGTCTCAGTACAAACACTCTTTCCTAACTGAGCTCTCGGATTCTTGCCATTACCTTGCAGAAAAAAATGACCACGATGGGGTACAATCCAAATCGGAGATGACCTTTTCCTTCGCTGCTTTTCAACCAGACTAACACCATATCCAGTCACGTTCCATCCAATATAAGCTAGTGTCTCATCTTTGGGAATAGTCTCATAGGAATTGATACCTCTAATCATATCCACTATTCCCTTCACTAGAGCACTATTACTCTTATTATCTTTCATAGAACGCAGGGGATAGACTTCATGGGCATAAATAAACATCGTCCTATAAGCCCATAGAGACCCATTATAGCTGAATGGCAGAACCAAATAAGGGATACCTTTATCCGCAGTATGTGGCATAAGCCCACACACCCAACAATTAGTGGTGTTCACTACCAACTGATGCTGATGCAAGAGTTGCACAAAAGAATTATTAACGAATTCTGATCTTCTAACAGATTCATGTTCAGGCAAAGGATGAAAAGAATGCAAAGAAGTAGTAGTAGGAAAAGACATAGGTTGTGTGGTGGGTGTAAACGTCACTTGGAAAGAAAAAACAACATATCCCACCAAAAACATCATCATGCTAAGTAGCATTAAAAGACACGTTATCAAAAAACATTTTCTACCCATCAATTTACACAGCTCTCTCGATCTAAAAAAACTCCATCCTCTAACCGTGCTGTTCGGGGCAGTTGGTTCTCTTCGCTCGGGTGTACGTGTGTAGTCCCAGGGAACGCCCTAGAACAAACCAGAACCGTCGACCTTGTGTCTACACGGCTTGACACTCCAAGTCTTGAGACCGCGACCCTACAGCTGAACCCGGATGGCGGTTCGAAAAAGAAAAATAGGTCAAAACAGCTTTTTGAATGAGAGAGCGTAGCTTTCTAAAAGCAAAAAAAGGTATTAATTTTTTATTAGTCCATTGTGTCTCGGACGTAGATTATAACGGCCTTTACCAGGCAATGTCTGATCATGAAACAACAACCCAGGCTCAGTAGTGTCTAGCCTCGAAGAATGAGGAACAGCTGCTTGCAAAATATAGTCGTCCTCCCGCTCAGAGCTTGTCCCGACCAAACGTGTGTCACTGAATGGGACGAATCTTGGCACAGTCTCTGTTTCTGAGTCACCAACACCTTCTTGGACCCACTGGTCGTACGGCAGAGGTAACGAAACCCTCTTACAATGTACGCCGTGGATCCAGTTCTTCTTGCTGTGGACTCGCACTGAAGTACGCGTTGACAGAAGAACCTGGAAAGGTCCAAAGAACAAAGACATCAAGCAGAACCGCTTGCCCTCTGCGCACTGTTGCAATTCCCAAAAGTGGAATGAATGAATTATTAAATTCTGTTTAAATACTAAACATTTTAAATGCAAAAACACTCTACAAGTTATGTGTGTTTGATTTTTGTCTTTACTGACATATCTCTTAGATCAACTCATGACATTCTTTTTGTATACAATACTCATTGGTGCGAAAAAAATTATAAATCACAAACAACTCATTTCAAAATACATCAACAATGGGATACAATTCATATGTTCCCTGCCCAATGCATTTCGGGCCTCCCGGCCCTTCGTCAGGGGCAATGCCTAAAAAAACAGAAAAAACAGAAAAATAGCTTTTACTTTAATGCACTAGGTTCTTTCAATATGCAAAGTACACCGCAAGTCACTGTATGCATTTCATTAAATCTACTCATGCACAGGTTAATTAATTGTCCTATAAACCTGTCAACAGTATTATATGATCATACTCACTTAAAGAAAAAAGGTTTAAGTTGAGAAAAGACGGTCAAATATAGGTGTATGAATGTGGAAGCTTCCCTCCGATTCTATAAAGTGAAAACAGTACGTTTTTAGTAACATGTTGCAGCATTAGTTAAAAAATAACCAGCAACTATATGGGGAGTTCCTCTTCACTTACTCGTGAGCGCGAAGATAGTAATACCGACTTAAACGTAACAAACGGCCACTGGTCCCACGAGACTCGAGTTATCTAATGCTGGACCTGGAAGGTCTACTCCATGCAACTGGAAAGAACATGAGGAAACGTATAATTAAAATCCGTAACTCTACCCACAACGAGAGCGTGCTACGTGATGTTGAAGATTTCAATATAACCCGTGTGATACTGACTGAACAATAATATACACACCTCCTTTCACTGCCGCTGCAAGTTTAAACATTACACTCGATCCCTTGCTAGTAACTCCGGACTTGCTCGCGGTCCGCTACAAAAGAGGAAGACTGATTCAAAATCAAGCGTAACACCAAACGACACATCCACCTGCCAGCTTCATGATTAGAAAATAACTACCTATTTCTCCTCAGTTATCACTTCTAGATTCTCCCGTCCACGGCTAATCTCTCGTGACGATCCCGGCAGTCGGTCACCGAACAATCCTACTCCACGTCTCTTAAACACCTACAACTATGACGTGGTAATCATGCGCGGTGGTAGAAACTGACAACGGACTGAAAAAACTAAGTGGTTCTATGTGAAAAAAACCCCATGGGCGCCATTTTAACATGTAAAATGTGTAGTGAATACGATCACAAGGTGCCAATGATACTGTATGTTGTGTACATTACAGGTTACAAAGATACAAATAAATAACACATAGCAATCAGCCTCAGGGCGAACTGTTCTGTGCAGTATCACAGAAAACAGCTAAAGTCAACTCGATCATTGATCCCTTTGGGATCTTGTGTCTGCAGCCTCTTGATCCAGTAAATTTCTCTTTGTAATAGAGTTCTTGTTAAACTTTTCCCAGGTGTGGGGGTCACCATTTCTAAAATCTGGAATTTTAGTTGAGCGATAGTGTGTCTATTTTTGTCCCAATGCACTGCCAGGCTGCTTTTTGCATTCTTATTTCGAATAGTACTCTTGTGCTCTGAAATCCTTATTTTTGCTTTTCTCTCAGTTTTCCCTACGTACAAAAGACCGCAGGGACATTTGATGGCATATATGATATTCATGGAATTACAATCCGCATTTACCCTGAGGGGAATGGTTTCACCCGTGTGTGGGTGTTTTACTGAATCTGTGACAATCACATTGTTACAATGAATACAGTTCTGACATTTTCTCATCCCTTTGAAGTTGGTTGAAGTCCTTCTGGTGTTAGGCTGATCATTCTTTGGCCGCTGGAAGTTGCATACTAGCACCCACAAACCAGGGTCAATGGCGTGTCCTGGATCTTCGGATGCTTGAGGAAGTGTATCGTAAACCTGTTGGTGTAAGACACGCAATTTAACTGTCAAGTCATACAAATAGTCAATCAACACAGGATATTCGATCTCGCTAAATTTTGTCGGCCTCGGCACTCCCCACACATTCACCGGGCGACCAAACACAATCTCGTAAGGGCTAAGGCGCACACGAGAATGTACTGTAGTTCTTGTGACAAAAGTGCCAACGGCAAAGCATCGGGCCATTGGAGACCAGAACTCGCCTGAATTTTGGCTAACTTTAGCTTCAGGGTGCCATTATAGCATTCGACTAGACCAGCTGATTGGGAGTGATTTGCAGCATGAAATTTCTTCCTAATGCCCAAACCTTCACACACTCTCTTCATGACTTGACCCACAAATTCACTCCCGTTATCACTCCACACCATCCTTGGCATTCCGAATCTGGGGAAAAATTCCTTGAGTAGGGCTTTGGCTGTGGTCAAGGCAGTATTATCTTTCAGGGGGTATGCCTCTACCCATCTCAAAAAGGCACAAACAACAACAAGGACGTATTTTAAATTGTTGCATCTTTCAATATGGCTAAAATCCAATTGTAATACCTCGAACGGATATGCTGGAGGCGCAAAATGACCAGTTGGAGTTGGGGTTCCCTTGCCAGGATTATACATCAAACAAATCATGCAATTCTCAACCAGATTCTCCGCACATTTAGGAATTCCAGCATTCTGCCATACTGGAGCCAATAACTTACAAATCTCTTTCGCACTAATGTGAGCCATTCCATGTGCCATCGTAACCACGGCAAGCACGTACGCATCAGGTAACAACCACCGGCGATGCTCTGATAACTCAACCCAACAACCAGTCGCATCCAAATTTCCCGTACTCTCTCTCCATACACTCAATTCTTTCTCAGTAGCTTCGGCCTGAATTGACTTCACACTTTCTATCGTATCCTTGCACATTCCTCTATCCGGAACCCATCTCGCCGGACCTGCAACATACATTCGACTCATCACATCTTTCGCCGTCTCTTTCGCAACTTCATCCGCAAACGCATTACTACAACCACCATCATCGGTAACTTTCTTATGTGCACTGCATTTCACGATCGCAACTTGCGTCGGCAACGTAAGTGACTCAAGAAGTTCATTCACCAACTGTCCATGCTGAATCTTCATACCATGAGACGTAAGGAACCCACGTTCCTTCCACAAACGCCCAAAACTATGGGCCACACCAAACGCATACTGGCTATCGGTATACACAGTCACTCTCTTTCCCTTCGACAACACATACGCTCTTGTCAGTGCAATCAACTCTGCTGCTTGAGCTGAATTCTGTGGTACACGCGCAGTTTCAACAATCGTATGCAAAGTCGTAACTGCATATGCTGCAGTCGTATCGCCATTCGGAAGCTTAAAACATGAACCATCCACCCATAAGGTACCATCAGACTTCACAAGAGGAGTATCTTTCAGATCAATTCTACCCTTTGTTTCTTCCTCTGTCCTGAGAAAGCAATCATGCTGTTCCTGAACATCTGTCTCTACAGAAATCGGCAACAACGTAGCTGGATTCAACGTGTTCCATCGCTTTATATGCACATGACTCGCCAAAAGCGTCAACTCGTAACCTGACAATCGAGCACTAGTCAAGTGCTGGGTTTTCGTTCTGTTTAATAAAGTATCCACTGCATGTGGAACCATCACAATCAATGTATTATCCATCACCAAACCAGCAGACTGTGGGATAGAAACAGCTGCTGCTGCTGTAGCTCTCAAACAACTCGGCAACGCTCCAGCTACCGGATCCAAAGTCAACGAGAAATACGCACACGGACGATGCTTGTCGCCAAATTGCTGAGTCAAAACTGACAATGCACAAACCTCTATCTCGTGAACATAAAGTGTAAAAGGCTTACTGTAGTCGGGGGTACCCAACACAGGAGCCGAACGCAATGCATTACGCAAATCAGAAAAACTTTTCTGGCATTCGTCAGACCAAGGAAGAGGATTTGGAGTATCCTTAAGGGTAAGTGCTAACAACGGCTTCGCAAGTAATGAAAAGTTCGGAATCCATTGTCTACAGTATGAAGTAATACCCAAGAAAGCATGCACGTCTCTCTGAGTGGTTGGCACAGGCATTTGCGCAATTGCTTGAATTCGTTCTGGGGTCAACCTTCTTCCCTCCTTCAACAAGAGATAACCTAAGTAGGTCACTTCTTGGCGGCAAAACTGCAACTTCGAAAGTGACACTTTATGATGGAGGTCAGACAAATGTCGCAACAAAGAAAGTGTAGCTTCTTTACAAATCTCCTCATCGTCAGCAGCAACTAACAAATCATCCACATACTGAATAGGAGCGGCACCGTCAGGCAAAACAATCGCATCAAGCTGTGTTTTCAAAGTTTGACTATAGATGGAGGGACTTTCACAATACCCTTGAGGAGCACGCTTAAACCGGAAGCTTCGGCCTCCTAAAGAGAAGCCAAAAATATCTCTGCTCTCATCGGCAATCGGGATACTGAAGAAAGCATTCTTCAGATCTATCACCGAAAACCAGGTAGCTGAAGCAGGAATCATAGTCAGTAAAGCAGTAATATCCAGAACAAGAGGAAACTGTGGCACAACAATCTTGTTCACTTTTCGAAGATCAATCACAAACCTATACACAGGCGGCTGAGAAGAGTCAGTATGCTTCAGAACAGGCAAAACAGGACTATTACACACATTACCTCTCATTTCTTCAATGACACCTTTCTCAATCAGATCATAAATGATCGCTAAAAGCGCTCTTTCACCATCGCTAGAAATCCTATATTGGGGAATACGTGGCAATCTAGCATGTGCTTTAAGCGTCACAACATAAGGTGGAATCTCCAAAAGACCCACATCATTAGGACCAGTAGCCCAAAGAGTATCAGGGAGAGAACGCAATTCCAGTGGAAGCCGATCTTTAGACAAATACATCGGAGAGATCACTTTTTTACCCAATGTAAGTTGTACTCCCGAAGGAGAACAATGCAATGTCGCGTACAATCTTTTCACCAAATCCAAACCCAACAAATTCTCACCACAACCTGTCGGTTAAATGAGGGGTGCTTACAATTCACAAGGCCCTATAGAAAGAGACAAAGGACTAGAAACCGGATTACGAACTGGGGCGCCAGAGAATCCTACCGAAACATTCGTTAAGCCAGACAAAGGTGCGCCAGGGAGTTTAGAGTGCAGTAGTCAATATCGGGGCGCCGAAGAAACAGCCCATGAGCTCTCAGAATCCTTCAACTTATTACACAACTCCGGAAGCAAATTATGAACAAACTTGTCTACGAACAACCTTTGGCCACCTTCTGTACTCATATCCTGACCACTATGATCGATGAAAGTCTCCTCGAACCTAGTGAAGAAATCAGACACACTTTCATCTTTCTTCTGTTTACACGCTGCTAACTCATCCCAATTCACACGCATAGCAGGCATCAAAGTCTTCATAAAATTAATAATCCTACCAGGGAGTTCCGCAACTAAAGGCTCAGGTTTAGCTCCACCACCCTGTCGACCATCCGCAGCAACAATATTCACCCATGTATCACCGCACTCTTGCGCATGATTCTCGTGATGAATCTTCGCCCACAAAGGCTGAGGAACCACATTACCAAACAACATGTTTATATCGGCTAAATTCATGATGCATGCGTCAGCTGTCTGAGACAACTCTTTGTAGTACCCTGCAGGATTTTTACGGGGATCAGGTAGAGCCTGTTTAAGGGCCAGAACTTCAGATCTCTTCCACGGAACATGTACCCATACACGCTGAAAATGAGCGGGTACTCCTTGAATACCCTGATTAGCATTAGCCACAACTTCCTCTTTCCATACCGGAGGAACTTCTCTCATTGGATACTGTCTCGCTTTTCTCCTAACCGAAGGATCAGGCTCAAACAGTGGCTGAGAAGGACACTCGCTCCTAAACGCAAGCAATGTCGTAACTGCTTTCTTAACACCGGGACCCACTATTGTCCCTTTCGCGAACTCGGACTGTACATTAAATAACTCCGGTGGGATCTGACCCAACTTACTATCTTCCAATTCCTCACGGAGGAAAGCACACATGGCATCAAAAACATACCTTTGCTTCGGTGGTTCCCACTGTAGGAAAACATCCATAACTGTCTCTAAATCATATCTCGAAACATTCAAAACCCATCTACGAGCCAAAAGATCTAACACCGTCCGTTCTTCAGAACTAGGAAGCTGGCTACGTAACTGTTTACGCATAAAAACAGGGGTCACACTCAATGACTCAAAGAAAGGAGACAAAAGACCAGTAACAGTATCAGTCATTCTGTCGAACAGAAGGAGAAGCTGTCATAAGGACAGGAGATAAAGCATTATGAGATGAAGCAAACGAAGAAGCAGTAGCAGAAGGAGTTGCAAGTACAGGAGAAAAAGACAAAGAAGTTTGAGGCGGACCTGATAGCAAAGTCGGCGGCCCCTGAGGAGGCTGCGCCGTGGAGGAGGAACCAGCTGAAGAGGAGCTGGCGGCTGAGCAGCAACTAGAGGCTGAACAGCTGGAGGTTGAGGAGGTGCCGTAGCACTCTGCACATAAGGGGGTGGCAATCTCAACATATGGGACATCAAAGGATCCTTTTCAGGGTCCTTCGTTGCACCTGTAGAGGAGGTGGCAAAGCCGGATAACATTTATCGACGGCCATATTATGTTGCCTATGCATCTTCTCAATCGCTTGATCTTCTTCATTATCTTTAAATTTATTTATTTATTTATTTTTTACATTTGTAGAGCGCTCTGTTACCCGGAGGTGTCCTGGCGCTAACTTGATTGAACCAGAGTGAGTGGAAAGCAAGGGATTAATGAGTAAAGAGCCAGGTCTTGAGCTCTCTCCTAAAGGCCATCAGGTCCCGGGATTGTCTAAGGAAGAGTGGCAGTTTGTTCCAGGCCTCTGCCGCCCCGAGGGAGAAGCTCCTGCCTCCCCAGCATGCTCTTTTAACTCTGGGGACCGTGACCAGTGCCAGTTCCCCAGATCTCAGGGTTCTTGCTGGTTTATGCCAACGGAAGAGCAGTTTCATGTATCTGGGACCCATGTCATGTAGGGCCTTGAAGACCATGCATAGCGCTTTAAAGGCAATTCTCTTGCGAATTGGCAAGCAGCCTAGCAGCCTAGCAGCTTGCATTATTGACATACCCTTTTCGTTCTTATCTCTTTTCGCTTGTTTAATTTCTCGCTGTTTGGCTTCCTTACGCCAGAGGCGGAAAGAGTCAAACATAGCCGGCCGGGCTTTCTTCCTAAATAGTACAGCTTCCAAATTATCTAAACTTTCAGTGTCATAGCTACCATGTTGGGGCCATCGTAAGACACCATCTTTCCTAGTATAACGAACCCACAGTTCATTATACGTAATGGGGCCCACGCCATGTTTAGAATAGAGCTCATAAGTCGGAGTTCCAACCTGAGGTATCGGACACGAGTCCTCCAATCGGGAATCCCTATTACAACCACAACAAAATATCTTTCTAATTTTGCTAAGACCAGGCATCTTTGCTCACTAATCTAGCTTCAAACTTCAAGGGATTACCAAAAACGATAGTCTCACAAATATACGAGTCCCTCGACTTTGGCACTTGCAAGTACCAACTCAAAACTAAGGGAAACCAAAAACTAAGAACTGGGAGTGACCCACTTATACTTAACTGAGGTATCAATCACGTCACCAGAAGACCCGTCTATCGTCTCGCTCTACAAATCGTCACAAGGGGGGGGGTCCAAGACAGGGCAACAGTCAGGGCAGCAGTCCTTCGTAGCCGTTAGAAAGCGGGACGCCTCGCAGCAAAAATCTTCAGTCCACATTCGCATGCCGGGGTCGATGGAGTGGGGGCCCTCTTCCAGAATTTCCTCACGATCTTCAGGCTTGGACCAGTACTGCTGAAGTCGCCCCACGTGGGCGCCAACTGAAGAACCGTGTTTTTAGAACCCAGCGGCGCCAGGGGCAAGCCCAAAGTCTTCGGGTTCACCTGTCTTAGAATACAGAGACACAGGATACTTCTCGGTGACATCAAAGATCAAATTTATTGGTTGCAACCAGGAACAGAAATCTACGAAGTACGACACGAGTAGGTTCGTCAGAGACTGCTCAATTTTAGTAGAGCGAGACATCGTCTTTTATGCTAAAAATCACATTCCGGACAAACTCCCCCTAGTTACAACTTGTCCAATCATAAGCATCATTACAAAAGGTATCACATGACGACAATCCCACTTTTCAGTTGTCCAGCCCATCATCAATTACACGGGAAAAACCCAACATTCTTACTCGAACAGGCCGGACAAACCCATAATAAAAGACCACAACCCATATCATAAAGAAGCCATAAAAGAAGGAACAGAAACAGATGAGAAGTAGGATAAGGGGTGTGTGGGTGCATACCAAACTTTACAATCTCCTGTGCTCTGATCCTTAATCTTGATCGGCTACCGGACAAAGAACTGGCTTAGCAAGGTCAGCTTCAGGCAAGGAGGTCAGTTCACTCGGGTCATCTAGGAGTCAGCACAAACTGGAGCTAACGTGTACGTGTCCTAAAGACTCGTTCGGCCGTAGTCATCGGCCTATGTGAGGGCAACCACAAAATGGCTGCCATACACAAAAATGGAACCCGAGGGTTCAGAACAAAATCCCTAAATACATAGTGAATCCATCGATCTAACATGACGAAAACACTCGTACTTGTCGCACTCACTAGTTACGGTTCATTACTATTAAATTTGTAACAAAACCATGACCTTTATAAAACGGGTTCAGAATTCACGGAACCTCAGAATGCGCAACATTTGCAATATAGCCCAAAGAGAAAATCCTGTATCCTGTATCTTTGTGCACCTGACGTTGTGCCTTATTTCCAGGAAGCTACGGAATTGCAACTTTTCCCGTGTGTGACTGGATTTGCATGGTGCAACACATCTCAGCGGTATTTGCAATTCTTCCTGTTTGAAATTTGAAGTGTCTGGGGCAAACCCACACCAACAGACACCAGACGTTGTGCTCGTATTGGCTGCGTACGACCCTGATCATTGTGTACTGATCAGGGTGCCTCCTACTATTGAGAGTCTCCCCTGTGTTGCTTCCCATTTATCAGTTGTTCCCTTGTGACCCTCATCGCGGAGGACAATTGCCCTCTCCACACCTGGCCCCTCCCAAAGACATATTGGCACCAGGAAGTAGCGAGAGAGATTGACTAAGTTGAAGGAACGCTTCAGAGACAGTTCAGAAGCGAGGAAGGAGACTGCCTGTCTCCTTTGTGTTCTGAGACCTGTGGGTGAACTTTCCGAGTGGCTGCTAAACCTCCCTTGTTTACATCTACCTCCCAATTAAAACTTGCTACATATCCCCACCTGCTTCCTGAGAACCCAGACTAAGTGTAACTTCGGCTGCTTGCAGCCTAGTATCTGGGAGGAAGGGCAGGTAATCTTCCAGGATAATCGGGAGGACCTACAGGGTGGAAGGATGCTGGGGTCATGGACTCTGCAGGGTAATATCTATTGACCTGCTGGATACCAGTGGCCCCACATTAGGGTGCAAAAGCATTCCGTACTAACTGGCTGATACGTGTCGCACCATGTAGCGGTGCAGAGTGTGGGCCCGATTCACAGAATGAATTTAAGACTCAATCCTAAACTTACTACTGTTTTGGTATTCACAGATTGCACTTACTACTTTTGGTATTCACAGAATAAACTTACTACTTTTGGCATTCACAGAATGCACTTACTACTTTTGGTATTCACAGAATGAACTTACTCATTTCGGTATTCACAGAAGTTAGGACTACTAACTTTAGGACTCCTAAATGCCTTCTGTGAATACTGAAAGTCTTAAAATTAGGATTTTTCTGAATTCAGTAGTCGTAAAGTTAGGACTCCTAACTTTAGGACTCCTAAATGCCTTCTGTGAATACCGAAAGTCCTAAAATTACGATTTTTCCACAATTTAGTAGTGGTAAAGTTAGTACTACTAACTTTAGGACTCCTAAATGCCTTCTGTGAATACCGAAAGTCTTAAAATTAGGATTTTTCTCAATTTAGTAGTAGTAAAGATAGGACTCCTAATTTTACTACTGCTAAATTGAGAAAAATCCTAATTTTAAAACTTTCGGTATTCACAGAAGGCATTTAGGCATCCTAAAGTTAGTAGTCCTAACTTTACTACTACTAAATTGAGAAAAATCATAATTTTAGGACTTTCGGTATTCACAGAAGGCATTTAGGAGTCCTAAAGTTAGGAGTCCTAACTTTACTACAACTAAATTGAGAAAAATCCTAATTTTAAGACTTTCGGAATTCACAGAAGGCATTTAGGAGTCCTAAAGTTAGGAGTTCTAACTTCTGTGAAATGAGTAAGTGCATTCTGTGAATACCAAAACAGTAGTAAGTGCAATCTGTGAATACCAAAACAGTAGTAAGTTTAGGATTGAGTCTTAAGTTCATTCTGTGAATCAGGCCCTAAGTGTCTTTGAGTGGGAGTGATCTTCTGCGGACCGCCAGTGATTCACAACAATGGCTGGCAGTACCACTTATGTGATGGTTTCATGGCAAAAGTACAATAAATTTGACATTGGGTTTCCCCAGGTTTCCCCGTGTGACTCCAGCCCACAGCGCTTTTAAAATGTGTTCCAGTTTCGTGTATGTACAGATCTTCGATATCGTTGTGACCAGGGGTGTACCCTATAACTGTGTGGGACTGTATTATCAGATTTCAGAACTGCTGGGGTGGAGTTGGGGTGGACAGTGTGTCACACTGCATAGGGTGCTCTCTCTATTGGGGGAGGTTAGATTAGAATTAAGAATTGTCCACAGTGTGCATACTAAATATATTATAATGATTCAAGTGGGACTAGTCATGCTAGTACTATTTCCAAATGTGTTTTATGTCCAAAAGGTTATGATGTTCATGTCATAATGATTCAATATGTGTGTTGAATATACACGTTATTTAAATAATCCTGTGTGAAGTCTCTTTTGTGACTCTCAGTGTATTTATTATGAGTGACTGCTGTGCCTTTGCCTTACACATTGCATCTGAGGAAAGCCTGACTGCTCAGTGCCAAGCTAGCAAAGGGTGAGCACAGGTTATACAGTGAGTGTAATCACCTGTCCTTGACAGGAGCAGTAGGTTCTGCCTGGCTGGGGGCATCCCTTCAGCCAACCAGAAAGTGTGGGTTCCAACACGCTCCAGCTACTCTTCTTTCCTCGAGGTTCCACTACTTCTCCCGCTTCCCATAGGTCATGCATGCTTCAGCCTATCGAGGTACAGGAGCGTGCTGACCACTCCAATTTTATGCCATTGGGTGGGAACTGGCCTCATGACCGTAGGTGACCTTTTTCAAGATGGCATTTTCCTCACTTTTGAAGAGATCACTGAACAAAATGACATCCCTGCAGGTCATGTCTTACCTTATAATGTTCTGACACAAGTGCTCTGCTCGGACTGGGGCACAGATGCGGATGAACCATCTTAGCAAACAGTGCTCCAGTATCTCAATGCGTTGGGCCCTGACAGACACCTCATCAGATGGTTGACCAAGGGCCTTGGAGAACACACCTGGGTGCCCCTGACTGGTATGACGATTAAATGGAAGGAAGACCTTGGTAGTGCTCTCACAAAAAGTGGGACAGAATATTAGTGTATCCTGCTAAAGTGTCCACAAATGCCAGATTCAAACTCATTCAACTTATCCTACAGAGAGCTTACCTCTCTCCTGCTAAAATGCACCAGTACTTCCCCAGTGCAAACTCCTGCTGCCTGTGCTGCCCATTGCTCAGTGCCAACATGCTTTACATGCTATTGTCCAGACCCTCCATTTCACCACATTGGCGGGGTTCCATCACATCTCGCCATATGCCATATCACCGGAGGTGACACCTTTCACAACTGGGACGTTGAGCACTAGAGCTTTTCTGATGCACTGCAAAGAATAGGATTACATCCCACTTCACAGATCTTGCACTGTTGATTGTGAAGCGCACAATGACTAGGCACTGGAAAGCCAGTGCACCTCCTGAGGTGTTTATGTGGATTAAATCAGTGGTGGTCTGGGTGTGGGCAATACATGAAGCTTGAGTAAAGCAAGAGCATCTCTTTTTGCATGGATGGGAGGCACTGCTCACTTCCTTGCAGTCTCATCCCATGTATGACACATATCCATCCTGAAGGCATGGCTCACAGAAAGATGGCATAGCTGCTCTCTCAGCCTGTACTTAAGCGAAAGAAGGGAACCACAAGAGACACATATTGCCTGTACATTGCCTCAACATCACTATATTGTATTGTTGCACACATACGCACATGTGCATACACACTATTCAAATTGCCCTTCCCGCACCCCACTATGCAACCCTACCCTACTATAGTTGACAATACTCTGCCACCCATTGCCCTCCATTGTTGTTTTATATGGTTTTGTTTTGTTCACTTCTCACCCTCCGTTGTGGGGTGCCTCATCTGTCTGTTTTAAACAAATAGGCACCCCAGATATTGTTAGCACTCCAGATACCTGGTAAAAATGCCCATGATTCCTTCTGAATGTGTTATGTATTGCTCACATCATGCGTTCTTGACTGTATTTCCTGTGAATTTAGATAAGGTCTCCTTGACTAGTCTGTAAACTCAAAAATTCCATATAGGTACTAAAAAAAGCATATACTAATCTTCAGTACAGATTTGGAAGCAGTCATCGTGAAACTGCAGACACAGCCGAAATTTTAATTATGTTAGAATTGAAATAATTGTGTGCTTTTCGGTAAAAAGAAAATATTTATACCGGCTTTACATTTACCATAGCATCATAAATAATTGTTCCAAAATTAGCATCAGTGGTCATTCCAAGAGCAGTGTGAAATGTTTTATAAATTCGTTAAATTTGCCTCAAACTTTTGACACTTACTGGCACATGCATCAACAATGCCTTTTGTAATTCCTTATTAGCGGAAAATAAGGATTCGCTAATAAGGAATAGCAAAAGCCTATGCAAGTGCAAATTGCTTAAAAAATAGCGATTTCTTAACATTCCTTTATTGCGACTCGCAAATTGCGAGTCACAATTAAGGAATACCTCCCATTCATTCCTATGGGCCTAGAGGCCCATAGGAATGAATAAGAAGACATTCTCAATTTGCGATTTCTTAACATTCCTTTATTGCGACTCGCAAATTGCGAGTCACAATTAAGGAATACCTTCCATTCATTCCTATGGGCCTAGAGGCCCATAGGAATGAATAAGAAGACATTCTCAATTTGCGATAGAGTGCAATTTCAAGGGTGCCAGGGTGTCAAAAGGACACCCTGTTGCAGCCCTGAAATCTGCATATGAGTACATCTTGCACACACACATGCCCCAAGGGCATGTGTGTGTGTAAAATGGAAATTTGAAAAATGCACTTTAGTGCATTTTTAAAAGTTTATGCAAATTACCATTAAGTTCAACTTTATGGTAATTTGCTCCCCCTATTAGCAAAATCGCTAATTGTTTTACTTTAATGCATTGCATTTAAGGAATCTCAATTTGAGATTCCTTAAATGTGATCGCAATTTAAGTAATCTCAATTTAGAGATTACTTAAATTGCTTCCCAAATGCAAAAATGCCGGTCGCAAAGGGGCAGATTGTGAGAATCTGCCCGTTTGCGACCGGTTTTTGCTTTGATGCATGTGGGCCAAAGTGTTAGCTTTCCGAAAAGCAAACCGGTATTGATTGCATTGGCCCAGCAAAGCAAGCTTCCTTCACACACAGAATAGAAATGCATCAGAAGTACACGTTTCACTGATGCACACATGTTCAGCACATGCAAACGTTCTGAACAGTTGCTTGAACAAACAAGCATTAGCAAAGCCATTCGGTCTGGCCTTTCACAGAGCTACAGTTAACTCAAGTACTAGTTGTCCCTTTCGAGTCAAAAACACTGTGTAAGTCTTTACCAAGATTGCAGTCCTTCAGAACTTTACTAGAGGTACCTCTCAAGTCAGAAGCAATAACTTAAAAAATCTGTCAAAATGTTGTAATAACTCATGTTGTTCCTAAAAGTCCCTCTTGAGTAAGATGCAACTGCTTATAATTACCTTCACATATTTGAGGGGAGTGGCTTCAACATAAAAATGTACATCTTCACTTTTCCTACTCTAATAAAGCTTTGATATTCTTTCATGAAGCTGCAGTTCGTAAGTTGTTTCTAGGTGTTCCTCACAAGTGAAATGTAAAAGGATTTATAATATTTTGTGATGGTGCAGTACCTTATGTCATCACTAGGTCTCCGTCCAGTGGCGGCCTGTGCAGGTAAGCGTGGTGAGGCATTAGACCGGGCCGGACGAGGGGGTGGAAGTGGCGAACAATGGACTAGTGAAAATAAATAAATAATCCACTTACATTGCACTCGCTGCATCACCGACTCAGCGATGCGTCGAGCGCAAGGTAAGTTGTTTTATTTATTTTATTTTCACTATTCAATCGTTTGTCACTTCCAACCCCCCAACCCTGCCCGCCCCACCCTGCGTACCTACACAGGCCGCCACTGTGTCCCTCAAAAGTCAAAAGTAACAGTATTAAACTTCTTCTATATATCTGCAGTTCCACTAGTCATTCCTAGGTGTACCTATCCCCTTAGAGCTTCCTTGAACGTTGGAATCACAGTTATACTTCCATGGAAGAATGAGGCTAGTCAGTCTTGCTTAGGTGTCCTTGTTCAGCCCCATGGCCTGTCAGCTGCAATCTGCCCAATCTGACCAGAATGGACTTGATGAACTTGGACACCGTGTTGGGTTCTGTAAAGTGTTGGGTCTTTCCCTGATGAAGGATTCGGAGCTTGGTGGGGTAGAGCAGTGAATATTTAGTGCCCATACGTTGGAGGGCATGCTTGTTCAGGTGGAAAGTTCTCTTGGCAGTCTGCACTGCTTTGTGAGGTCTGAATAGATGGAGATTTCATTGCCCTGATAATGGAGTTTGGCGCCGCCCTCAAGCCAGATGCAAGACTGTATCGCTGTCCGTATAATTCAATAAGTGAGCTATGATAGGCCAAGCAGGTATTCCCAGTAGCCGCTGCTGCCCTAGGGACCTGTGGGCCCGCTCCATTATACACATAGCAGACAATGTCTCACCAAATAGCTTTTGGAGATGCCCCTCCACAAAGTCTTCCATCCTACCCATGTCCTTTGATTCTGGCACACCTAGGATATGCAGGTTATACCTCCTTGAGCGAGCCTCAAGATCTTCATTTTTATTACAGATAACTTCCAGCACCTTCTCCGTATGCAGGAGCTTTTCCCCAGCTGCTGAGGGTCCACCTTCAACATCCGATGTGCATCTTTCCAGCTATTCCAGTCTATTGTTGTGCTTATCCACCTTTTCTTTAAGATGGTAGAACCTGTCTGCCAGAAAGTCTATTTTAGTGCAGATGGCTGTCAAGCTTTGTTTCAAGCCAAGAAACATGTCATGAATATCCAGCGCAACCAACAAGCTTTCAACATTGCTTGGAGCCTGCGAGGGATGGTCAGAAAGAGGGTCCATTGTCCATGTCTGTCTGCGGTTCTCTACGGATAATTTGGCTTGTTTGGTGTAAGGTTTCCCCATCTTTCAGCCGGCTCAGCAGCCCAGGTCTCAGCTGCGTCCACAGGGTGCACATCTCCACTAGTCTGCCAGGAAATGTACTCCGCCGTTGGGGTCCCGCCTCACCTCTGCCAATAATCAGTAGAGGGCATGAACGGACAAGCAGCCATGCTCAGCAACACCTCAGCTCAGTCTCCCCAGCACTATCCAACAGTGCTGTAATATCACTCACAAGTTTTCAAAGGTAGGCCTCTATGCAGGCATTTAGGCCTGTCACACTCCAGCGCCACCCAGGGGGCATGATCAGGCCAGGGCATAGGCGATCCGGCAAGTATATGTCAGTATATGGACATTAGTCTGCGGGCAGTAGCATGCTGGAGGGGCAATACATCAGGTCCATACAACTGAGGGGTCACTGGGAGATCTGCACACATGGGGGAAGTATGAAGCTCACCCCAAGGTTCCAGTCAACTGTTCAGTTACACAGGCCTTCCCAGCTGCCTCCCACCTCAGTCTGGCAGAGACTCCAGGCAGCCGTCTGGCTCTGACACACACTCCCAATTATACATTGCTCACATTATGCAGCTTCCAAGTGTCTCACCACAGCCACAAACATTCATACACCTTGCACAATGGTGTCTTGGTGTCCCAATTCATGGTCCCCATTGTGAAATCATTTGCTGGATTGTCAATATCCCTATTCGCGGGCTGGCCACTGTCCCAGCCAATCCACTGTTTTCTCCGCGGTGCTCTGCCCCTTAAGCGATCCTGCAAGGAGCATGTCTGGGACTCAGGCCACTGGTCTCAGCAGCACACTTGTCTACCAGGCTAGGGAGACTCCACACTAACTTCACAATGGGGGGGGGGGTCAGAAGCCCCCCCCCTTCCCCAATACTTCCTCCTTGATTTCGTCTGCTCGCCTGTGGCCGTCACGAGGCCCAGTGGCCGACACTTGGCTCTGGCATGAGCCGCAACAGATCTCAGGCAACTCAATCCCTCAATACAGGGTGCAAAGTCTCTTTTTGGGACAGCAGGGCTTCAAGGAGCAAATTCATTTATCCTTTTCCAAAGGATAAATGAAGGGTTAGAAACTTGGGCCGCCAGAGCCTCAAGGAATTGCGGCCATCTTTGAGGCCAAGCTCTCTAGTGCCCGGCAAGCATTGACATTTTTTTTAAACATAGCTGCAGTTCTGCTAGTTGTTACTAGGTCTCCTGCAGTTCCACGAATCGTCACTAGGTGTCCTAAACTTCCCTCTAGAGGAGAATTGCGCTACTATAGCCTTGTGAAGAATTCCCTGCACCAAGCTGAGTGTGTGTGGCTTTAATATATAAATTTGCATACACACATTTGCACTTTCAAACAGTTGTGCTTGTTTCTCATAAGATTAATTATTTGAGCTGGTTTATAGTGAGGAATGATCATTTTAAAGTACAATAATGTCTTGAGAGATATGAAAATAGTTGATGTAACCTTACATAAGGAATAACAGGCATTGGGAAGTTCAAGTGTCTTACAAATTCAATTTTGAGGGAACTATTTTTTACGAGCATGTGTACATGTGGAAGTCTGTTGATCTATACCTTTTGCTGGGGTGGGAGGGACTATAATTTGAGTGAAATGTCAACAGAACACTGGTGAAAGAGTTTTGAATGGGAGGCTGTTGTAACTGAAGTTAATGCCCCAATCCTTTCCCCTGTTCCCTGTTTTCCCCCCTCCTCTTTATCCCATGTTGGTACATTCCCCTGGACCGCCAGGCGCTCGCTGTGGAATGTTGACACAGTGACCCGGGCCTCCAGGTTGACAAGCTGACGGCAGTCTGTGTGTTATTCTGGCAATAAAGTAATTGACACTTGACTCATGTGTCATTCATCACTACATTTCTTGGCGACGAGGAGAAGGAAACTGGGCCAGGGACAGTGACTGCCGTTTCCCTGGTGTTTACTGTGCGCTTGTCAAGTAAAAGAAAATATCCACGGAGCCTGTGAGAAAAGAACATGAGCGCGAGCAACCCTTTCCGGCTGTCACGAATGCTGTGTAAATCAAACAAGTAAGGTGACAAAGCTTATCAAAGCAAACCAAGTTCTGAGACTATCGGAAAAAGAATTATATTTCCAAACTTGGTGGGGGTTGTCGACTTGATCGAGTGCCAGGTCGGGCACAGCGCTATCTTTTTGACAGAGTTTGTCAATAATATATGAGGGTGGATTTCAGGCTGAAAGAGGTCGGGAGCTGTCTCCAGTCAGAGACTAATTTTTAAAAAAAACATTGTTGTGGTAGTTAACGCAATCGGTTGCCAGGTCGGGCATCGTGTTTCCTGTTTCTACTGGGAAATTTTAAGAAGGAACTAAAGCGGAGTTGAAGGAAGGAAAAAGGGGTGAGAGTGCGCTCATTCTCGTGTGCCGGTCGGGCACAAGCTTAAAGCTGAGGGGAAGTGCGCGCTGTACTTAGACACTAATGGTCATGACTGAACCTTTCACACGCGCACAGTTTGAAGGTGGTCTGCGGTACATTTTTAGCCTGCTTCCTGCTGTGACACGCTCGTAGATTACCACCCAGCGCGAGGCTCCAGCGTGGATAAGCTGTCTCGGCGCTTACAGTTCGTGAGTGATTGGCTTCACTTCAAAGCTCCCTGCGCGCAATATTAAACAGCGCTGAATAATCTTCTACGCTAGCGGAGCGCTCACCTGCAATTTCTATGTGGGGACTCCGAGTTTTATGTTCGCTTCCCACTCTGGTGAGGGCATTGTGCTGAGGTATTGTGAGGGGCAGCAGTCCAGTGAAGTGCGTGTCAAGGGATAAGAGCGCCATTTCAAAAGTCGACTTCTCTCTGACTGGAACATTCTTGAGGGGAAGCTTCTCCACAGGAAGTTCCTGCCTGCAGGAGAAAAAGCAGGCAGTTTAATTGGACAAAATTTTTGTAACTGTGGAGACAGAAAGAGGACTGCTTAAACCTCTGTGTTAATGTTATGGTCTCAAAGTGGTACAAATATTAGGTGGCAAAGTCATAAAAGGGAAGATTTATGGTAAATGCGAGTGAAAATCCCTCAGTTTAACATTGGCAGCTAGTGTGGAGAGTTGGCTCAAATATTTTTCTTCCTTACCCTTTCATACATTATTACCCTTAGCTGAGATAACACATTTCCACTAGGTTTTTAGGAAATACATGGCAATGGCAGGTGCAGGAATGAGCCAACCTCCACCTTTCCTCAATGAGTTAGGAGAACCAGTTATCCCATGGAGGAGGTGGGAAGGTATCTTTAAATCTTATCTGATAGCAATTGGGGGTAGCAACTACACCAATATAAGGAAACAACATATATTGCTACACAATTTGGGCACACATGGGAGGAAAATATACGAGGACATAACTGGGAGATTGATTGAGGGTGAGCAAGAGGAAGTGGAGGAAGGTGTCAATGTTTATGAAAGCACGCTGAGGGAACTAGCGTCTCATTTTAAGGAGAAAATAAATGTGGTGATGGAAAGACATAAGTTCTTTAAGAGAGTGCAGAAGAGGGAGGAGAAAGTGAGCAATTATATAGCGGTATTGAGAGGATTGTCCGCCACGTGTGAGTTTGGTCAACTCACGGATTCTTTAATAAGAGACCAACTGGTGAGATGCACCAATGACTACAAGATACAAGAGGAACTGCTTACCAAGAACCCTAATCTAGAGGAAGCAGTAAACATAGCTAAGGGCCTAGAGCACACAGCACGATGCATGAGGGAAATGAGAGCCCCTGTGGGGACAAACAGAGAGAGATCTGAAAGCAAATCTAGTACTGAGGGTGAAACAGTTTGTGAAGTAGGTGACAAAAGTAAAGAGGTTAATCGCAGCAAGTCTAGTTCCTCTGTGTGTTATAAATGTGGTAGTCCCAATCACATGGCAAATAACTGGAAATGTCCGGCAAGGAATGTACAGTGTAGAAAGTGCAACAGGTGGGGACATTTTTCCAAGGTGTGTAAGGCTCCTGGAAAAGCAGTGCATGTCATAGAAGAGTCACCCCAGGAAGAGGAAAGGGAAAAGTCTTATGTTTTCCAAGTGGGGGATGAGGAAGATAACAGTGATGAGGTTTACCCTAAATGTGATGTTTTACTTGATGGAGAATTGTTTAGCATGTATGCAGATTCATGCTCCCCATATACTTTAGTAGACAAAAAAATGTTTGATGATAAATTCGCCAACCGTTCTGTAAAATTGTTGCCACCAGACATCAGTCCAAAGGGTTACAACGAGGGGAAAATTCCACTTGAGGGCATGTTGACCATGAGAATCTCATTCAAAGATAGACACACTATAGGAAAGGTGTATGTGTCAACGAGAGGATCGACCCTACTGAGTTGGAAACATCAGAAGCAGTTAGGGATCACTCTTGATCCAAACAACAGAGAGCAGGTGTTGTTAATTGATCCTGTGGGAATATCAAAGGATCTCACTAAAGAGTTCAAAGAAGTGTTCAGTGACAGATTGGGTGTATTTAAGAATTACATGCACAAGATAGTGCTAAAGGATGAGGCAGTACCAGTGGTGCACAAGACGAGGTCTATACCATTGCGCATGAGAGAGCCCCTTCAGCAGGAACTGCAGAGGCTAGTCAGAGAGGGGGTCATCACAGAAATTGAGAGTTCAGCCTGGTTGGCCCCAATTGTCATCATGGCCAAGGATAAAGGGAACAGCATAAGACTCTGTGTGGACCTGAGGGACCTCAATGCGAATATCCTTGTCGACAGGTTTCCCCTTCCCAGAATAGGGGAGATGCTAAGCACCATAAGAGGGGCCAAGTTTTTCAGTGTGCTGGACCTATCATCAGCCTATTACCAAATCAAGCTTCACCCGGATTCCCAACTACTGACAGCGTTCACTACCCCATTTGGTAATTTCAAATTTCAGAGAATGCCCTTTGGGTTGGCATCGGCAGCTGCTGCTTTCCAAAGAGTCATGCAACATGTGTTGAAAGACTGTAGGAACACCATCTGTTTCCAAGATGACATACTGATCTTTGGAGGTTGCGAAGAAGAACACAATGAAATGGCCAGAAGGGTGTTGGAAAAGTTAAAAGAGATAGGCTTCACCACGAAACCCTCCAAATGCAAACTAGGAGTAAGTTCGGTGGACTACCTTGGACACACCCTATCTGAAGACGGCATCAAGCCAAAACTTGACTTAGTGAAGGCAGTGGAGGATGCTCCCACTCCCAAGAGTAAAGAGGACATACTTTCTTTCCTAGGTCTTGCAGAATATATGGCCAAATTCATTAAGGACTTTGCTATGGTGTCGCAGCCGCTAAGAGACCTCATAAAGAAGGACAGTGTTTTCAATTGGGGAAAGGAACAAGAAATGTCCATGAAGTGTATAAAGAAGGCAATCATTGAGGCACCATTTATAGGGAAGTTTGATCCTAACGGTGAAACCATCATCTCCACAGATGCGAGCAACAGAGGCATCGGGGCAACTTTGGCGCAGAGAGAAGGCAGCAAGATAAACGTGATAGCCTTCGCATCTAGAACACTCACAGGGTCTGAGAAAAATTACTCGACCATAGAGAAGGAGGCACTAGCTGTCTATTGGGCCATTTGTCACTACAAATTTTTCATTTGGGGAATTCCGTTCGAAGTACAGACAGACCACAAACCTTTGGTTTCCCTGTTCACCAAGAAGGACATGGAAAGTATGACGCCAAGGATAGCGAAATGGGCAGTGGGTCTACAAGCCTACAACTTCCGAGTATACTACATACCTGGACAACAAAATAGAGTTGCAGACTTCCTATCGAGAGCACCCGCAGAAGAAGGAGAGGAAGAAGAAGTGAAGGGCAGCTCAATCCTGGAGGTGCGTCTAGCAGCAGTGGAAAAGGGGTCATGGGAGACACAGATGGAACTCGATGAAGTATTGAAGAAGGTGAGGAGACATATACTATCTGGATGGCCCAAGAAATGCAAAGACACGGAGACAGAGATCCAGCCATATTGGAATGTGAGGGAGGAGCTATCGGTGGATGGTGATTTCATACTGAAGTCAGGGAAATTAGTCCCACCTGAAGCCTTAAGAGACAAAGTAGTGGAATTGGCGCACGAGGGACATCTAGGAAGAAGCTTGTGCAAAGCCAGACTTCGGGCAGACTACTGGTTTCCTACAATGGACAGAGAAATGGAGGACAAGGTACGGGATTGCTACGCGTGCGCTCTGAGTGACAAAACTAAGATCACAAGAAGAGCACCGCTGTCACCAGTTGAAGTACCGGAGGAACCGCGGAGCAAGTTAGGCTTTGATATAGCTGGTCCCATCCATGGCAAGGGACCCCAAGACTGGTACTTATTGGTCCTAGTAGACTACTTCTCTAGCTGGATAACCTGCAAGACCGTCCACGGCGTGAGCACCAAGGTGATAGTAGATTTCCTGAAAGAGGTGTTCACATTAGAAGGCATACCCTCAACACTGGTGACCGACAATGGAGTGCAACTGGTCTCGGAAGAGATGAAGGATTTCCTTAAAGACTGTTCAGTGACCCACATTCGCACACCACTGTATTGTCCTAAAGCAAACGGGAAGGTGGAGAGAGTCAACCGAATGCTGAAGGAGTGCATACAGTTGGCCAACCGTGCAGGGGAGAACATAGAGGAAGCCATAAGGGACATGTTGTGGGCATACCACACCACGCCTAAGTCCACCACTGGATGCACGCCCTTTGAGTTATTGAGGGGAAGAAAAGCAGGCACCAAACTCACACCAGGTTGGATGGGGAGAAAACAAACAACGGAGATCGAGCACAAAGAGGTCAAGAGGAGAATTGAAGACAGTCAACAGAAATACAAGGAATGGTACGACAAGAAGTGGGGAGTGAAGGAGAGAGAATTTCAGGAAGGACAAAGTGTTTATGTAAAGAAACCCGTGAGACTATGGAGAGGCGGCAACAAGTTCTATGCCTCCAAGAACGTCAAGCGGCAAAATAGAAACTCCGTGGTCGTGGAAGATGGGAGACTATGGAGTCATGATCGAGTGGTTCCAGCAGAAGGGCGAGAACATGGGACAGAAGTGAGAAGAGCTGGTGGTAATGACATCAGTGAAACCATCAGACGAGACAGAAGGAGTGACAGATTCAGAACCTCTCCTCAGTGGCACAAACAGTACATAATGAGATAGACACATACACTAAAGTCATAGCGTTTATATCACCAGGGGCTAGATATCCCGTTCCTTCACCTGTTTCTTCCCTTAACGGGGATGATGTGTTGTAACTGAAGTTAATGCCCCAATCCTTTCCCCTGTTCCCTGTTTTCCCCCCTCCTCTTTATCCCATGTTGGTACATTCCCCTGGACCGCCAGGCGCTCGCTGTGGAATGTTGACACAGTGACCCGGGCCTCCAGGTTGACAAGCTGACGGCAGTCTGTGTGTTATTCTGGCAATAAAGTAATTGACACTTGACTCATGTGTCATTCATCACTACAGAGGCACTATATATTTCTATATGTTTTTTTGGGGGAAAACACGAGGCTTGCAAAACAGCAAAAGCTGTCTTTAGGCCAGTCCTAAAAAGCCTTGTTCATCAGAAATAGCCCTGACAAGTCTGTCAGGTATATGCATGATGTGCTGCTCAAATCCATGGTTTTGCCTTTGAATTCCTGGACTTGTAGACTTTTTTATTACATTAGAATAAGGACTACAAGTCTCAGAATTCAAAGAAAATGAACCTTTCCTGGAGCAGCACATCACTCGTGGACCTGGGAAATGTGCAGCTATGCCTTGCTAACCTCATGCACAAAAATGTAGAATGCAGGTAAGTTTTAGTTACTGAGAATTATGTCTACACATAAAACACAGTTTTGGACAGGTCAACACCACATACACTAATAAGCACGTTTCCTCGCCCATAAAAATAGGTGTTATCAGTAGCACTGCAAGTTTAGCCTGTTTTGCAAGTGAACTATTGTTGGAAGAGAATGCGAATTTAAAAAAGTGTACATCTCATTCTAAACAATTCACGAAATGAAGTACTCGAAATATTCAGTAGGCCAGTCATCCGGGATGTTAATCAAGCTAGGGTTGCTTATGGATAAGAGACACTCTTCGGCACTGACTTTTCTTTAACTACTAGGTACGAAACTCTCCTCCCACGAGTAAACAGCTATCAAGTCGTCTTCATTTCGCTTCTGAACAGATCATTGCAATTTTTCATGAAAAACAAACCGTATGCATAAAACCGAAATGGTTTCGATAATTAATCCCACTTTGTGTGTTGTACAAAGAATGAAACTTTAATGAAGATCCCAGAGTGCATATTAACTCTCTAATATGAGTGAAGCAAAGGGAATCCTTAGCATGATATACGAACCAAATGAAAAGAAAAATACATACCCACAATTGCCCTAAAACTTTCCCACCAGTGTCACATACCCTGCAATCAGCTCACAGCAGGTTACAACATAGGTTGGGGGCTGAATTTGACGTGTTAATGAAGAGTACGTTTGCCAGAGCTCTGGGTCCTAAATTAATTTAGGTGAAAGTGTTGGAACTGGCTCTTTCTGGTTGGCTGAGGTGGTGCCCTTGACACCACTCCTGTCAGGGGTGGGGGATTACACTCACTGTATAACCTGTGCTCACCCATGTGTAGCTTGGAACTGAGCAGTCAGGCTTATCATAGAGGCAATGTGTAAAGCATTGGCACAGCACTCTCACAAAATAAACACACTGTGCATCACAAAAGAGACTTCACACTGTAAATTGTTTGTATTCAATACACACATGAATTAACACAACATGGTACTATATTTCTGGGCATAAATCACATTGAGAAATATCACTAGCAATACTAGGCCCAAACATATTAAAATGACATCAGTAGTATGCACTTGAGAAAGATCCTACTTTACCGCCCAGCACCCTTAGCGGTGCGAAACATTGTCAGAACTAGGCCCGCCCTGGAAATTATTATAATTCAATAACACACAGTTATAGACAGTTATAGGCAGCACCCCAGATCACAATAAAGTTCAACCGCAGGATGCGGAGCAGAAGCGGGTTGAGTGAGATAGTCATTCAACCACAGGGTTACACAAATGGTCTTCCAGCACCAGCCCAGTTCTGCGAAGCACATGGGGGAGCCACGCAGTCTCTTGACCCACTTCTGATCGCTCTTGGAAGCATTGCTCAGCCCAGTCAACTACTATCACCACCAGTCAACTACTATCACCACCCAGGCCCAATTCAGGCAATACTATCTGGCAACACAAAGTCGCTGGGCTGGGTGAGAATAGAACAGTTGGTCTGCCTCACTGAAGGCACAAAAGGAACAGTCAATGAATGGGGAATAAGCAGGAGAGCCTCTCTGAAGAAGAAGGTACCCCATCAGATGAACATAGATCAAGGTAGCAACCAGGCAATCTGGGAAGAACAGAACACAAATACACTACTCTGTGCCCCCTGGAAATGAGGCACAACATCTGGTGCACGTTGATACTAGTCGCACCAGACAGTTCTGGTCACACACAACGAAGAGTTGCAAATTCTGTACCTCACTGGAAATGAGGGACAATGTCTGGTGCGGGTTGATACGGGTAATACCAGACAATTCCGTTCACACACACAGGTGCAGGTTTAGCAGTGACGCACAAGGTAGAATAGAGCACTACTATGGGTACGCCCTCCCCTCCGAGGGTTTCCCCTGTGAATTAGATCTTCGCGCAATGAATATGCAGTGAGTGTGTCACACGAGAGACATGTGGCACGATAGATGAAGCATGCCACGCAGGGTCCCGCAACCGGTGAATACTTTAACCAACAACAAGATGCTTATGCGTGTTGAGGCCCCACGATCTAGAGGTCAAACTACTGAGATGCAGGTAATATTGTAGTGTTCCACACAAGGCAACCCGGTTTCCAGGAACATCACTTAGTCCCACGCTCACGCCACACTACCAGTTGGGATCAAGCAGACAATGCGGGTACTTAAGAGGTCACTGCTCTCCAGGTGTCACACGTAGACAGTATGGGTCCCTTGCGGGAGGTCTTTGATGTCCCTGAGACATCCAAAAGAGAACAGGGGGCAAGCCATCAAGCCCTTGGAGTGTGCACTTGACGGTGCCACACAGCAGCAGGTAGTCAGCCCATGCCAGACACTATCCAGGAATGGTGGACAGTCCCATCCAATAACAGCAATCCTCCTTGTGCACAACAGATTCCTCTGGCAGTCTGCACCACACAGCTCCAGATGTCTTCTCCCATGTCCCCACAAGTGTATCTCTATCCAGCTGAAGTATGGTAATTATTGTTGTACTGTAGTGTGCCTTTGAAGGTGGCAGAGGGTTTTCCTTTGAACCACAGAAGTCTCCCATAAATGTTATTCCTGTCTGCCGTGAGGTTGCAGAATGCAGATTCTAATCTTTAGTAGAGCTATGAACTGGCTCCTGAAAGGCCACGTGTCAATACCTCTCCCAAATTGCAGAGGCCTGTCATTCCAGTAGCATGCCCAATGTTTTAGCTGCCACTGGGAATGCAAATATGTTCCCCCCCAGCCTCTAGTGCAGTCTGGAGTCAAGCTAAAAGGCACACAAAGAGTGTTAGAGCATTTCTAAGCTAGAAATGGCAAATCCACATTTACCACCGAAGAGGGTTTGTTATTGTGAATCCAATGATTGGAAACATTATGTAGCTGCTCCCCTGCAAACCACTATTGCAGCCTGAAGTAATTTCAACGATTCCTCCATGTTAACCTCTGGGAAGAGCAAACCTCATAGGTAGTGAAAACATACATGGGTATTCTTCACTACCTGGGTAGGAAACACACGTGTATCTGCCCTGTCTTTCACCTACCACTTACTTCCCCCCTTAAGACTTACCCCCGGGGTGCTCTAGTGGTGGTGAAAGGTCCATAAGCAGAGAAACAGGAAAACCCTGGTGCTATCCCATGGAAGAGCCCTCCTAGGTAGGGGAAACCCATATAGGGGGTCCATCAAAACCTCGGGCATGGAACACCCACGTGTACCTGCCCATGGTTTCACCTACCACTTGCTCTGCCCCTCAGGACTTACCCTAGGGGTGCTATAGTGGTAGTGGAAGATCCACTCAGGTTTGGATAAAGAGTGAAAAATACCAACCTGAGCATAATGGCAACTGCGCACCCACAGGCCTGCAATGGCAGGTCTGATACATTTGACAGGCTATTCTGGTGGGTGGCACAATCAGAGCTGCGTCCCATGATTAGCCAGTGCATTACCTGCCCTGGGTGTGTGGTGTACCTTTTTAAAGGGCACTCACAAGTACAACACCTAAAACAATCAAGTAAGCTCCATTTCAGAGCATATTCAGGAAGAGTGTGTGCTCTTTCACACCTCATTACAGTGGGAAAGTGCCCAGAGGCCTAAGGCCACAAAAAGAGATTCAGCAAAAACCAGGAGTAAAAAAAAGCAAAATGTTTTAGGGAAATCCCCTAAGAAGGCCCATGTCCAACAGAAAGTTACAACTCTCACACGTTCCCCACTACTGGCCTGGGCATGTGCGTTGCTTTCCACTACTAGAAAAGGTTAAACCCCAGGAAAGGAAAATTACCAAGAAATTTCCCCTTGAATGCCCACTTTCTCTTTTTTTCACTAGGTGAGCTTTGTTAACACCACCCCACACATGACGTGATGAAAGGATTAGATAAGAGGAGGAGTAAAGAGAACCAGTTTTAAATTAATGGCCTCTCTTTTTATACTCTGGCTGTGGAGTTGTGCGCCTATGGAGGGATTAAAATGAGAGCAACCGCAATCCAGTGAATGACGGCAAGTTGTGCCACCGCTCTGTGCAGTAGAACAATGGTAAGACAGTGGTAAGCCACCCCATACATGAGCAGAGGCACAATCAAGTAAAAAAATATTGAGTCCAACGAAGTCAGTTTCAGGAGCACACACAGAACAGTAAACACATTTGTTTGTGCTAGAGAGGACTGTTGTCTGTTCATTAATGCCAGTTTCAAGTGGGAGGATGTAGCCTCAAAGCCCTTGAGAAGCAGCTACTCGTCTATTTGGATAACAGACTCACCACCTTCGTGGCTCCTCACGCACACAAAGCCAGGATACTTTCAAACATGAAGTGCAAAAAAAGAAAAACAAGCATTGTTAATGCAATAGGTCTCGTATTAATTAAGTTTGAGCTATTGGCATTGCTAAATATTGCAACACCAATTGCAACAAAAGTCTATAAATTGTAGGCCAAAAAAGTGTGCTTATTTTTGTAGCAATAGCAGCATGCTGCGCTTTAGATGAATATGTTTAAAAGTAAAATGCACCATACTGCGATTGCTACAATAGGTAATTGCGGATGCATTAACAATTGATGTGTGCACTGATGGCTGGTGATGTGTGTGCCTGGTGGAAGTGTGCACTGATGGCTGGTGGTGTGTGCCTGGTGAAAGTGTGCACTGACGGCTGGTGGTGTGTCTGGGCCTGGTGAAAGCATGCACTGACGGCTGGTGGTGTGTGTGTGTGCCTGGTGAAAGTGTGCACTGACGGCTGGTGGTGTGTGTGTGCGTGGCGAAAGTGTGCACTGACAGCTGGTGGTGTGTGTGTGCCTGGTGAAAGCGTGCACTGATGTCTGGTGGTGTGTGCCTGGTGGAAGCGTGCACTGACGGCTGGCGGTGTGCGCTTGGTGAAAGTGTGCACTGACGGCTGGTGGTGTGTCTGGGCCTGGTGAATGCATGCACTGACGGCTGGTGGTGTGTGTGTGCCTGGTGAAAGTGTGCACTGACGGCTGGTGGTGTGTGTGTGCCTGGCGAAAGTGTGCACTGACAGCTGGTGGTGTGTGTGTGCCTGGTGAAATCGTGCACTGATATCTGGTGGTGTGTGCCTGGTGGAAGCATGCACTGACGGCTGGCGGTGTGCGCCTGGTGAAAGTGTGCACTGACGGCTGGTGGTTTGTCTGGGCCTGGTGAAAGCGTGCACTGATGGCTGGTGGTGTGTGTGTGCCTGGTGAAAGTGTGCACTGACAGCTGGTGGTGTGTGTGTGCTTGGTGAATGCATGCACTGACGTCTGGTGGTGTGTGCCTGGTGAAAACGTGCACTGACAGTGTCTGTGCCTGGTGAAAGTGTGCACTGATAGTGTGGTTGTGTGTGTGTGTGTGGTTGTGTGTGTGGTTGTGTTTGTGGTTGTGTGTGTGGTTGTGTGTGTGTGGTTGTGTGTGTGGTTGTGTGTGTGTGTGGTAGTGTGGTTGTGTGGGTGTGGTTGGGTGTGGTTGTGTGTGTGGTTGGGTGTGTTTATGTGTGTGTGGTTGTGTATGGTTGTGTGTGTGGTTGTGTGTATGTAATTGTATGTGTGGCTGTGTGTGTGGTTGTGTGTGTGCTTGTGTGTTTGTGTGTGGTTGTGTGTGTGGTTGTGGTTGTGTGGGTGTGTGTGTGGTTGTGTGTCTGGTTGTGTGTGTGGTTGTGTGTGTGGTTGTGTGTGGTTGTGTGTGTGGTTGTGTGTGGTTGTATGTGTGGTTGTGTGTGGTTATGTGTGGTGTGGTGAGGAAGAATTAAAATAGATTCTTCTGCATAGGACCGCACAATCTTGTAATGGCGACAGAGAACTAAAATTCTGCACTTGGACCATGGACGCCGAATTATACCGTGACGCAGAGTACAAATTGTCCGGATCCAGGGACAATGCCTGATTTTAAGCAGAGGAAACAATTTTAGTTCTCTGTCGCCATTACAAGATTGTGCGGTCCTATGCAGAAGGATCTATTTTAATTCTTCCTCACCTTGACAAGGCTATGCTACATACATGCCTACCAGACGACCCAATTGACAATAGCGGCAAAAAGGTTCCACGTCGCACCACCGGTATGCAACTATTTTTCTGATTTGCAATTACTCAATCGAGGCTGTTTACAAATATGAATACAGGCCATCGGATACGCATAGGAGCTGATAAACCAAGGTGACAGTGGTTCCCCAAAACAAACGCCATTACGATATTTATAGGGAGTTTACGGAATTACGAATTGAGATCATCAACAATATCTGCCCTGAGGAAGCTCCCGATGTGGGAGAGAAGCACGTTGGCTGATTCTTGTGTGATTAAAATGATGAAATTGTATACAGAACCTAATGAATAAAGAAGGAGTAATTTTGAAATAAACCTTGGCTTTTAGGACTTTGTGTTGGTGCGCCCCCACTATTCTTAAACAACGTTGTAAATCTGGCAATGTGTCAAATGCCATGGGTATTACGTGGGAACACCCACTGTAACACCCAGGGCACGACTCCCCTGCAGTGTGAGGCTACGTACTGACTTGTGCTGCTTTGCCTCACACCATATCCACAAGGTCACGAAAAGCCACCCATGCGCGCCGCCGGAGCGTCATTAAAAGTTCACAAACTAGCTACTCCTATTACATGTTGATTGTGTGTTAGCCTTTGACCCCGTACAACTCTCCTTGGATAGGTTTGTGCACATATACATAATTCACTAATATGGAAACAATGTGTTAACATTGGCGTGACCTGGGTCAAGCTTTTCTACCCAACGTGACTAACATATTGTATTTCCAATTAATAGAGCTTCAAAATATATGTACTTATTATGTTAGGGTTACGATCTTGCTTTTATTATTTTACTGACATTTATACCAGGAAAGTTGCTTCTTGCAAATTCACTTCAACAATACCACAGGATTAATAGTCAGTTGATGACATATCCTGTGATGTCATGTACTAGCGAAATTAGAGGGCCCTTGCATATGTTCCCTTTCTACTGACGGGTCTGAAAACTATAATACCGAACTGGTCGACTCCACCTGTTTTTCAGCATATTTTCCACATCAGTAGCTAAAGTCGCCCCCTAAGCTTACAGTGAGAAAAGTTCGAAAATCAATCCAGCCCTTGTCATAGACTTATCACAGGTTGCTGTGGAAACCGCACATTTCTTGGTCATTAAAACATAATCATTGTCTGCCAGTATATCCAATCACAGCAGGACTTTAACCGGGCCGCCTCTCACGACTCCCAGCACACACTGAGCCTCTTGTGCTCCTGTGCACCTGAAATAGCTCATCTCCCACTGACGAACTAGGGGTGCAGCTGGAGGTCTAGCTCCCTTGCCAGGAAGTTTACTTATCATCTTTTTATATATGGAGTTCCCGAAATAGGAAGGCGGAGGCTTGGAGTAGAGACGACTATCAAGCACCACAGGGGATCTTGCAGTTGCGCTCGCGGTTTCCTGGCAATGACGGCACACAGCTGCTCACACTCACTAGTGACGTGAGAGATGCTAGGGTGGGTAGGATCTCCTACTCTCGCCACTGTGGGCAAAGCCGGGGCTGATGTGTGCATCAGCACTGTGTGGACTGTTCCTTTCTTCCTCACACAGCGATAACGTAAGAGTTGTGTTTTCTGCATTGTGTTGATTACTTGTTTAATCAGGCACTATATTTATCAAACAATTGTGCTGGAAATTCGCTGGTGTGGGCAGGGTGTGAACTGCACCCCAGAACTGGAATGTAAACACCTGTGCCTCAATTAATGCTTCTAGGTCAGCCCCTCACTCTTAGGGTGACCAACTGGCATTAGTGCACATTCAGGACGGTGAGTGTAAAAATTCAGGACAAAGGGTCAAAATTCAGGACACAAATTCAGGACAGGAGGTCAAAATTCAGGACAAAACTTCAGGACAATAGGTACGTTTTACAGACACATCAGAGGTCGCGCAATAGTATATAAGTAAGCCCAGCCATTTCCAAACATATTCAACCATTTGCAAACATATCCATCATGTATCCTTCCATCTATCATTTCACTCATCCATCCCTTCATCCATCCCCTCATCCATTCTTTCACTCATCCTCCATTATCCATCCATCCATCCACCATTTTACCCTTTCCATCTGTACACTTATCCAACCACTCTTCATCCCATCCATCCATTCACTCATCCATTCAGCCATTTACCCTTTCACCAATCCAGCCATCCTTTCACTTGCTAATCCTTTCACCCATCCACTCTTTTAGTCATCCATCCATCCTCCCTTTCTCTCTCCATCGACCCTTTCACTTAGCCTTCCTTCCATCCATCCATCCATCCACCCACCCACCCATCCATCCATCTACTCATCCACTCATGAATCCATCCATTGCGCCTCTCACTCATCCATTTATCATTTCACTCCTTCACACATCTATTCATCCTTTTGTCCATCTACCCTCCCTTTCACTCACTCATCCATCCTTACACCCACCCTTTCACTCATATGTCCATTCATTCACCCTTGCACTTATCAATCCATCAATCCATCCATCATTTCACTCATCCACCTACCCCCCACCACCCACCATTCACCCACCCACTCATCCATCCTTTCACCCACCCATCATCCAATCCACTGATTCATCCTTTCACCCACCCACCATCCACCCACCCACTCATCCATCCATCCTTTCACCCACCCACTCATCATCCATCCATCCTTTCACCCACCCACTCATCATTCATCCATCCATCCTTTCACCCACCCACTTATCCATCCATCCTTTCACCCACTCTCCATCCATCCATCCTTTCACCCACCCATCATCCATCCATCCTTCCCCTCATCATCCATCCATCCTTTTCCCTCATCATCCATCCATCCTTTCCCCTCATCATCCATCCATCCTTCCCCTCATCATCCATCCATCCTTTTCCCTCATCATCCATCCATCTGTCCTTCCCCTCATCATCCATCCATCCTTTTCCCTCATCATCCATCCATCCTTTCCCCTCATCATCCATCCATCCTTCCCCTCATCATCCGTCCATCCTTTTCCCTCATCATCCATCCATCTGTCCTTCCCCTCATCATCCATCCATCCTTCCCCTCATCACCCATCCATCCTTTTCCCTCATCATCCATCCATCCTTTTCCCTCATCATCCATCCATCCTTCCCCTCATCATCCATCCATCCTTTCACCCTTCCCCTCATCATCCATCCATTCCCTCATCATCCATCCATCCTTTCACCCACCCCCTCATCATCCATCCATCCATCCACCCTTCCCCTCATCATCCATCCTTTCACCCACCCCCTCATCATCCATCCATCCATCCCCTCATCATCCATCCATCCCCTCATCATCCATCCATTCCCTCATCATCCATCCATCCTTTCACCCACCCCCTCATCATCCATCCATCCACCCTTCCCCTCATCATCCATCCTTTCACACACCCCCTCATCATCCATCCATCCATCCCCTCATCATCCATCCATCCATCCCCTCATCATCCATCCATCCATCCTTCCCCTCATCATCCATCCTTTCCTGTCATCCATCCATCCTTCCCCTCATCCATCCTTCCTTTCATCCATCCTTCCCCTCACCCATCCACCCATCCCATCCCATCCATTTATCCTGCCCCTCATCCATCCATCCTTCCCCTCCATCAATCCATCCTTCCCCTCCATCCATCCTTCTCCTCATCCATCATCCTTCGCCTCACCCATCCATCTATCCTGCCCCTCATCCATCCATCATTTCCCTCCATCCATCATCCTTCCCCTCATCCATCCTTCCTTTCATCCATCCTTCCCCTCACCCATCCATCCCATCCATTTATCCTGCCCCTCATCCATCCATCCTTCCCCTCCATCCTTCCCCTCCATCCATCATTGTTCCCCTCATCCATCTTTCCCCTCATCAATCATCCAGCTACCCTTCCACCCATACATCCAGCTATTTACATTTTCTCTCCATCCTTCCCCTCACTCATCAATCCATCTATCCTCTCTCATTATCCATTTATTCAATCTTTCATTCATCCATTCACTCTTTCACCAATTCATCCAGCCATTCACACATCCCTTCACTTACTTACTCGCCCACCTTTCCATATTAATTTTGAGCTAAGCCCTTTTGAGAAGAGGCCCATCAAGAACTTCACCCTCGCTGCAGGGGCCGTTCCAGGACTGGGACAGAAGCCACCCAGGGCGGAGACAGGATCCACCACAGGGGGGGACAAGAGCCATCACAGACGGGGGTGGACTGGAGCCACAACATGGGGGACAGGAGCCATCACAGGCGGGGGGGGGGGGGGGGTGGACTGGAGCCACAACATGGGGGGACAGGAATAGGAGTCATCACAGGAGAGGGAACGTGATCCACCAGGGTGGGCACAGGAGTGGGCATGCAGTATTCTAGTATCATCTGGGGCTTCTCGCCCCCTCCTGCACAAGACAACGAGAAGACAGGCTCTCTGTCCAAAATGCCATCCCCCACTGTGATATACAGTACTTACAGAAGATACTCTAAGAGGACTGATTGAACTGATAGTCCTCCATACTTTGTTAATCAGTGTGGGTGTGATTGTGCCATTTCTTTATTGTATTACATTATGCATGTTTGAAGAACCGAGGTTTGCTTACAAATTATTGACAGTAATTAAGCTCGGTGAAGAGAAGCAGGTGCTGCCTCGGTGTAATCAGGGGTGTAATCTGGCCGAGTCTAGGATGTTTGGGGCCCTGGGTAGAAATGGAATGTGTGAGCCCCCCTCTAAATAGCAGATACAAGACGCATTCAGGGCTGTTTGCATGTGAATGGATGCCCTCCGCTCCTGAACCTGCAGCCCCTCCCTCTCACCTTCAAGCACCTCTTAACAGCTCATCAAGGGCTGGAGGTGTGGGGGTTGCCATTACCCTGTGCCTCTACAGTGCTGATGGGGGTCTGAGCTTTCATACAGCATCGGAGTCAAGAAGGGAGGTGGGGGCAAGCTGTGCCCGGTTAAAATTACGGACAAATGGCGTCCGTTAAAGAATCCTTCACGGACAACGGACAGACAGCCAAAATTACGGACTGTCCGTGAAATTTACGGACGGTTGGTCACCCTACTCACTCTTGTAGCCACGAAGGGGGGGGGGGGAGGGAAGAGGGCTCGCCCCCCAGTGAATGTCATTGCGTTTGTGAACCACAATGCACACCTTTTTCAATGGCACCCTAGCGTTGTTTGGAGTTTAAAGCATTTTGGATGCGTAGGTCCAAAAGGTGGGTGCTTCTAAGTGGAAAATATGTTAAAACCCCAGTATGAACCAGTGTTTATGTGTTTGTAACACTAGTTTGACTGTCCTTTCTGGTCCTGGGCACGTTGTTCGTACTCGTTTCGTGTGTATTTCTTACTCCAGATCTTTGCGGCTTTGTTCGCGCATGTGAGCCTTCTAGGCCTCCCTGTCTGCGTGCACCCAGAGCCACAAGACCTTTCCTTCTCTTGCTGCCTATCCCCTCCGGAGATAGAAGTGCTGTCCCCTTCTCAAACAACTCTGCCCAGTGTGTTGTTGGTTTATTTTTTTTTTACTACATAATGTAAAACAGCTTCAAGGTTACTGAGCCACTTTCATCAGGCCACATTGATAGTTCATAGGGCAACATAAATCGTTGATCGCACGATATTAATTGTTCATCAAGCCACACTGATAGTTCATCAAGCCACACTGATAGTTCATCACGCCACATTGATAGTTCATCACGCCACATTGATAGTTCATCAAGCCACACTGATAGTTCATCAAGCCACACTGATAGTTCATCAAGCCACACTAATAGTTCATCAAGCCACACTAATAGTTCATTAAGCCACATTGATAGTTCATCAAGCCGCATTGATAGTTCATCAAGCCACACTGATAGTTCAGCAAGCCACATTGATAGTTCATCAAGTCACACTTTAAATGTAAATGTGTTTGTATTTATATAGCGCCTTCTACCCAGAGGTCTCGTAGCGCTGTATTCATACCGCTGTCGAACCCTTCCTGGCTTTCCTTTGAGATGTCCACTCCTGGGCACCCCCAAGGTGAAGCCAGGCATCCAAGCACTGCTTGGGCCATTGTGGAGATTAAGCAAGCTATTGCCCAGAGTCACAGAGTGGGACCCATGATTAGACTAGGCACCAAAGTGAGAATTATCAGGTCCGGGGAGATTGAGTCCAAGAGCCGCCGAGGCGGGAATGGAACCCTGGTCCCGGGCCAGACCTCTGCATCAAGGTATGCCGCTCTAACCATTGAGCCACGCTTTTCCACACTGATAGTTCATCAAGCCACACTGATATTTCATCAATCCACACTGATATTTCATCAAGCCACATTGATAGGTCATCACGCCACACTGATAGTTCATCAAGCCACACTAATAGTTCATCAAGCCACATTGATAGTTCATCAAGCCACACTGATAGTTCATCAAGCCACACTAATAGTTCATCAAGCCACATTGATAGTTCATCAAGCCACACTGATAGTTCATCAAGTCACACTTTAAATGTAAATGTGTTTGTATTTATATAGCGCCTTCTACCCAGAGGTCTCGTAGCGCTGTATTCATACCGCTGTCGAACCCTTCCTGGCTTTCCTGTGAGATGTCCACTCCTGGGCACCCCCAAGGTGAAGCCAGGCATCCAAGCACTGCTGGGGCCATTGTGGAGATTAAGCAAGCTATTGCCCAGAGTCACAGAGTGGGACCCATGATTAGACTAGGCACCAATGTGAGAATTATCAGGTCCGGGGAGATTGAGTCCAAGAGCCGCCGAGGCCGGAATGGAACCCTGGTCCCGGGCCAGACCTCTGCATCAAGGTCTGCCGCTCTAACCATTGAGCCACGCTTTTCCACACTGATAGTTCATCAAGCCACACTGATAGTTCATCAAGCCTCATTGATAGTTCATCAAGCCACACTGATATTTCATCAAGCCACATTGATAGTTCATCAAGCCACACTGATAGTTCATCAAGCCACATTGATAGTTCATCAAGCCACACTAATAGTTCATCAAGCCGCATCAATAGTTCCTCAAGCCACACTGATATTTCATCAAGCCACACTGATATTTCATCAAGCCACATTGATAGTTCATCAAGCCACACTGATAGTTCAGCAAGTCACACTGATAGCTCATCAAACCACATTGGTCGTTCATCAAGCCACACCGATTGTTCATCAAGCCACATTGATAGTTCATCAAGCCACACTGATATTTCACCAAGCCACATTGATAGTTCATCAAGCCACACTGATAGTTCATCAAGCCACATTGATAGTTCATCAAGCCACACTAATAGTACATCAAGCCTCATCGATAGTTCCTCAAGCCACACTGATATTTCATCGAGCCACACTGATATTTCATCAAGCCACATTGATAGTTCATCAAGCCACATAGATAGTTCAACAAGTCACACTGATAGTTCATCAAACCACATTGGTCGTTCATCAAGCCACACTGATTGTTCATCAAGCCACACTGATAGTTCGTCAAGCCAAATTGATAGTTCATCAAGCCACACTGATAGTTCATCAAGCCACACTGATAGTTCAGCAAGTCACACTGATAGTTCATCAAACCAGATCGGTCGTTCATCAAGCCACACTGATTGTTCATCAAGCCACATTGATAGTTCATCAAGCCACACTGATAGTTCATCAAGCAACACTTATATTTGATCAAGCCACATTGATAGCTCATCAAGCCACAATGATAGTTCAGCAAGTCACACTGATAGTTCATCAAGCCACACTGATAGTTCATCAAGACACACTGGTAGTTCAGCAAGTCACACTGATGGTTCATCAAACCACAACGGTCGTTCATAAAGCCACACTGATTGTTCATCAAGCCACACTGATAGTTCACAAGCCACACTGATAGTTCAGCAAGTCACACTGATATTTCATCAAACCACATTGGTCGTTCATCAAGCCACACTGATTGTTCATCAAGCCAAATTGATAGTTCATCAAGCCACATTGATAGTTCATCAAGCCACACTGATAGTTCATCAAGCCACATTGATAGTTCATCAAGCCACACTGATAGTTCATCAAGCCACATTGATAGTTCATCAAGCCACACTGATAGTTCATCAAGCCACATTGATAGTTCATCAAGCCTCACTGATAGTTCATCAAACCACATTGATAGTGTATCGGGCCAATTTGATAGTACATAGGGCCTCAAACATGGTTCATGGGCCACATTGGTAGTTCATCAGGTCCCATTGATAGTTCATTGGACCAGATAAACCTAATTGGGCATGGCCTTCTCCCATCAAGAAAGGGAAAGGGAAACTGTGCCAAGCAGCTAACCTTTGATCCATGAAAGCGTTTCAATGCGCCATGGCAGTTTACTGAATGCATTGTGTGAATCTGGGCAATTCACTTTATTTCCCTGTGCATGAACTGTAAACATGTATGTTGTTAAAGATCAATATGCATTGTGTGTCTATTACATTCCCAATTAAAAGTCCCCATGCTTTCTGCGTTTCAAAATGTTGTCTGCAAAATGAATTGAACTGGATCACTCTGTCATAAGTACACGCGCCAAGCTTGAAATTGTTACTGATACTGATTTTTGGTTTAGCGTGACACTTCTGTGGCCTCAGCATTCTTATACCGTGTCCATTTGTTGCAGGCTGGAGCATATGTGCTTGCTTGAAAGTGTAGGCATGCAATGTGTGAAGATGAGGCATATATGGGAAGTATAGTGTCACGTGTGACATATGCATTCTTCTCTGATTCTTGTGGATTGGTACTGTGTGTAGATATGCATATGATCAGAATAATGTGAGGGACAAGTAGTGCCATTCACACTTACCTTCCTCCAGTGTGTTATCTCGAACTCTACTTGGTCCTCGTGGGCAGGATTCTGTCCCTAAGGAAGGTCCTGAATAAGCATCCTTGAAAGCATGATGTTGACTAAGGGCGTGCTTCCTGTGATTGGTGGGCCTGGCTTCACTGAGGTCCCATCTTTAATTTAAGCAATAAAGCTCAAGGTTGAGTGTGCTGGGAGCTGTGGCAATCTTGTGATAAAGAAGAGCATTCTGAAACATTGCGTTGGATGTGTGTGATAGGTCAACAGATGCTGCAGCCCAAGAGGGCATGAACCTTGGGGGTGTTGGGATCCTTAGCTTTTGGGGGAAATTGTACTCCTGGCACCCTATGAGGGAGTTGTTTATCATGCCTCAAAGGGTTTAGGAGTTTTGGGGATTCCAGAAGTGTGGAAAGGCTGTAAGGAGGAATAAACTACTGTAATCGGTGGCAGCTCTATTGTAAAGGGGCCATGGAGCGGCAATAGGTTGAGTGTCAAGCGAATAGGTCAACAGGTGATGCCAATATAGGGGGTACGTGGAGTTGGGGAAAGTATGCCCAGCGCCTCGTGTGCAGCAGCACTAAGACAGCCTCGGGCTGAAGTGTAAAGATGTGCCAGGTGTATGGCAGCTGCAGTTCACCCAGTCTGTTGTGCAGTGGTGGGTGTTTGAGGCTTCTGCAGATGCCAGCAGTAGTGTTCAGCAGATTTCAGGTCTGGCTGTGAGAGCCACTGGTCCATGATCACCGTAGACCATGAAATGGGTAAAGTGTTCCTGCTACAAAACAACTGTCCTCTGTAAAGCACCCTTCTACATCCAATACCAAAAAAAAACACAATTTAAACTGCCCTCCATGTTTCAAGTTACACAAATAGAACAGTTTCGTGGCTTTAGAGAATTTGTGGCATAGCACCTTCTACATTTCTTTGGATTCAATTTCTAATTTAAATTTCATCTAAAATCCATCTCTTCCTACAAAGCTAACAAAACTCCCTCATTGCCCGTTGTCCAACCCCTTCCGAGCAGTATAATTCCATCTCATATTTGGTGAATACATACCTCACTAAAAAGTCGGATTGACAACGTGGCCCAGAACTTTAATGATCGTCTAAGGAATCAGACATGTAACCTCTAACGATCACGAGCACGACCTGCTGCTAACTGAGGCTATCAATATTTAAACAGTGATACGATTTCCTTATAAAGCAACTTCCTCTGAAATCTGTAAGCAGTCCCAGACATGGCATGTGTCAAGCTGCAACTACGGGTTCTGTTTTCAGAGGACTGCCTGCCTGTCAAGCTCATCCCACCTGCGCGGCACAGGCCCCTATCAATCACAAGATGGCAGCCACAGGCTTTTTTTTCTCTGTGAAAATAATGAAATACAGTAGTTTCTGATACGACTGGATGTTCTCTGGATTTTGGCCTGAAGAAAAGGTGCCAATCCTGGTCCCAAATCTTTCCGACACGCACCAGCCGGGTGTGAAATTGGATGTAAGGTGGCGCCGCGTTTTTGTTATTGATTGGAAAGATGCTGTAGCATCCAATTTATTTTGCTGTCTGCTTTGGACTTTAGCAGTAATGTGCTGCTATTATTAACTCTTTCCATGTCATTGTACTGACTTGTGCAGTAGGGATCGCAATTCTTTTAAACGGATACAGTGGTTGACTTGCTGCGTGCGCTGTTTTAACGTTATAGCTTTGAGGCATTTGTGCATTACCTGTACTGTATGTGTGATGTGGCTGTCTTGCTTATTTCTGTAAGTGGTTTGATGTGATCCCTGCTCCTATGTGCTATACATCATGTGTGGGTTATGCCATAGCTACCTATATTGACATGGTGAGTGTTTTGAGCCAGTAGCATCTCTAGAAGTAGCTTTTGACCACAGATCAAACTGTTGTGGTGATCGGGACACATGCAGGCATGTACATGCACACACACACAAACACACACACATGCACATGCACAAGCACATGCATACGCACACACACACACCCACACACACACACACACACACATACTTGCTCTCTCTCTCTCAGTCCTGGCTTTTTGAGGTGACTTGTAATATCCTTGTCATATACGGTACAGGCTACTTTATTCCTTATAATACATGTTCACAACATCCCCCTTCCCACAATCCACCTACATCCTTAGTGCATAGCTCTTTCAAATGAGAGAGAGCATGTATGCAAACAGGAAGAATAAAAATAGAATCTCTATTGTAAACTTAAACACTTCAAAAAGCTGTTCGATATTTGTTGCAAAAATATATTAGAATCAGTGTAATACAAGTCTTATTTTTAGGCCGAGTATTCAAGAACTAATAAATATACTTTAGTATATGCTCTCTTTTGGCCTTAAAACCATCCCTCTGCTCTTCATTTGTTTCTTTCAGTGTACTTTAAAAATCCTTGTTTGCTAGTATTCAGTTCTGCATCGTTGTCCTCCTTTTTCTCTTTCCTTCCTCCCATGGAACAAGGACCAAGTACCTATCATTACGCTTTGGCTGTTTATCTGTTATTGGGGGGACTATTCTTTCATTTCTTTCCTGATCGTTTTACACTGCGGGTGCCTGTTCAGCTTCAGCACCCATATTTCACTGCATTTCCCTACCCCTCCCTTCTGCTCCTCCTGACCCCTTACAGTGGAAGGGCCACCCCAAAGCTTCTTCTCCTAAGGCGTTACATATGTCTTTTTATTTTGAATTCTTTTCAAGAAATGTGATGGTTTGGCATGTGGTTTGGGCTTCTTTTGGTAGGATAAAAACTTGTTTTGATCTTTTTTCCCGAGGGGAGTGGCGCTTGTATTTGAATTTTCTGATCCAACTGAAATTGTGTGGAGCTGAGCCCTGTAAAGCTGACATTCAGCTGTAATTCCATGTTGCATACTGAGGCATTTCTGTGTAAAGTGTTTGCAGAAGAAGAGAGCCTATCGTTAATGTATGAACATTGCTTGTTTCACTCTGCAGAGCGAGCATTATGCCGGTTTTCAATAAACTGCAGAGCAAGAATTGTGCTTGCTTTCAATAAAACTAACCCACAGTTACTTCTCCTGAGGACGTTCAGTTTGCATTTTTATTTTTAATTGTTTTCTAAATTAATTTTGATGTTCCTTGTTTTGAGCTTCTTTTGGTAGGCTATATATTTGTTTTGGCAATTTTTCAGAGGGTAATGACATTTGTATTTGGATTTTCTGTTCCAATCGGAATTGTGTGCAGCAGAAACCTTTGCTCCTCGGCCTTGTCACAACTCAGGTGATAGATCTGCCACAAACCTTCAGAGGCTGCATCTTTTGTTTAGTGTTGCCCATTTCACCACAGGTTTTTCACAACTCCAGGGCGCTTGTTTGAAAAGCTGTTTATTTTGGTCTTTTCACAGGCTACGGCCTGCCCTGCTTTTAGACCCACTCCACCAGTTTAACTTCAGATGTTCTAAGTGAAGGTGCCAGACCCATTCACTATACACATGATTCACCTGCCACCAACCTCATTGTCAGGCGTGCTGGCCTCTTGCCAACAATGTCTGCCTTCTCTTAGGACTGTGGGGCTGGGGCAAAGCCAGCTAAACTGTGGCTGAATCTTCACCATTTCTGCTGCCACCTTGAGGTGTGGCTTTTTCGGAATTTGCTTGATTTGTCTGTAAGCCGGTTCTCGTCTGCTGATCATAGCTAAAAGAGGTGCGAGTGCAGCTTCTCTACCCCTTCACCCCTTGGCCAAGGGGCGATTGAATGACTCCATTAAAGAAACACTACGAGCAATCCTACATCTGCTTCCCAACCTGTCCGAAGCCCTTAAACTCTTTGACCAGCTTCCCTCCTGCCTTGGGCACACACCACAGGGAGCTGGAGCGCATCCTGCCTGCCCCTCCCTCTCAGGTTATAGACTAGTCCTGCCTGCTACACTGGTTGATGGGTTGCAGAGCCAAATATTGGGGGGCTTACAAGGAGCTTGTACCCACAATGTATCAACATTTTTGACGTATTGGTGGCGCAATCACCGCTCCATATTTACAAGGTGATGTATCTTTGAGGATGCTTCACTTTTTGGACTCATGAGACAAAAGGAGCCTGTGTCGGAATTGACTGTGTCACATAAGTATTAATATATGCAAGTTAGGCGTTCAGTCGTAATTTCCAGCATAAAAGTGATGCATGGATATTTATGACATTTTTTTAAAGTGATGCAGTGGCTGTAGAAGTAGCGCAGTGGTTTGGTAACATCAAAATTCCTGCACCTGTGAAACCCACGCGCAGGAAATACATTATCGACTTTGCTATGTAAAGAGGAGCTGGACAGGAGAGTTTTTTGCAGTCAGAACTACACCATGGCAGTAGGTATTTTCAGCTGGGAGTTGCATGGAGATGACCACCACCATCCACCCCACCCCCGTACCATCACAAAGGCAACACACAAGAAGGGAGCACATTTATCGACAGAGGAACACTACCGATAGGACTCAGGGAGGAGGAGGTAATCACTCTTTACCGGCTGAGGAGGCTGTGCATTGTTGACCTGCTACACCTGATTGTCCCAAGGATACAGCCAACAGCTGACAGGGCTACCAACATCCCACCACAGGTGAAGCTCATGGTGGTACTACATATACTGACATCAGGGTCCTTCTAGACAACAGTTGCTAGAGTGGCTGAAAACTCCCTGCCTTCTTTATCCTCATTCCTTCCCTCAATCCTGGATGCCATCATCCAGTTGCCACCCGCAACCTCCTCTTCCCCCAACACCCAGAAACTGCAGCTGGAGACCAAGCAATGATTTTATGCCACTGATGGATTCCCACGTGTGCTGGGTGCCATAGACTGAACCCATGTGCAACTGGTACCTTCTGCAGCCACCGCACATCTCTACAGGAACCAGAAGCACACACACTCCATAAATGTCCAGGCCACTGTGGACCATCAAGGACTCTTCACCAATGTGTTGGCGAAATACCCTGGCAGTGTGCATGATGCCTACATATTCAGTCACTGCATCATCAATGAGCGATTCCAGAATGGACAATATGGAAATGCTTACTTATAGTTAAGCTAAACTTTAATACCCAACATACCCACTAACTGGTAGAAATAGATGACATAATACCCAAGACTGTGCCTGTTGACACATATAGGAACTGAAGTAAGAGGGGTGTGGCTCATACATGCACCATGTACATGTGTCAGGCAAACCCACAAGCTAACAATGTCAAGACACACAACGCCACTATGGCCTTTGTTTAATGGTGTAAGGTACAGATCAATGCATTGCTGGCCCAAATGCAGTGTGGCATCCATGTGTGTAATGGGAGGTTTTCCATGGAAGTTGTGGAGGTGTCTACATACCCCTTCCATGGTTCATCAGACATGTCATATATCACAACACCCACATCTATGGTTAACTAAGGACATATGCGTTTGTTAGTGTAAACATGTCTCCCATGTCAACACCTACCTACGGAGGACCAAGTACCCAAATATATACCATAATCGGCAAGTCCAAAGATGTTGTGTAAGCACATAAAATGGAGTGATCAAGAGCGACTCTAAATAGACTTCACAGAAATTAACAGGATCTACAGCACATTCATTATGTAGAAGTGTACGATCTAATGGAAGAGAAAAGTGTCAACCTATCAACAACTGAATGACTAACACATATTGTGAAACAAAATGTCAGAAATATGTATGACAATGTAACTACACATAACACACATGGCATGCCATGTATCAGTAACAGCAGGGGCAGCTCATCCATTGAAGCTGAGCAGCGTCGCCCCACATACATGCCCCCCAAAGCTCCCTCAAGATGAAAAATAAAATGGTAATTCGTTACCATTTTATTTTTCATCCTCTTGTCTTGAACCAAATGTCAGAACAGGGCGGGCCTGCTGAGTGACAGCAGGGAGAAGTGGTGGACAGAGGGCTGTCTTTGCACTGTTTAAAGTGTGCTTGTCTCTTTGGCCGGCCGTCTTGCAGTGGTCAGCCAATCATGTGCACTTTGAACCTCTCAACCCAGCTGTCTTAAGATGAGAGTAAGTGCTGTGGAGCGTGAGTGAGGCCACTCCCTCCAATCAGGGTGGTGCTAACATGCTGCATGTGAGCAGCGCCAGGATTGGGAAAGGGTGTTTGCTCGTGCCCGCACTCGTGAAAGAAAAGGACTGGAGGGCAGGACATCAAAGGTATCTGTTTCTTTTTTATATTTTTTTATTTTATTTGACCGTGCGCCCTCCCCCCTCTCCCCGTAGATCCGAGCCGCCACTGGAATCAGGGAGTCTGCACATGAGGTGATCCAGGTATAAAAGTTGCAGATAGATTGAGTGAGGTCTGGGAGCTCTGAGGCCCAGGTTTCATCTGGGATGTTTTTTTGTCTTGTTGAGTAGATTTCATGAGGGAAGTAGTGCAGTATGGGCATGTTTAAATGGATGAGGCAATGGTCGGTCTAGGTGAGTGGTGTGGGCTTGTCCACTGTGATTTCATTGAAGCTAGTGAAGATGGGGTCTAGTAAGTGTCTGGCACCCTGGATTAGGGCATCCAGTCAATGAATGAGTCGGGAAACAACCATCACAACGCAGGTATTACAACACAATACCATTACAACGAATCTTTTACAACGCATGCTATTACAACGCAGATGCTATTACAACGCACGCTATTACAATGCATGCTATTACAACGCAAGTTTGGGTACTTTTTTTACATTTTCTAAAAATTGTTACACTTACACAATTCAGCACTTATTATACATATGCACTTCCCTGGACATAGAATATGAATTAATACTCCTACACTATCCTACATTTACACTACAGAAGCACCCTAATTGAGATAGAATAGTCATTAATACTCCTACACTATTGTGCACTTACCCTACAGATGCACCCCTCTGGAGTTAGAATAGTAATTAATACTTATACACTATCCTGCACTTACCCTACAGATGAACCCCCCGGAGTTAGAATAGTAATTAATACTCAAAAATTATCCTGCACTTACCCCAAAGAAGCACCCCACTGGAGTTAGAATAGTAATTGTTACCCCTACACTATCCTGCACTTACACTACAGATGCACACCTCTGGAGTTAAAATTGTAATGAATACTCCTACACTAACCTGCACTTAGCCTTCAGAAGGACCCCCCTGGAGTAAGAATAGAAATGAATACTCCTAAACTATCCTGCACTTCCCCCAAAGATGCACCACAATGGAGTTAAAATAGTAATTGTTACCCCTACACTATCCTGCTCTTACCATACAGATGCACCCGGCGTTAGAATAGTAATTAATACTAGTACACTATCCTGCACTTACAATACAGATGCACCCCCCTGGAGTTAGAATAGTAATTAATACTCCTACACTATCCTGCACTTACCCCAAAGAAGCATCCCCTTGGAGTTAGAATAGTAATCAATACCCTTACACTATCTTGCACTTACCCTACAGATGCAACCCTCTGGTGTTAGAATAGTAATTAATTCTCCTACATTATCCTGCACTTACTCCAAAAATGCACCCCCTGGAGTTTGAATAGTAATTGTTACCCCTACACTATCCTGCACTTACCCTACAGATGCACCCCCTGGAGTAAGAATAGTAAGTAATACCCCTACACTATCCTGCACTTACCCTACAGATGCACCCCCCGGTGTTCGAATAGTAATGAATACTCCTACACTATCCTGCACTTACCCAAAGATGCACCCCCCTGGAGTTAGAATAGTAATCAATACCCCTACACTATCCTGCACTTACCCCAAAGATGCATCCCCTTGGCCTTAGAATGGTAATTGTCACCCCTACACTATCCTGCACTTAACCTACATATGCCCCCCCCGGAGGTGGAATAGTAATTAATACTCCTACATTATCCTGCACTTACAATAAAGATGCACCCCCTGGAGTTAGAATAGTACTTGTTATCCCTCCACTATCCTGCACTTACCCTACATATGCACCCCCCTGGAGTTTGAATAGTAATTGTAACCCCTACACTATCCTGCACTTACCCTACATATGCACCCCCCTGGAGTTTGAATAGTAATTTTTACTCCTACACTATCCTGCACTTACAATACAGATGCACCCCTTGGAGATAGAATAGTAATTGTTACCCCTACACTATCCTGCGCTTACCCTACAGATGCATCCCACAGGATTTAGAATACTAATTGTTACTCCTACAATATCCTAAACTTACCTTACAGATGCACCCCCTAGGTGTTAGAATAGAAATGAATACTCCAAAATTATCCAGCATTTCAATTCAGAAATAATATTAATAATTAATTAATATGCATTTCAAAATATTTTAATAGCATTAACATTTTAAAAAATACTTAAAACTTTGATTTCTTATTTTAATAAAAATTATACATATGAATTAATTATCAAAAAAAGTCATTTAGAAATATTTTCCCACGCTTTAACATTGAATTGAATGGAAAACAATATCCTTTTATTTCAATAGATGTCAAGGAGATTGCCGTGTCTATGTTATTCAAGTTCATTTACGGTGGAACGCGGGAGGGAAAAGAAGCCTAATGGAGTATCTAAAAGGTAAGAATATTTTTTTAAACAAATAAATATTCTATAAAGTAGCAGAACTATTGATATATAATATTTAAAAACGAATAGTAATAATGCGAGACTGTGTAAATTATTTTATATACAAATATTTTATTTATAAAATGTATATTTAAAATAGCTTCATAATATATTTATAATATATCAATAAACTTTATTTTGAAAATGAATGAATTAAATAATCATTGATTACAAAACATAAGTAATAAATAAATTGTCAGTTTTCTTTTTTTGTAGCTCCAGATGACGTATACGCGTGCACGTGAAACTTGAAGGCAGCCATTTTGAGGAGCGTCGCCGGACAGAGCAGAAGCTTGGGAGACCTGCGCTCAGGTAAGAAGCTTTTTAAAACTTAAATACAATAGTGCATGAGGGTATGAGAGACATTTTTTGCAAGGAGGGAAGAGGGAGGCTTTTAGAAGTTAATAATATGTTAAGTTTGTATCGTAATAACATGTCCCCAACCTTGTTGATAGTGTATGCCCACGTCGGGTCACGTGTTAACCTTAAAAAAAACATAGGGTTTGTAAAGAAGTATTTAGAAAGGAAATCTATTTGTAAATAATTTAATTTGTTTGAAAAAATGCGAAAAGTATTTAATTTTGAAAAAGCGGTGAAAGAAGATCGATTTTCGACATATGGATTTATTTTTGGGATACCGGATGGATAGTGGGATTTTTTTTCGAGGATGACTTCAATGCTTTTTTGGATTTTTAATTTTTTTTCTACGATTGCGGATTTCAAAGGTTTGGATTATATTTTCAAGGTTGGAGACGGATCATTATATCGGATGTATTGGAATTCAGAAATGTTGGAGATGGACAAGAAATACTTTAGAAATCAGCCTTTTTCTTTTGGGAGGATTTTTGCAATGGAGTATCAATTTTTGGAAATGGATTTCGATTTGGAAACTGAGACTTTTTAAAGAAGATTTTTCGAAGGGGTTTAAGAATGTGGATTGGAAATTTGGAAATAAATCAATCATGGAAACATTGCTTTGGATTTGATTATTAAAGAAATGAAAAAAGTAAACATCTAAGGTTAGGTACCCAACTTTATTTACTTTTACAATGTTTTTAAAAATGCCAATTATAAGAAGATGTATTATTTAGGGCAAAACAGGAAAGTAAAAGTGTAGGTTGTATTAGTAATGTAGAATGTGTGTAACATTATCCAGGTAGTCTGAAGCCACACAACGAAAATTGTTGTAATGCACCCAATAGTCTTTCCTACATTTTCTTTGCTTTTTTAGAAATTCATCAGTTTAGACTACCTGTTAATGCTTGTGTCATTCTCATTTCTTGGAAACTTTGCTCCTTCCTCAAAGTTTCCAAAAAATGATAAAAGTTGGGGTGAGCTTTGCCAATTGTGTGGTTGAAGGAGTTGCGCCATCCCTTTATGGCATTGTTTGTCTTTGCTCTTCCTTCTAAGCAGCTCGAGTAGCAGTTCCACCACTCCACATGGAAACGTGGCTTCCTTCTGCGACCCAACCTGTTTAGATGCCCAATTCATGTGTCTTCAAAATAATTTAGTAAGGGAGCCAATTTTTCTTCGTTTGTGGTGTAAAAGTCAGATTCAGTAATTGCAGTGTAGTACTCGTCTACACTATCAGGAGGAACAACGCAAAGTGCAGTTAATTTTTTTAGTTCGAATTGCAGTTTGCTATCCGATACGTAATCCACAACTAAGGATGTTTTTTGCATTTTACGCCAAAATGCCTGGGAAAAGTCGAATAAACATTCTTGAATTTGGCTATCCATGTACGTTTTGGAAATAACATTTATCATTGCGAATTCAAAATCAATAATAATTTTCTTAGGACATTTGTTTGATGTTTTGGATTTTAACACTTTTAAAAGTTCAGTGTAAGTTGTGGTTTGTTTATCAGGTAGCAAACTGTATACCAAGGGGACTACTGTATTGTTAATTTTAGCATGAATAGTGTATATTTGGGTGAATGGATGGGGCGTGCTTTAAAACGTCCCATCCATCATCCAAACATCCCTATTCTCTAACTTAACTAGATTATGGGGTGTGCTAAACATAATGCTTTGTTTTAGAGGTTTTTTGTTGTCATGCAGTAAAAAAGGTTTGTTAGATACAGAAACAGAGAGTTCAGGAGGAATAAGAATATCAGAGAAGGTTTGTGGTGTAACTCTATGAGGGTGACTTGCCTGTTTTTTGCGTTGTATTATTTGTCTCAGATTGGGTATGATGGGCATACTGCTAGCAACATGACTAGGGACATATTGGACAACCTTTCTCAAAATAGAACCAGAGGAGTCATTGGAGGTGCTTGCAATTTCTTTCATTTCATTGATTGTTTCTCTCACCTCAAACTCCATTGCAGAGGCAGAGTGGTTATGCTCTGTGGTTTTTACAACTGAGTCACCCAGAGTAACCGCTCTGACTGTGCAATGGGTTGAGTAGTATTGCACACACCTCCAATGTCTCCTTGGCTCTGTTATTCTCTCCTTGCAATAAATGTACCCTGCATGCTTCAGAAGGCGGTTTCCCTTGCTTGATGTTATATAATGGTCTGTCTTATTTGTTGACATTTTCTGAAATGAAAAAGAAGGAAAAATTGTAAGAATTAATCTTTTTTTATACATTTTCTATTTTTGGGTATTGGTTCAGTTTGAACATTTGTTAAAAACATTTGTTCAAAAAACATTTATGGAAGATTAACTGCTTTGCTTGTTTTGTTTTGATACTTTGAATTGTTCCTGTTGAAAAAAATATACATTTGTGAATTTGTTTCAGTTTTTATTACCTTTTGGGTTGGTTGTCTTTGCTTCAAGATGGAGTCTGTTGGTCTTCAAGTTGGTCGTTGCAATTTAGATTATTTTATGCTGGAAGAGAATAGGATATTTTTTTGCTTTACTATTATTGTCTTTTAGGGATGTTGATCTTTTTGAAGAAAAAGCGGTTACATTTTTTTTCATTTCATTTTGTAAAAGAACTTACCGTTTGAATTATTTTTTCATGCTGTGAAGATGCTGTTAATTTTCTCTAGAAGGTGTTCCAAAGCTGGTGTAGTGAGGTTTTTGTCTGAGCTCTTTACTGACTGTTGATATCTGTTGTAAGATATATTATGTACATTAAATTATTTTTGTTTTAAGAAATATCTTTTTTATTTCATACAATTATATAAATATGCATTTATGTAAGCAAATAGAAAACAATATTTTATTTAAAATAATCAAATTATGAGTTTTGCAAACACTTGCAGAAATGTTCTTTATTTAATATATCAATGTTTTCTCTTTGCCTTATTATCCATACATTGTGAAATATATAAAAAGTTAGGCATCTATAAAAATAGGATTTATTCCAACATTGTACTGTATTTATAATGCACATGTTTATTAAGTTTTCTTATAAATGTACTTACCTTAAAAAGATATGTGGTACTTTGAAGATGGTTTAATTGTAATTGGATGCTTTCTTGATTTATCAAGTCTTAAAAGATTTTAAGTGAAATATTATCTGTCTGATGGATAAATTAAAAATAGAAAAAGTTAGCTTTTTTTTAGAAATGAGTAGGTTGTAAAAGAAAATAGTTTTCATTCTGTGTTTGACATTATATTTCTTTGTATACACCACTTTATATTTTTTCAAATTTATATTACTACAGCACTATTCAACAGTTTAAACAATTTAAATAACATTCAGCTTTTTATAAATTACCACGATTCACCTTTAAACTCCAATTTTCTCTTTATTGTGAATCATATCAAAACATTTCTTTTTATTTACAGTCACTATTTCATTTAGCACCATTTTTTACTTTTTATTCACACACTTTGGTAGACCTTACATATATTTAAATATAAAGAGGAACAGCACATTTCATGATTTGGCTTCAAATGAAACAAGGTTTTTTGATTATACCTTTTTCGAAAAATTAATATTCACCACCAGTATGTTTTTTTTCATATGAGCCTGGTTCAATTAAACATTTCATATAATTTCTTTATTAAAAAAAGGAAACTAACCTCATTAGAAAATCCTTTCAATATTGTATTTAATTGTTTGACTTACTTTCCAATTTAGTAATCGAACACCAATATTTTGCTCCTTTAACTTAAGTCTGTCAAGTTGTTTTCCAAAAACTGCAAATTAATGAACATTTTTAAAATTAATGTTTTGTTCTTTAAAAAATGTTATCTAGGTATTTACTAGCAATGTATTTTCTCGTTTACTTGTTTTCAATGGTTGTTATGTCATGTCACAGTGTGAGTTTCTGTGAGAGAGAGAGGGGCAGCGTAAAAAGCATGTGCTCTTGCTGGTAGTCAGTTGACTACTGATTTCAAAATGGTGGTCAACGTCTTTTTATACCTTTTTTTGTGTCACACCATTATTTTCGTAAAAATATTCATTCAGTTTCTGGGTTTTTTCTTGTTAATTTCATGTGAAAACTTATATTTTAATTTTCGTTTAGAAATTTTCTGTTTATTGCGAACATGAGTGTTTACTCCTCCATTTTGTGTGCTATAGGCTGTATTTCTTGTAATGGAAACTGTTGTAAGACTTGTCTTTGAGTCAAGCTCATAAAATGGAGGTCTGCTTTCTTTTTTTTCTTGGTAGTTTTCCTTTTAATCTATGTAATTGCACGATATGTAAATATATTTATTATATTTTAAATTTTGACTAATTTTAGCATTTCTAAAATGTAGATTTCCCCCCAATTTTTTATTACTCGACTAATACTCGAGTATTAAAATTAATACCCAAGTATTAATTTTGATAAATGAGTACGGTTTTTAAAACTTATGTGCACAGTTTCGGCCAAATTTTAATACACTTAACCATCCAGAACCCCTATTTTACCTGCATCCCATGCCAGGGGCTATTTTACCCCCCAAAAAATAATATATATATATATATATATTTGCGTTGTAATGGTATGCATATTTTTTTTGCGTTGAAATGGCACTTTTAATGCATTCTATATATATTGCATTGTAATGGTTTGCGTTGTAAAGACATTCGTTGTAATAGACTTTGGCCCACATGCATCAAGCATTTTTGTAGTCGCAAACGGTGCGATTCCTTAAAATCGGCCGTTTGCGAATGCAAAAGTGCTTTTTGGGATGCATGAAGCAATTTTAGAATACGTAACATTGTTGCGAGTTCTAAAATTGCGGGTGCTTTTAAGAAGTCGCAGATGTGCGATTTCTTAAAAGCAATGCATCATTACTTTCACAAGTGCAAAGTCGCAATTAGGGTGCCAAATTTACCGAGTGGTTGAACCACTCGGTAAATTTGGAAAAAGTGTTTAAAATGCTGCAAATGTTTTTTTTTCTACATTCATGTTTCACACACACATGTCCTTAGGACATGTGTGTGTGAAACATGATGCGAAAAATACATTTCAGGGGTGCATGGGGGGGGTCCTTTGGACCCCCCCCCTGCACCCATGAAATTTTCAAAGTGCCACTCGCAATTTGCTGATGCCTTCCCATTGACTCCAATGGGCCTTTGGGCCCATAGGAATCAATAGGAATTGCGAAAATGTACTTAAGAATTCGGTATTCATTTGGGATTCGGTAAAAATTGCGATTTTTACCGAATCCCAAATGAATACCGAAAACAATGATGCATAGCATTTTGCACTTCTTAATTTGCGATTCCTTATTTTTCGCAAATTAGGAAGTGCAAAATGTAACAATGATGCATGTGGGCCCAAGTGTTTTAAAAAAAGCGTTGCAAAAGCATGCGTTGTAAAAGCATGCTTTGTATCATCATACATCCGAGTATGATAGCCATCATGTCTTACAGGATATTGGTGACGTTGGGGGCAGGGTGGTCCTCCAGGTGGCAGCAGAGGTCACAGAGTAGGATGAGAGGACTTGAGTCAAGTACCAGAGTTGGCTATATCAATGGTAAAACTGGTGTGTGGTCTGGGAGGTCTGTAGAAAAGGGTGCTGCTCAGAGTGTAGTTGTTGGTGATGTGTAGTTTGAATTGTAGGTAGCGATCTGGCCCAAGTGCAGACATAAGGATAGCACTCGTAAATGCCCTTTGTGAATTCCCAAAGTCGTAAACTTCAATGTTTGGTCTAAGTTTAGACTAAACGTCTAAGTTTACATTTGTGAATTGTGCTCTGGCTTATACTTTCCAAAGTAAAACTGTGCATTTGTTGGACAACGTAACCATCAGAACTGTGCCAGACTGATCCCATGCACATAATCCAGATATGTTGCCCTATGTGCTGCTAGCTCACAGTGCACCATCTATACCCCTAACCTTAAAGGGTAACAAATGAATATGCAGCCTCAGAACATGACAGGGTGATCTGACTCCTGTTACCTGTGGGTAAAGGTCATCAGGCTGCCCGTCTTGGTGGAGAGCTGGGCAGCATTCCTCTCATGAGGTAAACAAGAATCATCTGGGGTGGAATTCCGGCAAGGGTTAACCTCTTAGTGCCAGCGAAATGCTCCTCTGTCTAAACAAAGAATTAAAGTTGTTTATATAAAAAACAGCATCCATGCTACCGTGCTGAAGTCCCTGTCAGGCCACCATTGTTTATTTTATTGTGATAGATCTGTTGATGAGGGTCCAAAAACACCCACATTTTGTGTGATAATCTTAGCCCATGTACAGAATTCTCAAGGTGCTTGATAGTGTGTCTACAAAGTGGTAGTATATGCAAAGTTGAGTTAAAAGAATATTATCCTGTATGTGAATGCAAATGAATGTGTGTCTAATGTCATTGCGTTCAGGGAGAGAAGGCAACTTGAGAACGTGAGCATGTAAAATGGTGTTTCTATCTGGGCTTGATGTAACCATGTGAAAACATGTCACTGTAATCAACATTACTAGAATGATAAACAATATGAACAATTCAACCTTGTCAATTGTTGCTAATATTTGCTTACTCACTCCTTCGGTATCTAATACAATACTAAAGAGAGCATAGCGGGAGCACACTCTGCCAGATCAATTGGGATAGCCTAACCCCCATACCTTGGTCCTACATGTCAGGAAGGCAGTCACAGTGCGCAGTTTATATTCCTTCACAAGATTGAGGTTGGAGTCGGCAGGACTGCATCTCAGTCACAGTCTGCAGTGGTTACCTGGTAATTCCCAGCATGGAAATGCTACTCTCAAAGAGCTTTAGCAAGTAAACTGTTTTTTATAATAAAACCCTGTTCTTTTCAGCTGTGGCAGAGGTGCAGAGCAGCTAATTCGGTTTTGTCTAGCTAAAATGAAGTGTCTTCTGATGAGCATAGAAAAAAGTGGCATTGTGGTCCTCATGTACGACACTGGGACTAACTGTACAGATTACGAGTTGTTAGTGCCTATTGCAAATATACATACAGCACATTCATGCTTTTTCAGAAAAGTGTGCCAAATGGCACCATGAGAAAGATATGTCAACCTAACGAGTTGAATCTAAAATGGAGACAACACAAGTGCCATTCAACACCCTCCACTTAGTCAGAAAGGCGACTAATTCACTAAAAACTAGCCACTCAAAAAGCCTTTTAAAAAATGGCAATTAAAAAAATCCTGTGAACTTCTAAAAAATCAATAACACCAATTTAAAAACAAAAGGCCATTTTAAAAAGTGTCCTATGAGGTCTCCGTACTATAGGATGGTAGCACAGGAAAGGCCCAAAATATCCAAAAAGTAATATGGGTCCTGGAAGTAACCTGCATCTGCAGATGCCAGATCCACATTAACCTGAAGAGCAAGTTCTAAAGAACCAACTTGGTCAATACCAAACTCATCAGTAAAAGCCAATGGCAGGGATGCCAAAAGTGTAGACTCATACAAGGAGCATGACGCCATAGCTCCTGGAGTGGAAGCATAGTTCCAATCTGGCACGGGCACCCGATGATAAGCATTTTGCAGCAAGATAGGACAGCCCTGGAGATGAACCATGAATGGATACACGAGAAGATCCATGTTCATAGTTGAGTCAATTGCATAGCAAGGCATATGCCTAGTCCACATTAGAATGAGCACAAGAGGTAACTAAACAAAGGCTAAACACTCTGAAACCACATGGGCCAGAAAGAGAAAGACCAGTTGTCGATTAATTGCAGCAGCAAAGGGAATCCAAAGCACTACACAATGTGTTCATGCACACATGGATGTGTGGCCATTCCATCACCATTTGGCCTTCCCATGCGGAGCAAAAAATAAAACAAAAATAGCAATCAACAGGAATAATACCAATGGAACGCCTTCATAAATGCTTCAAAATAGTGAGTATATAAGAGATGGAATCACTCCAAGTACAGTCTGAAATGTCGAAATAAATCCAGACCCGATAGTTTTTTTTAAAGTGTATAACAGCAGCAGTGTTTGAAGCATTAAAATGCAGTGCACAAATTAACCAAAATGCAGCGGTAAGTTAGCACGCAACAATAATTGTACTTCTGAGGAAGACATTGCATTTTGAACATCAAAGGTTTCTCAGGCAAATGTTAGTGCCACATCCTTTTGAAACAATAATGCTTTTAAGTCGGCTTGACCTATCAAAGAGAACAGTGAAAATAGGGACTGTTGCCACAAGATAAGTCCCCTTGTCATGTGTGTATCTGGATATAATACATTCATACAGCAATTCACAACCTTGGAAACAATTAAAATGTATGGGACACCTTGCTTCATTCCACAACAATCTTGGTTGCTCAGAATCAAATAACTTCCATTAGAAAGTAACAAAAAGGCTTGATAAAGGGGTCAGGAACTCCCTTCATATAACATTCCAAATTGGCCATGGACGCGTGGCACGCTTCATGCAGTGTTATTGTTTTATAAATAATTAATGGCTCAAGGAAACTCTGCATTAATTTCCACTAAGAAACACCTCTCTATGACCACTGCCACATTTGTAATCGAAAAGAAGTAACCAAGTCTAATGTAGAAAGTTTCCCCCCATCTGTTCATATCTGCCTACTTGCAAGTATTTCAGTCAAGATGACAAGTGAAACGTAGAGGTCCTTAAAGAAATGTATTAACCATATTCTGAAGGTGTTTTAGATATGGTAAAGGGAAGTTTCTCTAAACATTCTAATTTAAAGAATGGGTAAGTTGAATCTTTCTTTGCCATGACCTATTGCATTTGTGTCAAGTTATAAAGCATAAACAATTCTGTTGCATTCAGATATTTCTATAGTACTCCGTTTGACTTTAAAACCTGCAATATCCAACTCAATTGAAAAATTGATCTTAATTGATTTGGACCATATAAAAGGGAAGGCATGTCATTTTGTATGATATGAAATGCAGATGACATCATTCAATGAATAAATATGAGTAGACAATATGTTCATACCATTATCAACACCATCTAATACTTTTTCAACATTTTCCTTACCTTTTTTTTGCAATCTTTCAGCAGCTTCTTGTTGTGAAATCTTCAAAAGTTCATTATATGTCACATATATGAAACGTTTAGAATGGGGGAGATCTGAGACCTAGTAAAAAATCTTGCAAATCCATGTTGTCTGAAAGAAGGGATGAATGTTGAATAACAGCAGAATAAGGGAGCTTTCAATGGCATAACTTGCCTACACTAGAGGTATTTGCTACACCTGAGAGTTCTGTCTGAACATATCTGGGGTCTAGTCTCCTAGCCTTAAAACCCTTAGAGGAGTTTAAAAAAGTGCATGAGTGTCAAGGGGCCACACTAACTACCCATCTGAACCGTAAAATAAAGAGTTGTATGTACCAATCTAAAACATATCATTAGGTTGTTTTCTGTAAAATTGATGTATCATTGCCATTTATCAAAATGTGCAGCCTGGGGAATGCTAGGTGTGCTTCAATTCTTAGTCCTAGCTAGTCCAAGACATGTAGTCTGTTGTAAGGGTGGGTAAGAAACTCCACTCCGCCGGCAGATGTGGCAGATTGTTTTCTACTCCGCACTCCACTTGAAGTGCGAAGTTTAAACGTTTTGTGAAACTCCACCATTTGCCCATGGAGTGGAGTTTCCCGCCTTGAATTATTTAGGAGCAAGAATGGGAACAAAAAATCTTTGGCTGCTCAAAAAAGGTAAGATAGAGGACAAAGGCCCCCCTGCTTCAACCCCTTGCAAGACACAGATTTAGGAAGCAGCAGTCCTTCTTCTCATCTCTGGCATGCGCCGCAGAGGTAAAGCATGGGTACAGCGGTCATGTAATTTACCACTCGCCTACACTGATGATGAGCACATAATTTGGCATGGCGTGATTCATGTGCCACAAAAGAGGATGCGTCCTGATCTCCCAGCCGTGCACTCTGCCCGAGACAGAGACAACCCCACACGTAGGAAAGGCGGCTGAAGGCCCGGGCTGCAGAATGGGGCTGAACTGAAGAAGACAGGGCTGGGACCTGTGCCTTGCTGGTCGCCGCTGAAGCGGGTGAGGTGAGTTGCCGTTTTTTGTGCATATGTTTTCATACAGGTTAGTGATGAAATGTTACAGATGCCAAAGATTTTAAAGGTTAAGTGTGCATGCATGAAGTTGAACAGCTGTTCAGCAAATCAGAATAACCCCGCACCCTTGCCAGCAAACGTGATCCACTGGCAATGACATATATATTAGAGCATGCAGCTCTATCTAGTGACATCTTAACTATCGTGTTTACTTACGTATGTCAAGTGAAATTAATTCTAGTGCTTCAACATGAACAGAACACTTCAACTCTTTGAGAAATCAAATTGCATGGACCCTAGCAATATTCCGTTTGGTCACAGAATTCAGTGTAATTTGGTGAAGTTTTTCTGTCACTCCCCGGAATTTCGACAGAGTGAAACTCTGCAAACTCCGCCCAGGCCACATCCGTTGTACTGTTTTGTTTACAAATATCACATGTCGAGGGATCAAACAAGCCCTAAATAAGGTGTAAATACCCTGGACCTGCCAGCACTGTTCCCAGGAAGGTACGCGGCTGGGCGGCTGGGCGGCCGCGCACCTCTGTTCTCCCGAGCACGCAGTGCTGTGTGTGAAGCACGCACACACAGCACGTCCTGGAATAGTCACTCAAAACCGACCTCACACTGGAGGAACCAGGCGCAATTTGCCCCACCACCCCTGTGTCAGCCCGGGATGATACAGCTTCGCGAGCCGCACCAGAGTACTTCACAGGTCTTTTAAAGACCTTTTGCTTGTTAATGAGGCTTTGATGCCCCCCCTGCTTTAGAGCCCCTCCAGCGCCACTCTGCCTTTTGCTTGTAAAATCAGGCCTCCCCCAAAATTTGACTCTAGTTGTGGCTCTGGGAGGAACATTGGCTCATGGAGCATACATAAATAGTGCCCACACCGCCAGCGCTCGCTCCACACTGCGCACGTTAACACTTACATACCAAGGAAACTCGTAAGACATCATTGTGGGAAAGCAGTGGTGCAGCTTTATTTCGTACAACAAGTAGCTGATAAGGTGGGTCATCTTACAGGCGATCCAATGCGGCAGCCCCTCGCTGACCCGCATGCCTAAGGAGCCATCTTGCACGGCGAGTCGATGCTCTGACGGTGCAGTCAATTATCACGTTATTTCGTTGTACTCCCGCCCCCCCTGTCAGGGCGGAGCGATGAGGCACACCCCCGGTCGGTCTAGGCCCCCCGACCGCCCGAAGGACTAACGGGGCGCCGACGCTGTTTCCTGGAACCCCCTCGGCTCCAGGTTCTTGGCTCAGGCACCCTTACTGTGCCAGGCAGAGGTATTTAGACTGTATCCTTCTGCCGCAGAGGTACCCCTACTGTCCATCTGCTTCCAGATCGCCCTGTGACTCCGCCACAGCTCTGGAGGAGGCCCCCGTCGATGACAGAGCCCCCCACCCACCTAGCTACTTCACAACGCTGTCTCGTACCACTTGTACATCCAGAAGGGATATGTTCACCCTCGGTTTCTCTTGTACTGGTACCACCCAGACCTCCTTCCAACTAACTTCAGCATTGGACCGTTGCCCATCCTGCGGCATGCTCTATCGCTATCGGTTATCTGGCCCTGCGAGTGCCACCCTCAGACCACGGGAACTCGCTCACTCTTAACCTATTGCCCCCTGCTACCACGTCCTCCTGCACGATACCCTCCAGTTCTTCTTGTAGGAGAGCATGTCTAAGGACCCCAGGCTTCTCTTTTCCATCCACTTTTGCCTGGATCCGTTGCCCCACCCAATCCAAAAGTGGCATGGTGGTAAAAAAAAGCCTTATGGCTTCAACTACTCCCTGAGTGACTGCCGTCGTTAGCAAATTGCAACAAACGACCTATCCCCATTGCGTATTTGGGAGCTCCTAACCTGCACTCCCTTCGCCTGCCCAAAATCATAGGGGTACTTTCAACTCCAAGTGTTCTAAGCATTTAGTATTACCCCAGTGAAATTTAACACTCAGAAATTCTCTTTCTGGTTCTTCTCAGAGTTATGTCTTTGCTCGCCTGAAGTCTTATTACTAACTCTTCCTCATTCTGTACTTGAAGGAGGTTACAGAAAATTGACGTATATTTGTTCATTTTCCTTGTTCAAAGACATCTGGATCTTACAGTGCCTCTGCATGTGTATAGAGTGACAGGGCCCAAATAGTGCTGACAATCGTTATTTGGGTAAGTAAGGAACCAACAAGGCGTCTAGTAATCTCACAGTACCTGGACTCATATATAGCCTGGACAAGTAACAGGGATGCCTCCCTTAAACAGATACATTTTACCTAATACTGTTACATAACATCTGCAGTCACTCTGCACTACCTTCAATCCACCGCACACGATGCCACGCCTGTACCACCAGAGCCCTCACCTCACAATGGTTGGTCTGGTGCTCAGGGGCCATGCATGTACCACCAGAGCCCTCATCTCACAATGGTTGGTATGGTGCTCGGGGTCTTGAGGCTAACCAACACATTCTGTGAGCCCCTTTAGAGAAGGCCATTTTCTAAAAGCTGTTTGTCATGCGGATGATGTGCATGTGATTTCAGTCGTGGAGTTGACTGTCTAGGGATTGCCGTGACTGGGACCCCGCACTAAGAGATCGCAATACTCTTGTTCTCCAGTATAACAAGGGACTGAACTATTTTTAGGACACTGCGGAAGATTGAACCAGGGCGTGTTTACAAACTGCATCAGGGATGGTAACTGACAGGCGAACTAAGCTGCAAGAAACATCTTCAGTACCTTGACAATGAGAGATAGCTAACAGCAATTCTCTATCAATCATATTGACTACTACAGTGTCCAAGATTGTGATTTGTTAAGCAGTTGAATATTGTTTATAAGTCCGCCATTGAGCTGATACGACTACTCAGTGGGTGCATTTATCAGTTTGAACCTGTGAGTAGGCGCTTGAATCCCAAGAGGGCTCACTCCTAGTACCAATTGCGGAAAGCATTTGCATCCCTTTAGGGTTGCTTTATTATAAAAGTGCTAACTGCTGTCTTTGATGATTGCATGCCGTATGGCCGGTAATGGCGGCCGGGTATAGCAAAGCGCGTGGCCGGTAATGGCGACCGGATCTGGCACCACTCCAGAGCAGCCTCACAGGGCTTAGCTGTCGAGTGCTCTGAAACAGTGTGGGCCCTGCCTGCTCCATTTGAGGAAAACCACGTAATGCACCGCTTCTTTACTGACCTGCATTGGTGAGATACGAGAAGCACAGATTCGGCGGGTGAAGAATGGACGTCAAATTATGGCGCGTTAGGCAGTGACATGCTTTTTTGGTCTAGGCCCAATCCAATTTGAATAACTGTCATTGTGGCACAATGCTGTTTCATTCCTAAAATTCGATTTCCTTAAAAGTTAAACTAAAATTAGATGTCCTTAAAGGTTACCTACGTGTTTATAGTACAAACTAATATAAGAATAACAATACATCATGCCTTGTATTTACTTTTACTATAGCTGCTCACGGGCTACCTGTCCCATGCTGCGTGAAAGATATGCGCGCTGGCCTGGGCAGCCAAACAGCTAATAATTGATGCGGCATTATCCGCCTGGCTTGATGTCGTGCATATTATATTAGCCAGGCGCACAAAGAGCGCGCATTCGCATCTCTATCGATTCCTCATGCAGGTAGAGATGCCAAGATTTGAGATCTCCGAACAAAAGAAGCGCTGAGGGAGCCTTTAGTTAACCCCCATTGAACGCGCTGCAGAATACAGTAGGTTACTTCGAGAACTCTTAACCGAAGAAGCGAGCATAGTATTGTAACTGGTTCCTCTGTAAAGCGCTCTGACACCTTCGAGTAATGTTCGTGCTATATAAAATCGCATTAAATCAATAATATACAACCCGTATTGTATCATGGTCGCTCAAACATCACCCTCTGTCACCCCATTCACCCTTTCCCGTGGAAAGCATGGAGGTATTATACTCGATTGCTCAGTCATAAGGCAACCTTGTGGAAGTAAGACTGGCACGCAAATGCGTCATGTAGAAGTACGGGGTTGGAACCTACCGTAAGGAATGCTTGGACGCCTCGCGATCTGCATTTAAGCAATTATGAGAAATTGCGGTGGAATGCGACAGAATTATGGTTTATTGTGCAAAATTCAACACCACTTATTGGTGCCGTCTTAATTATGGAATTTTGCATCACAACGAGGAACACACATTCACGGAAACTCTGCAAAGTCATGACGGCATAACAAACATTTTGCCTGGGCCGCTTGCACTCGTATGCTGCAGACGTGAACATGTGGACAACCAGGGAATGACGGCGCGCATGTTCCCATTTGAACTCGAGCTCCAGACTTCTATCCCCGAGAGCGCGAGGATACACTGACCCTTGAAATCGAACGACTCATATGAGTCAGGAACTGTGCAAAATTATGTCGGCATAAAAAACATTCTGCCTGGGCCCTTGCCCTCGTGTGCTGAAGATCGACTCATGTGAGTGTTGTTTGGTGTCAGAGCAGAACAATAGAAGCAGTAGAGGCAGGCGCGAAGAGGACGGAGGACGCTGCACAGGAGGCATATTTACAGTTGTGCCCCGTTAAAGACTCAATTGCAACTATGTTCTAGAAAAGAGTAATATGCTGCCTGGAAAAAACGTAACCCCACCTCCTAGAAAAGCAAACATTCAAAGGGAATGCAAGATTCAGTAAAGCATATGAAATATAAGCAGGAACGACATGCATTATTACCTCAACCTTTTTTATACTCATTGTTAAGAATTCGATCAATTGGTTGCATGAAAGGTTGAGGACTTTGGCCCGAATGGGACCCGGTTAGTTCAGTGTCCGTTTCAAATTACTACAGGGTGTGAGACCAGGAGAAACCCGGCCCACTTAAAGCCCTATCCTCGCCCTTCCTAGGGAGAGCTCCCGATCCTCGTGTGCAAGGTGTTAAGGTTCAACAGACGAACGAGAGCGACTGGCAGGCAGGGCTGCCATTACAAGACCCTGAGACCTGAGATTCACAGAAGACGTGACGGCTCTATCTTGCCCGTAAGAGGTGAGGTTTTGCACAAATCGCTTGAGAGGTGGAACCCCCATGAAAGTGGGATACCCAGTCACTAATAACATCCCACCTCAAGAGATGTTGCAGTAATTGTGAACAAGGTGTTAATTTGCAAATGGAATAGGCCCCACTAGGTGGTGCTGTATGTGATGCAGGAGTTATTATTGTGATACCGCAGGAAGTGCTATTTCTGAAATTATCGCTAATGGAATAAACACGTTCCCTTCTTTGCAGAGCTATCAAGTTCCTCAGTATCTTGTATGGTACTGATGTCAGTCCTGAATGTTCAACCAACAAAGAGGTGCATCCTGGGACTTGTAGTTTTATTTTTCACAGTATTGTAAGTGTGGCGCCAAATTCCCAGAAGCGTTATAGGCTGAAAGGCCGCGCTTCCTGCCGGGGACCTGGAGCCACTTGACCCCTGCACAACGAGAGCTTTGGATACCGAATAGTTAATATGACGGTGTACATGTGTGTAGTCATATGACCCGGTGTTATCATGTAATGTCACTTCCTACTGTTTACTGCGAGCGGCAGGATCGCAGCAAAGAAACAAACAGGGGACTAAATGCTTTGCAGGGCTATAACAGGTGAGTGCGAGCTCGCTATATATGGCAGCGATATTAAGGGATTTGTCCAGAATCACAGGATGTTGAGACTCAAACCAGGAGCACCAGCTCTCGAGCCAGTAGCTCTGGCGGCTGCGCCACATCCCCCGCACTCCTGTAATACTTGTCAATTAAACTAATGCGTTATCCATGCTTGGGTTAAAGTCTTGGGAAGTAATCAACCAAATCGCAGCGAGATTGCCCGAGGGGGAGTATTTCCACATTTTGTGGCGCCTAAATGCCCAATATAAGTAAGATCGCAAAACACTGTGCAAGTTGTCAAGAGTTGCCAGAGTGCTTCCCCGACATCGGAAAATGCACGAACATGGTTACATTATTGACAGTGGCGTCACTAGGGTTGGTGTCACCCAGTGCGAGTAACTCATGGTGTCACCCCCTCATGACTTACCCCATGGACCTCCTCTGTGACAGAGCCAAGGCCGCCTCATCCGGCACGCCTTCCAGGTGGTCATCCTGGCTCCTGCAGACCTCCAGTTCGTCCACGTCCTTGGTCAGGGTGTCCCTTCTGGATCCGCCGGCCTCTGGTCGCGCTGGTTGTTCTCCCACCGCTTTCTCCTCCGTAGCGTCCGCTACCGCGCCCTCCTTCGCGTTGTCCTTCTCTGCTCTCCTGCTTTCACCTCCTTGCATCCGAGTTCCCATCTGCAGTTCCGGGTCATCGGAATATAAAGTCCCTCCTCCCCCCTGCACGGGACGTATTACACCGGCAACAGAGGAAGAGACCAGGAAGCAGGACTCCTTGGTGCCCCGGGGCTCCAGCCACAAGCCCCTTAGGCTTTTTCCTTACAGTACTCCCCTACCAGTCTTGGCCGATCGGGCCAAGAGTCCACCGTAAGGAACGACCCAGAAGGTAATACTGAAAGGACTGGAGGGCCCATATAATGGCAGAGGCGAGGTTGCAAAGTTTGGCCAGCAGCCAACACAGCGTAACCAGATCATAGCTGCCAAGGTTTCAGAATGCTATGTGTGACATTTTCATAATTTCAGGGTAGTTATGAGTGACATTTCAACGACTATGAGTAACACTTTCTCGCAAGCAAAATCTAGCAGTGAAGACAAGGGAAACATATAGATAGCAGAAATTGCACCCATATGAGCAATGAAAAACTCAAAGGAGATCTTAAAACTGCAACAAAGGCACAGAAATTGAAGGGCGCTAACAGGAGACTTCTCCTTGCAATCCAGCTGCACAGACTATTGACACCAACTCAATTTACTAATCTGAAAGTAATCTAAGCTTTATGGGCAAAACAATATTTCATAGAGTAAACAGATTCAGTTACAGTCCACTGCTGAACTCAGTCCAAGATCTTTATTAACGTTTCTTGCACACTCACATTTTGTTAACACTCCACAGCCTTGCAGGGGACTAACTCATAGGGCCTTGAGGGCCACACAGACTCTGAGAATGCACCTCAATCATAAATATATTTGTAGTTAAAGTGAACGTTTAAAGGCTCAGGAGTCCCACCCTTAACCCCTTCGAGGCTATTGACGAGCTGGGCTCGTCATCGCGCTTACCTGTCCTGCGCGGATGACAAGGCCAGCTCGTCACGTAACGCGGTAATTTTGAATTTGCCGCGCACAGCGGGAAAAGCCGCCGCAGCGATGCGGTTAAAAACAGATTTGCATGTAGATAGTAAAATAAGCTACTAACTGGGAGAAAATATCACTGGCCCAAACTGTAATGTTGACACCATATAGAATAAAATAGTGTTCTGCAGTACAGACTACATCTGTCGGAATATTGAAAGGAACTACACAAAGTTTGCATAACTTGTTCATTTGTCTTGAAAAAACTAATTAGTGAGACTTCACAATTCATGTTACTTCGGGAGAAGTGTTATTAACAGATTAGTGCTTCCAAAAGAGGTGCACGTTCAGCAGATTGATTCACACAAAAATTAACGTGTAATGTGCTCCTTTTATCAGCACAGGAAACTTTAATTTTACTATTAGCAACACTTGTTTTACATTTTGGTGCGTACCCCTCCACGAACAAAATGCAAGCACCTGACTCGATCACGCAATTGTTTCTGATAATATGAACAGCACTGTACTTACCAACTAGCACGTTCCGTGATGAAACTGCCTTGGATCAGAGATGTGTTAGCAGCACACCCACACGGCATGAATCTTCCCATGCCTAGTGACCTGGTGACCTGTGCGTGGAAGGAGGAGGCCGGGCAAGAACTGGCTCCAAACTAGGGACAGCCACAGGCCCCGGCGCGCACAGGATGAGAGCTGGAGGAATGGCGCTGCTTTGACGCATGCGTGCGTGATAAGGAGAAACCCCCACCTGTGCCTCTGACCAATCAGACCATGCATGGCCACAGGCACTCAAGGCGAGACTCCAGGTGTCACAAGGGGGAATGACACAGACCGTTCTTAACTAGAATCAGTGATTGCTAGCAGGAATTATTTAAAGTAAACTAATGCGCGACAGTCTGCATCGGTGAATACAATAATTAGAGCTTCACATGGCATCTGCGCTGGTCGCCGCTCATTGGTGTCACCCCATGTTTTGGTGTCACCCAGTGCGGTCCGCACCCCCCGCACCCCCCTAGTGACGCCACTGAACGTGCTGTTTGGTAAGTACAGTGCTGTTCATATTATCAGAAACAATTGCGTGATCGAGTCAGGTGCTTGCATTTTGTTCGTGGAGGGGTACGCACCAAAATGTAAAACAAGTGTTGCTAATAGTAAAATTAAAGTTTCCTGTGCTGATAAAAGGAGCACATTACACGTTAATTTTTGTGTGAATCAATCTGCTGAACGTGCACCTCTTTTGGAAGCACTAATCTGTTAATAACACTTCTCCCGAAGTAACATGAATTGTGAAGTCTCACTAATTAGTTTTTTCAAGACAAATGAACAAGTTATGCAAACTTTGTGTAGTTCCTTTCAATATTCCGACAGATGTAGTCTGTACTGCAGAACACTATTTTATTCTATATGGTGTCAACATTACAGTTTGGGCCAGTGATATTTTCTCCCAGTTAGTAGCTTATTTTAGTATCTACATGCAAATCTGTTTTTAAGGGTGGGACTCCTGAGCCTTTAAACGTTCACTTTAACTACAAATATATTTATTATTGAGGTGCATTCTCAGAGTCTGTGTGACCCTCAAGGCCCTATGAGTTAGTCCCCTGCAAGGCTGTGGAGTGTTAACAAAATGTGAGTGTGCAAGAAACGTTAATAAAGATCTTGGACTGAGTTCAGCAGTGGACTGTAACTGAATCTGTTTACTCTATGAAATATTGTTTTGCCCATAAAGCTTAGATTACTTTCAGATTAGTAAATTGAGTTGGTGTCAATAGTCTGTGCAGCTGGATTGCAAGGAGAAGTCTCCTGTTAGCGCCCTTCAATTTCTGTGCCTTTGTTGCAGTTTTAAGATCTCCTTTGAGTTTTTCATTGCTCATATGGGTGCAATTTCTGATATCTATATGTTTCCCTTGTCTTCACTGCTAGATTTTGCTTGCGAGAAAGTGTTACTCATAGTCGTTGAAATGTCACTCATAACTACCCTGAAATTATGAAAATGTCACACATAGCATTCTGAAACCTTGGCAGCTATGATCTGGTTACGCTGTGTTGGCTGCTGGCCAAACTTTGCAACCTCGCCTCTGCCATTATATGGGCCCTCCAGTCCTTTCAGTATTACCTTCTGGGTCGTTCCTTACGGTGGACTCTTGGCCCGATCGGCCAAGACTGGTAGGGGAGTACTGTAAGGAAAAAGCCTAAGGGGCTTGTGGCTGGAGCCCCGGGGCACCAAGGAGTCCTGCTTCCTGGTCTCTTCCTCTGTTGCCGGTGTAATACGTCCCGTGCAGGGGGGAGGAGGGACTTTATATTCCGATGACCCGGAACTGCAGATGGGAACTCGGATGCAAGGAGGTGAAAGCAGGAGAGCAGAGAAGGACAACGCGAAGGAGGGCGCGGTAGCGGACGCTACGGAGGAGAAAGCGGTGGGAGAACAACCAGCGCGACCAGAGGCCGGCGGATCCAGAAGGGACACCCTGACCAAGGACGTGGACGAACTGGAGGTCTGCAGGAGCCAGGATGACCACCTGGAAGGCGTGCCGGATGAGGCGGCCTTGGCTCTGTCACAGAGGAGGTCCATGGGGTAAGTCATGAGGGGGTGACACCATGAGTTACTCGCACTGGGTGACACCAACCCTAGTGACGCCACTGGGTGGCTCACAGTCCAACGGAGCAACCTAAAAAATAAAAAATAAGAAGGGTTAATTGCCCGAGTCCCAATGCCGCGCTCCAACGACCCAACCTGCAAAACAAAATAAAAAGACATTTAAAATACAGCCTCCTAGCGAGGCTGTTGTCCTTAAAGGCAGGCTGTGGGAGCTGCGAGCAAAGAGGTAGATTCTGCTGCTCCCCAGCCTTTTATTCTAACCCCAATCTGGCCAGGTCTGGTTCTAACCGGCCTAGCTTTTATGCGACGTGTACACTCGGAAGTGATTACAATCACTTCCGGGGCACACACCAACAACCTGTAGGCCAACCCTTGGCGGGGTGTGCCTGTCGCATCACCATTATGCGCGACAGGCCCGCCTCTGTGTGGTCTTCGGGGGCCGGCACGACTGCCATACATGTGGCGTGTCCGATGCCGGCCCCACCTTCCTAGGTTGACATACTGCATACTATTAAAGTCATATTCTGGCAAAATTTTACAAACAATCTCTCTGCACTAGAATCACTACGGTCCTCGATGCCCATGTCCCTTTAAAAACACGTAGCTGCAGGGGCAAAGACTCTGCCCCCTGGTACAATGATGAACTAAAAAACTTAAAGCAAGGATGTAAACAAGCTGAGAGAAGGTGGAGACGCGATTACAGTAACACCTCGAAAGAGCTCTGAAAAACTAAGGTCTCTACTTATAAGAGTCTGATTAAAAAATCTAAAGCTGAATACTATTCCTCGCTGATCTGCAACACCACTAACAATTCCAGGAGTATTTTCAACATACTAAACCGTGTTACTAATCCGGAGTGTTCCAAGAATGCGATTGTCCCGTCCCAAGATCTTTGCGACAACCTTGCCGCATTTTTTAAGGAAAAAATCGAACTTATCCTTAAAGATCTGGACATGCCTCCGGAGTGTGTCCCCCCACCTGTCCTGAGCTCTGTCTCTCCGGTAGAACGATCGGCCGGCCTTGCCTCGGCTGCAAGTGAAATGTTACACGCGTTCCCTCCACTTACCTATGAGGCTTTCACTGAGTTGGCTAGAGGGATCGTTTCCGGCTCTCCTTGGGATCTGGTGCCTCCCAAAATTTGGAAGGAATTTGAGGATGAACTATTCCTCCCTCTTCAACAAATTTGCAACCAATCTTTGGTGACTGGCACTGTCCCAACTCATTGGAAACGGGCGTTAGTTTCTCCTTTGTTAAAGAAGCCCTCCTTAGACCCTGACTGTTCTAAGAACTATCGGCCTATCTCCCTGCTGCCTTTCCCCGCTAAGATAGTTGAGCGTTTGGTCAGTAACACTCTTTCCAACCATCTTGAACGCCATCTATTATTAGATGGGGACCAATTTGGTTTTCGGCCTGCCCATGGGACCGAAACAGCTCTCATCACCGCTATGGACGAGCTTCAAACGCGTGCAGACAGAAGACAGGCAGCGTTCCTGATCTTACTTGATATGTCTGCCACCTTTGACACGGTGAACCATACGATCCTATTGTGGCGGCTGTGGGAGGCAGGAGTGAGAGACACCACGCTGCTCTGGTTCCACTCTTTTTTGCAGGATAGGCAGCAGGCAGTCTCTATGCCACCTTTCCAGTCAGCCTTTTCCCTGGTATCACATGGAGTCCCTCGGGCCTCTGCAATCAGCCCTATTCTTTTCAATATTTATCTTAGACCTCTGATCTCTCTCATTAAAAGCTTCGGCATCAGGATTGTGAACTACGCCGACGACACGCAGATGATTCTCTCCCTGGAAGGCGAGGACTCTACCTCCTTGGAGGTTTTCCACAATTGTTTGCGTGAAACGTCTAGGTGGCTGAAGGATAATTCCCTTCAGTTTAATGCAGGAAAGACGGAGGTACTTTTCAGTGCTTGCACTAGGATTCCCCAACCATTTCCAACTAATTTTTGGCCCCTGGAAACTAGAGTTACTGTACGGCCGGTGGAATCTGTTCGCAATCTAGGGGTCATGTTGGATCAGAGGCTCAGCATGGAGACGCATGTCCAAAAAACGTCTGCCTGTTGCTTTGCCACCCTTCGCTCCCTACGGAAAGTCCTGCCCCTCCTACCTACCTGTGCCCGCGCTCAAGTGGTTAGATGTACCATCCTTAGCAGGTTGGACTATTGTAACGCCCTCCTGCTCGGGTACCCTGAGTTTCTGCTGGACAGGCTCCAGAGGGTCCAATCAGCTGCTGCTAAAGTGGCCCTGGGGCTACCGAGAAGTTCTCATGGAGCATCCGCACTGGCAAAACTGCATTAGCTTCCCATAAGGCAGAGGGTCCATTTTAAGGCCCTCTGTATAGTTTTTAGGTCTCTCCATGGAGCTGGCCCAGCTCCTCTGCAATCTAAATTTGCCTGGTATACCCCCACTAGACAGCTTCTATCCTCTGACGCTAAATTGGTAGTTGTTCCCAGATTCAGGAAGGTCAGAGCCGGTGGCAGATCCTTCGAAGTGACTGCCGCCAGACTATGGACCACTCTCCCCATCGAGATTAGGCATATCAGTGAACTCCTCCCGTTCAGAAGGAGGAATAAAACCTGGCTATTCCCCTGCTAGCCCGCTTCTCTCCAGTCTCTTTTCTCTCTCAGCGCCAGGATGCCTGCAATGGTGACAGCCGCGCTTTACAAATGTTTAAAATAAAATAAATAAATAAATTCTCTCTGCTGAGGTAGATTGGCCGCCTAAATTTGTTAGAAAAGTATGTAAGGGGAGGAGGTAATATTACAATCCTTTTCGGTTTTTGTTCAAGAGGGAATTAAAGAAGCATCAGTGGCGGATGGTGGTGTTTGTGAGTGGTGCGGCTGGGCTTGTTTCAAGGGGTGTGGGCACATTATGTCAGTCACACAGCCTAGCGTTTCCTTATGGCAAGGTAAGACCTCAGGAAGCCACTTAGTAGTGGTTCAAACCTGCTACAAAAGGCCCAAAAAGTGATTATTTTTCAGCATATTAGGGCCGCTCCAGAAAGCAAAATGCTCTTTTACAAATCACACTTAAAGTTCTCCTGTCATTCATGGGTAGTCCTGCCTGCTTTCAAGCCTTAATGACTATTATCAGGTTACACACAGATGTCAGCAGCAAGCGTTTAACTTGCTGTCACTGAGATATAGCATACTTGAGACAGTCAGACATTAGCTGCAGGCAGTAGTAGCAGTCAGATTGCAGCCCTGAAATAACAGTATTTTAATGTCCCATTCCCACAGAAGAGGAGACCTCTCAAGGCAGTTGGCTCCAATGCGTCCTAATCCCACTTGATGAGATGGACTCACCTCGACCACTTGATGAGGCGAGCTCACCCTGACCGCAGATGTGGTCGACCACAGTGTACTCGTGGATCTGGCTCTTCAAGATGTACAGAGAGTCTACCTCCCCCTGGGGGGAATTAATAACCCCCTCTCTGAAAGTCAGGAAGACGCAAGAATTAGAAATTACTCTCTTTCCGGTGCTGCTTTGTTACAGACAATCGAATATTGAACACCAAGGGGCATATTATCAAGAAACGGCGTTTAAATTATCGCCGCTTTAGCAGCAGGAAACTACCACTAAAGCGGAGATAATGGGCTTGATAATATACCCTTGTGAATTCCCATAGAAGTCCATGTTCTGGTGTAAACATGGGCTTCTATGTGAATTCACAAGGGCATATTATGAAGTCCATTATCTCCGCTTTATGGCAGTTTCCTGCCGCTAAAGCGGCGATAATTTTAACACCGTTCTTGATAATATGCCCCCACATTTGAAACTGGTTTGCTTCTTTTAGTTAAGAAGGAGGATGCATTTTATTCGGAAGCTTTGTATGAAAAGCAGTTATTTTTTCAAAGGCAAACTTACAACTTCTTTTTTCTAATTCATTACCATCAAGCAATGCAAAAAAACAAGATTAAGGGTTTGGATTCCTAAAGGCGCCAATTGCAATGAACTAACCAAATGGGCCGGGCACAGCTGGCATTGTTTTGACCTCCCTTGCCTACTGAACTGGAGGGATGCTGCCTTCAAGCCAGATCAGGCAACGCCAAATCCTCTTTTTTTAAAAAAAAAAAAACGTTTATTAAACAAACCATCATTCACAGAGCCAGATGCAAGTTACGGTCTATGTAATGCGATCTCCTTTCTTTATCTGAATCTCGACCCTTCAGACTACTGTACTGTTTATGGCACGGACCTCTCTCTTTGTAGAATCCTTTCTGAAATCGCAGTTATATTTCTGTCCCATAACCGTGCCGAACAACACAAAATGAAGGGTGGCATTTTTGTTTTTTTGTCCTCTGAGATCCTTTACGGGGATTTAGAAAGGCTTCCTACCACTAGTCCATGTTTGCTAGATGTTCCGGAGGATGTGGTGCCTGTCTTTTAACCATGCACCTGCCAGCTTGCAGCCGTTGCCACTCTTTCACACTACCATGATTTCAGCCAGGATATATCACAGGTGGAAGAACAACACGTCAACAGCCCAACTGAACATGCGCATATGTGTAAGCTTGCAAGACTATATAGGCCTTGTTTCGCTTTAGTTTCCGAACGAAGACCCAGAACAGGTACCCGATAAGTAATTTTAAATATTCCATCTCCGTATCCTTGGTATATATTTCAGGGTCTTTCTTAGACAACTCTTATAGAACGGTTTGGAGCATTTTCAACCTTTGGTTTTCCACAAAAATTACTTTAAAATGTTTTGGGGGGAAAAGACCAGTCCTGTGTCAACAACAGGGAATAAAACACCAAAGGAGTCAGGTTAGTTGTACACCTCACCCAAGCCCTCTGCCACCCTTATCTCCCCCACCCAATACAAACACCCACAGGGTCTAGTACAAGCACATGCTCTTTTTTGCCCAAGAAAATAAAACAAAATAAATACAGTGATGCCTCTGGTATTTCTTCTAAGGAACCTTCTAGTCAAAGGACAGATACTACAAATTGTCTGCCCAGGGGTATTAATTTACACATAGAAAAAATCTACCACCTAATATTCTTTGTTCATCTACTCGCTATCAGAAAACATTATACCAACAAAATTATACACACACACAAGAAATTGGTTTAGGTTACTTATTTCAGTCAACCCGATTTTTTTACACTAGGTTTTTTAGTTAAGTTTCATTTTTATATACATAAATATCCAGACGTCAAATGTCTATCCACATAATATACACTGTACAACAAGACATAAAAAATACGCATGAAAAACACACTTTTTAAACCCTTGTCATCCTGGGTTGAAATGAAGCCCAATCTTTTACATAAGGAAGTTCATGGCATAATCTTTTTTAGCCTTAATTCCTTTTTCACAATCACCATTTAGCCATAGAGCCTAGGAAGCTGAAAGAACTTTATGCTTCTTTTTTTGACAAGCTATCGTAGAATTTTTCACAATCAATTCCACATTTATATGTGTCGGATAATGGTAGATGTCGACGCGTTTCGGCCTATCAAAACAATTTAAGGCCTCCTCAGGACTTTGGGCAACAAGTACAAAATTACCTGCAAACAAATAATAGTAAAAATAAATATATATTTATACACCTCTACGACTATAGCAGTAACGGACACGAGCGCCCAAAGGTGCCCCTAAAGTGTAAGGAGAAGAAAAATTATCGAGGTTTTGGCGACATGCTTTTTGGACAAAGCGAAAAATATATATATATATATATAGATATAGAGAGAGAGATAGAACACCACCTAAAGTGCACAACTTTCTATCATGATAGACCCATAATTCTCCACACCAAAGACTGTGAAAAATGTATACTACGTAATAGTGACTCCAATACCTAGTTTCACAGTAAAAAAACACAAAATAAACCTACCAACATTAAGTTGTGTTACACTTCTTAGTACAAAGGATGACAATATCGTCCTCTACCTCTCGAAATCAAGGAAAATCGAACTCCTGCACCTAACGGTACAGATCAAACAATTTTATATATATAGAGAAACAACGCCTCTTTATATATTATGATAAAGATTTTTTACATACTTAGGATCGTATACACTATTCAACTAAGTAATGACCAAACCTCATCTTTATCATTTAATCCTGTTTTAGAAGTTTGGTACTTTTCAATAAGTCTCGCTTCCAGGTGGTTGGGTTTAACCTCTGTCTCTCCTTTATTCAGAGTCGTCACACAGCACAATACTGACCAATACATATCTGTAAATAAATGGTTGTGTGTGAAATAATGATTGACCAAAGGAGCCCCTATGGTCTGACACTTGATCCTGGATTTATGTTGTAAGATCCGGGTTTTTACTGCCTGAGTAGTCTGTCCAATGTAAAATTTTTCGCAAGGGCATTTAATACAGTAAATCAAATTTTTTGAATTGCAGTTTGAGAATGTTCTTTGAATGTGTGCATTACCATTGATGTTAATTTCTTTTGAGTCCTTCGTCAAGTCACATGCCACACAATTATGGCATTTGAAATGACCAATCACTGGAGGCAAACCGAGAGGATCTCTAGTATCTCTCGGCCCGAATTTTTCAGAGTTACTCTTGGCTCTCACTAGCTGACTTCGGATGTTTTGTCCTTTCTTAAACACAAACAAAGGTTTGGGTATATCTAGATCACCCAACAGTTTCCGATTTTTTTGAATCACCTTTTTGACCTTGTTAGCTCTTGGATCAAACATAAGTACACACGTTTTGCCCAAGAGCATTGAAACTCTGACAGGATCCAGGCTGCGCGATCGAGCACTTTCATACCTGCTCACGCTTCTTCAATCGGCGAGTGGTAGCTGCTTACCCTAGTTTCCTCAGACACAAGACACAAACCTGGCCTGCAGTGAGCAGGCAAAACTTCATTCTTAGTTTCCCCGCTGTCACCACAAACACAAGTCTAGCTAGCCTGCCACTGGCAGTAAATCATGTGTCACTCTGGGCCCAGTGCGAAAATGGTGTCCAGGGTTAATTCACACAGCAGGAAGCAAACACCGCAAGTCGAGTCTGGGGAGTGTTTTAAAGTCCCCCCTGCAGCCTTTACCACACCCTTTCCCAACTTGTCACAGGGTGGGTCCCCACACAGGACCACCCCACCCTGTGACGAGTTGGGAAAGGTGGGATGAGAATGCTCTCTCCACTCCCTGAATCACATGGAGACTTAGCGCCACAGGGTTTGTGTCTCCAACTCCCAGGGCTAACTTCACCTCCATGTCATCAGGGGGTGGAGACTGGCCCCTGATGCTAGGTCATTGTCGAGCTGATGACCTAACACACCTCCGGGTTGGGAGATTGCCAGCCCAGCAAATGCTCTCTAGATTTTGGGCCCACCCAGGTATGCAATGTAAGTTTAGGGAAAGTGCTGTGAGGTAAGTGGCAGTCAGGCAGACAGTGCTGTAGAGAAGCCCACAGTCTAACAAGTTTGTATGTGTGGATATATGCATTTTTTAACCTCTTGGACGCGGGTTGATTTCCTGCGCTAAGCGGGAGAAATAAACGGCGGGCGGGATTCAGGCGGCTCCCGGCCGTCGTGTGCGCATGCCCACCATGACGCATGACGGCCGGGAGTCGTCATGAGCATGCAAGGGGTTAAAAAAACAAAAAATGCAATTTAGCATTGTTTATTGGTTTTTTTTTAATGTGAAAGTAAAGGGGGCAAAGCCCTGACGCCCTCGCATAGAAACCACCACCGAGAAGCATATGTCACAGAATGGGCTTTTGCACAGGCCTCTGCATTACATCGTAGCCAAGCAGGCTGGGATAAGGACTCGCCTAATCACACTATATCTATAAGATTCAGCCTGCAAGTGCAACCACAATACCCTATTAAGCATGTGTAACGACCAGATTTTCGGACCAGATAGAATCAGACTAGAACACCACTAATCCAGCCGAAATGTAACCATCTCCCTCCTCAGGACCTACTTACAAAAGGCACCTGTGTATCTACCTAAGGATGGGGGAATTAGCAATATACAAGCTTAGATCCTTTACAACACCACACTCATACCTTATAGTCTCGCGGCAACATGGGCCCAGACTAGGCTACCCTGAGGCAGTTCTGATTATTTACCATTACACACTGCTCACCATCAGTGCTCACACAAGCCACTATCCTGTGGGTATAGGCACTGTATCCATCCAGTGCTCTCTCTACTTCATACATACACAAGCCACAAACCTGTGGGTATACACACTGACCACCATCAGTGCTCTCGTTACACACTGTATCCTCCCGGAGCTCTCGCAAGCCACAATCCTGTGGGTATACACATCGACCAAGGTCAATGCTCTCTCTCTAATGCCGCTACACAATGACGATCACTTTCCTATGAATACCTTCTCCATATTGGGGAAATCTCTCTCTCTACCAGGATTACAGATAATACAATATTATAGATTATGGGATAGATAGACAGGTCAATCCTCTCCCACACAAGAATGGCCAAATTATACTGTGTGAAGGTTATTCCCTATTTTGAGTGCTCCTCTACTGCCTTGCTCAGTTACCATTTACCTGGACGGGAGACGCCTCCGTTCACATAACGCAAACACAACAGGTGATGGACCGAATGTGGATCAATGTCACACACTCACCCCAGTCCAAAGATCTGGGCCCAAATCCATCGTTTTTTTGCACTCCACACCACCCTGGGTTAGACAATGGCGATATGCAAATCAGCTCTGACCCTGTGCCCCATGGGAACAGTCCAGTCCGAACTACAAAAGCCATGTCCTTCCCAGAACGGAATCAAGCATCCGAGGACCGGACCGGTTTCGAGGTAACACCTCTCATCAGCCCGGCTAGCTTGACTCCAGTGGTGTGGAGTGCCTGGGACCCACGTCGGGGCATCCCCAGCGCACTTAGGGCGGAATATGCACACACAACAGGTGATGGACCGAATGTGGATCAATGTCACACACTCACCCCAGTCCAAAGATCTGGGCCCAAATCCATCGTTTTTTTGCACTCCACACCACCCTGGGTTAGACAATGGCGATATGCAAATCAGCTCTGACCCTGTGCCCCATGGGAACAGTCCAGTCCGAACTACAAAAGCCATGTCCTTCCCAGAACGGAATCAAGCATCCGAGGACCGGACCGGTTTCGAGGTAACACCTCTCATCAGCCCGGCTAGCTTGACTCCAGTGGTGTGGAGTGCCTGGGACCCACGTCTGGGCATCCCCAGCGCACTTAGGGCGGAATATGCAAACACAACAGGTGATGGACCGAATGTGGATCAATGTCACACACTCACCCCAGTCCAAAGATCTGGGCCCAAATCCATTGTTTTTTTGCACTCCACACCACCCTGGGTTAGACAATGGCGATATGCAAATCAGCTCTGACCCTGTGCCCCATGGGAACAGTCCAGTCCAAACTACAAAAGCCATGTCCTTCCCAGAACGGAATCAAGCATCCGAGGACCGGACCGGTTTCGAGGTAACACCTCTCATCAGCCCGGCTAGCTTGACTCCAGTGGTGTGGAGTGCCTGGGACCCACGTCTGGGCATCCCCAGCGCACTTAGGGCGGAATATGCAAACACAACAGGTGATGGACCGAATGTGGATCAATGTCACACACTCACCCCAGTCCAAAGATCTGGGCCCAAATCCATCGTTTTTTTGCACTCCACACCACCCTGGGTTAGACAATGGCGATATGCAAATCAGCTCTGACCCTGTGCCCCATGGGAACAGTCCAGTCCGAACTACAAAAGCCATGTCCTTCCCAGAACGGAATCAAGCATCCGAGGACCGGACCGGTTTCGAGGTAACACCTCTCATCAGCCCGGCTAGCTTGACTCCAGTGGTGTGGAGTGCCTGGGACCCACGTCTGGGCATCCCCAGCGCACTTAGGGCGGAATATGCAAACACAACAGGTGATGGACCGAATGTGGATCAATGTCACACACTCACCCCAGTCCAAAGATCTGGGCCCAAATCCATCGTTTTTTTGCACTCCACATCACCCTGGGTTAGACAATGGCGATATGCAAATCAGCTCTGACCCCTTGCCCCATGGGAACAGTCCAGTCCGAACTACAAAAGCCATGTCCTTCCCAGAACGGAATCAAGCATCCGAGGACCAGACCGGTTTCGAGGTAACACCTCTCATCAGCCCGGCTAGCTTGACTCCAGTGGTGTGGAGTGCCTCGGACCCACGTCTGGGCATCCCCAAGTGCACTTAGGGCGGAATATGCAAACACAACAGGTGATGGACCGAATGTGGATCAATGTCACACACTCACCCCAGTCCAAAGATCTGGGCCCAAATCCATCGTTTTTTTGCACTCCACGCCACCCTGGGTTAGACAATGGCAATATGCAAATCAGCTCCTACCCTGTGCCCCATGGGAACAGTCCAGTCCGAACTACAAAAGCCATGTCCTTCCCAGAACGGAATCAAGCATCCGGGGACCGGACCGGTTTCGAGGTAACACCTCTCATCAGCCCGGCTAGCTTGACTCCAGTGGTGTGGAGTGCCTGGGACCCACGTCTGGGCATCCCCAGCGCACTTAGGGCGGAATATGCAAACACAACAGGTGATGGACCGAATGTGGATCAATGTCACACACTCACCCCAGTCCAAAGATCTGGGCCCAAATCCATCGTTTTTTTGCACTCCACACCACCCTGGGTTAGACAATGGCGATATGCAAATCAGCTCTGACCCTGTGCCCCATGGGAACAGTCAAGTCCGAACTACAAAAGCCATGTCCTTCCCAGAATGGAATCAAGCATCCCAGGACCGGACCGGTTTCGAGGTAACACCTCTCATCAGCCCGGCTAGCTTGACTCCAGTGGTGTGGAGTGCCTGGGACCCACGTCTGGGCATCCCCAGCGCACTTAGGGCGGAATATGCAAACACAACAGGTGATGGACCGAATGTGGATCAATGTCACACACTCACCCCAGTCCAAAGATCTGGGCCCAAATCCATTGTTTTTTTGTACTCCACACCACCCTGGGTTAGACAATGGCAATATGCAAATCAGCTCTGACCCTGTGCCCCATGGGAACAGTCCAGTCCGAACTACAAAAGCCATGTCCTTCCCAGAACGGAACCAAGCATCCGAGGACCGGACCGGTTTCGAGGTAACACCTCTCATCAGCCCGGCTAGCTTGACTCCAGTGGTGTGGAGTGCCTGGGACCCACGTCTGGGCATCCCCAGCGCACTTAGGGCGGAATATGCAAACACAACAGGTGATGGACCGAATGTGGATCAATGTCACACACTCACCCCAGTCCAAAGATCTGGGCCCAAATCCATCGTTTTTTTGCACTCCACACCACCCTGGGTTAGACAATGGCGATATGCAAATCAGCTCTGACCCTGTGCTTCATGGGAACAGTCCAGTCCGAACTACAAAAGCCATGTCCTTCCCAGAACAGAATCAAGCATCCGAGGACCGGACCGGTTTCGAGGTAACACCTCTCATCAGCCCGGCTAGCTTGACTCCAGTGGTGTGGAGTGCCTGGGACCCACGTCTGGGCATCCCCAGCGCACTTAGGGCGGAATATGCAAACACAACAGGTGATGGACCGAATGTGGATCAATGTCACACACTCACCCCAGTCCAAAGATCTGGGCCCAAACCCATCATTTTTTTGCACTCTACACCACCCTGGGTTAGACAATGGCGATATGCAAATCAGCTCTGACCCTGTGCCCCATGGGAACAGTCCAGTCCGAACTACAAAAGCCATGTCCTTCCCAGAACGGAATCAAGCATCCGAGGACCGGACCGGTTTCGGGGTAACACCTCTCATCAGCCCGGCTAGCTTGACTCCAGTGGTGTGGAGTGCCTGGGACCCACGTCTGGGCATCCCCAGCGCACTTAGGGCGGAATATGCAAACACAACAGGTGATGGACCGAATGTGGATCAATGTCACACACTACATTCTGTCCATCTACATTCTGTCCATCAAATTGTTTTTTGTAATTTTCTCCCTGAGTGTACTGGGGTAGCTCAGACGTGGGTCCCAGAGCCTCCACACCACTGGAGTCTAGCTAGCCGGGCTGATGAGAGGTGTTACCTTGAAACCGGTCCGGTCCTCGGATGCTTGATTCCGGTCTGGGAAAGATCTGGCTGTGTAGTTTGGACTGGACTGTTCCCATGGGGCACAGGGTCAGAGCTGATTTGCATAAAGCCATTATCTAACCCAGGGTGGTGTGGAGTGCAAAAAACGATGGATTTAGGCCCAGATCCTTGTACTGGGGTGAATGTAAGACATTGATCTACATTCTGTCCATCAAATTGTTTTTTGTAATTTTCTCCCCGAGTGTACTGGGGTAGCTCAGACATGGGTCCCAGAGCCTCCACACCACTGGAGTCAAGCTAGCCGGGCTGATGAGAGGTGTTACCTCGAAACCGGTCCGGTCTTCGGATGCTTGATTCCGGTCTGGGAAAGATATGGCTGTGTAGTTTGGACTGGACTGTTCCCATGGGGCACAGGGTCAGAGCTGATTTGCATAAAGCCATTATCTAACCCAGGGTGGTGTGGAGTGCAAAAAACGATGGATTTAGGCCCAGATCCTTGTACTGGGGTGAATGTAAGACATTGATCTACATTCTGTCCATCAAATTGTTTTTTGTAATTTTCTCCGTTCACATAACAGCATCTGACTAGAAGAAAGGTTAACTTTATCATAAGGAAACAACAATCACGCACTAGTTCGCTAAGAACTGGGGTATCTTTATTCATTAATAACACCAACAATATAATACTACACTATAACACATATAGCCTGAAAAGCAAAAGGAAAGATTAGAATGTGTGTGCACACTAATAAGAAAGGGTCGACGTCACCTTATGAGTATAAAGTCTGGACTCGGTAGTCATCTGGGTTCCCTTCTCGTCTGTGCCTTGGCTCGTCTTAGGATCACCCCTGCAGTCACGGATACACGTCTGCACCGCTATGCTCTGTCTCCTCCGTTTCCCTCCAAGTCGCTGGAACCTTTCTCTTATTCTCTGTTTTGTCAGCTGCACTCTCGCTGTCTGCACTACTCCTCTCTCCTCTCAATCGCGGACTATCTTCACTTTCCTACTTCGATCTTATGAATTAGTTTCTATCAGTCTGGTATTCATTCTCTCCACTAACTGCTTCACTCTGCATGCTCTGATCTTAATGTCAAAGCTCGCCAGCTGCTCCAACTAAAATAACTTCAATCTTTCAAAGAGAGTATTAGCTTTCGGTCTTTCTCGGACTTCAAAATGGCGACTGTCTGCCTTAAGTTGATTAACTGCAATGATGCTAACGGCTAGCTGCTGCCTACGAACTGACTCACTGACTGCTTCATGCTTTCGCTAATATGGAACCTTGTTCATGCATGGAAAGTTACGGCCAGTAACCTGCCGTCCACCAAATTCTTGTACCTCCCCGTACCAAGGACACGTTCTCAGCCGGCCGGCCTGATGTTATGTCTTCGATACGAAGAAAAATACAGTTCTTCGATAAGGGCCAGCCTGAGCCGGTTCTCTCCAAGCGAACAACACCTCATAACTAAAACATTACATTTGACCTAAAAGCATCTCAAGCTGCCGAGGCAGAAAGAAAGATGGAGTCTCTCCCGTTCGAGGCCTACAAGGCCCGAAATAATCATAACTCCATTAGAAGTATACTAGCAATCTTACAAAAGGACGGATTAATAATAATACTAAGGAACCTATCCATTAACATAAGTTTATAAGCCCTAGAATAGAGAAAAGGGTAGGGAATTGCATCAAACGCCTTGTAAATAGGCCCGGTCTAAGGTTCTAGTCCTCCTATTAGAATGATAGCAAGCTAAAGTCACCTTCAGTCACCTTCACTCAAAAAGGTGCAGAAAACTCGGTCAGAACAGCATGAAGCTAGACAAACTGTTAGGGAAGTTCTATCACAATTAGAATATCAAGGCGTGCCTGATCCTTGTGTCTCTCCAGTGAATAAATCTCTATTTCCTATAGCCAAACCAGTTAGTTCCTAACACATAGTCTTAGACTGTAGACATTTCAACAGTCATACACACACCTTTGCAATACAAACTTCTCACACAAAAGCTTTGATGAACAGCATCGTGCGTAAAAAATACAAAACTACATTAGACATTTCCAATGTTTTTTTCTGTCACAATATAGCACCTGAAAGCAGAGATTTGATGGCGTTTACCACTTTAGGATTCCAAAGAAAGATGTGTCAACTCCCACAAGGGTATAAGAACAATCCAGGTCTGCTCTTTGCGTGTGTAATGTCAATTTGACAGGAAATTGACTCAGAAGCATTGCCACAAGCTGATAATATTTACCTCACAGATGATGATTTTAAGAAGCACTTGGCCAGACATGGGGCCAGATGTAGGTCGCCAATTACCGGTCGGTAACGGCCGATTTCGGCCGTTACCGACCGGTAATTGGGTTTTGAGATGTAGGGGCCATTATTTTACAGAATCAGTAAATTTACCGAATCGGTAAATTTACCGATTCTGTAAAATACTGAATTGGTAATTTTACAGATTCGGTAAAACCAAGATGTAGGTAGCACTGTTTACAGTGCTACAGGCCTTCAGAATTCGGTTTTTTACCACCCAATCCAAATGGGTGGTAAAATACCAAATTCAGGTGAACATGCACATCTGTGCATGTACACCTGTGCCATGCGACACACAGACATGCCCTTAGGGCATGTATGTGTGCCACATGTCACACAAGCCTGTACTTGGGGTGCTAGAGGGTGTCAAAGTGACACCCCCTGCACCCTTGCAGAATTCGGTATTTACCGATTCGGTAAATACCGAATCGGTATTTCCCATTGATTCCTAGGGGCTTCATGGCCCATAGGAATCAATGGGCAATACCGATCCGGTATTTACCGAATCGGTAAATACCGAATCATACAGATTCGGTAATTCTAAAATTAGAATTACCTACATCTGCCCCCTTCCTATTTACCGACTCTTAAATACCGAATCGGTAAAATTCGGTATTTAAGAGTCGGTAAATAGAAATTACCTACATCTGGCCCCTAATCGCATATTTTGGGATTTGCTAAACATGGCTACAAATTACATTTAAACAAATCTAAAACTGCTTTTCTTAGTGTCTTAGTTTTAGGATATTAATTATAAAATGAATGCAGAAGCCTTACCAAACACTTTTTAGAGAATTGTACTCTTCTCCAACCACCTAATGCATTAAAAAAGCTACTATCACTTTTAGGCTTTCTAAACTTTGGTAGAACATACATAACAGATTAAGCACAGTGGGTTAAACTGTTGTTCGATTTAATTCATCCAGATTATTCAGAAAAACATTGGACTTCAGAACATACTACTGTTCTCACAACATTGCAAACAGACATGCTTGCATCCAAGCACTTGCACACTCATGTAAACCAAAACTAATTTAGTCATCTGCATAATTGCAGGTTCTACTGGCTATACATATGCCAGCTTTAACCAATTTAAAGCAGGGCTGATTGCATATAAATCGCATTTATCTTTTAATGCAGAAATGCATGTTGCATCAATTGATAAAATTCTTACTGCAGTTCAAATAAATAGCTGTTTTAAAGGAATGTCCATTGGCTACGGGGAAACACATAATTGTGGTTTCTCCCATTCCAGTATTAGAGGCTATCACAAAAGCAAGTGTTTCTTGCTTTTATGGTAGTGCCTTAAGATTCTTGAACTTCCTCCCCAGAACATCCGCATGACCTCATTTTACGTGGCCTTTAAAAGGACCACAAAACTCTCTTGCCACTTTTGGTTAACTTCCCATACTTTCATACCACCTTAGGAAACACCTCAGCCATCCCCTGCTCTATTTATTGATGAACATTACATGATGTTGGTTGATATTGACTGGTCTTCACTCTACGTTTGTGTTACATACTAAGTGCTGAATCTATTTTACAGTGCTCTAATGCTCCCAGGCCTATATAAAATCAGAAAACGTAAGAAATAAACATCATATTGTATTACATTCAGTTGATTAGTGCTTAAGAGCGAAAAGAAGAGTTTTACTAGTTCAGCAATTACATTACCCTCTTCGGCTCGTGCATGACCAGATTTTTAAGTCAAGATGCAAACATGTGCCAGCATTACCGAATCAAGTAGAGATCTCCCATCTTGCCTTCTTTAAGTGGTTTTTTAGCACTCAGATACCCTCTGCATTTTCATCTAATTTAGATCAGGCTGGGCAATACATTCGGATAACTAGCCCGCACTGATTGACAAATTAAGGAACTCTTCCGAAAGGAACGTGAAGCATTGCTGCCTCGTAACTCATGCGATTGGTTAGAAGAAAAGAGCCGCCCCAGAAGTGACTTCCACTGCACACCCAGAAGTGCTTGACACGCTGTACGTGGAAGGAAGGGTCCCTTACATCGGTGTGATGAGAGTCTAACTCTAATTTGAGAAAGAATCAATTGGCGTCCCTAGCAACAACGCGCATCACTTGGCTTATATGTCAGGTCACAGTAACTATTTATGTATGCTCCATGAGCCAATGTTCCTCCCAGAGCCACAACTAGAGTCAAATTTCGGGGGAGGCCTGATTTTACAAGCAAAAGGCAGAGTGGCGCTGCAGGGGCTCTAAAGCAGGGGGGGCATCAAAGCCTCATTAACAAGCAAAAGGTCTTTAAAAGACCTGTGAAGTACTCTGGTGCGGTTCGCGAAGCTGTATCATCCCGGGCTGACACAGGGGTGGTGGGGCAAATTGCGCCTGGTTCCTCCAGTGTGAGGTCGGTTTTGAGTGACTATTCCAGGATGTGAAGCATGAGGCACCATGTATTTGGAGTGTGGTCTTTCACAAGGAGGTCGCTGAGCTTTACATTAATTCTTTGTCTGCATCAGGACAGCAATTTACTAAGACGTATCCAGCTCAACGCTCTGTGCCTTCGGGGGACTTCACTGTGCCACCGGAGCTGGTGGAAGAGAGTCAGCAGGGGGAGGCCTCACCAATGTCTCTTGAGCCATCCAGGTTCGGCACTCTGTGGTCACTGCCTTAGTCCAGCACCTTTTCCCGGTAATGTGCCAACTTTCCCCCTGCATCTTTCAAACTGAGCACGGGCTAGCTACAGTTCGCAGCCGGACCCTACATTATACTCCTGCAGTACGTGGCCATAACTAAACATTAGAGCTGGCAAGCAATAAGGCTCCACGCTTCATTGTCTGCCGCCAAGGAACCCTACATCCCTTTGTAGTCATCACTGGTCGTTAGGGGATAGGAGACGCAACTTGCCGGAAAACAATGCTCCCCACCATGCTTGCAGCTATGTTCCGGCATGGGGGTGCTTTAACAACAAACATAAAAAAAATATAAAAAAAACGTTGTTATTGTAAATACAGCGAGGGCGTGCAGCCGCCATTAAATTGGAAGCGCAAAACAAATGTCATTGTAAACAGCTGATCTATTGTGTGAGGTCCGTGCGAGCTTCGCTGCCCCCCGCCCCCCACCCCCCACCTTGGAGAGGTGGGGGGTCTCAGGCCGACTGTCGCAATTGGCGTCCGGTCCGGGTTTCGATTCCCGAGTTGTCCGGCGGGCCCCCCCCCCCCCCCCCCCCCCCCTGCCTCCCCTCACGGGTGCCTCACACTTGCGGGGCCCCCACTTCGCCGTAATGGGTTACTTATAGGAAGACCTATTTAAATACCTTAAAAAGAGCAAATATTATTAAGTATGCACTCACGTACCACAGAATAATGTGTTTAAAAATGTTCATTAATTTACTAAGGTGTTTACGATCGAGCCAACCGTTATAAATACTCAATAATCAGTGGCGTCACTAGGGGGGTGCGGGGGGTGCGGACCGCACTGGGTGACACCAAAACATGGGGTGACACCAATGAGCGGCGACCAGCGCAGATGCCATGTGAAGCTCTAATTATTGTATTCACCGATGCAGACTGTCGCGCATTAGTTTACTTTAAATAATTCCTGCTAGCAATCACTGATTCTAGTTAAGAACGGTCTGTGTCATTCCCCCTTGTGACACCTGGAGTCTCGCCTTGAGTGCCTGTGGCCATGCATGGTCTGATTGGTCAGAGGCACAGGTGGGGGTTTCTCCTTATCACGCACGCATGCGTCAAAGCAGCGCCATTCCTCCAGCTCTCATCCTGTGCGCGCTGGGGCCTGTGGCTGTCCCTAGTTTGGAGCCAGTTCTTGCCCGGCCTCCTCCTTCCACGCACAGGTCACCAGGTCACTAGGCATGGGAAGATTCATGCCGTGTGGGTGTGCTGCTAACACATCTCTGATCCAAGGCAGTGTTTCATCACGGAACGTGCTCAGTGGCGTCACTAGGGTTGGTGTCACCCAGTGCGAGTAACTCATGGTGTCACCCCCTCATGACTTACCCCATGGACCTCCTCTGTGACAGAGCCAAGGCCGCCTCATCCGGCACGCCTTCCAGGTGGTCATCCTGGCTCCTGCAGACCTCCAGTTCGTCCACGTCCTTGGTCAGGGTGTCCCTTCTGGATCCGCCGGCCTCTGGTCGCGCTGGTTGTTCTCCCACCGCTTTCTCCTCCGTAGCGTCCGCTACCGCGCCCTCCTTCGCGTTGTCCTTCTCTGCTCTCCTGCTTTCACCTCCTTGCATCCGAGTTCCCATCTGCAGTTCCGGGTCATCGGAATATAAAGTCCCTCCTCCCCCCTGCACGGGACGTATTACACCGGCAACAGAGGAAGAGACCAGGAAGCAGGACTCCTTGGTGCCCCGGGGCTCCAGCCACAAGCCCCTTAGGCTTTTTCCTTACAGTACTCCCCTACCAGTCTTGGCCGATCGGGCCAAGAGTCCACCGTAAGGAACGACCCAGAAGGTAATACTGAAAGGACTGGAGGGCCCATATAATGGCAGAGGCGAGGTTGCAAAGTTTGGCCAGCAGCCAACACAGCGTAACCAGATCATAGCTGCCAAGGTTTCAGAATGCTATGTGTGACATTTTCATAATTTCAGGGTAGTTATGAGTGACATTTCAACGACTATGAGTAACACTTTCTCGCAAGCAAAATCTAGCAGTGAAGACAAGGGAAACATATAGATATCAGAAATTGCACCCATATGAGCAATGAAAAACTCAAAGGAGATCTTAAAACTGCAACAAAGGCACAGAAATTGAAGGGCGCTAACAGGAGACTTCTCCTTGCAATCCAGCTGCACAGACTATTGACACCAACTCAATTTACTAATCTGAAAGTAATCTAAGCTTTATGGGCAAAACAATATTTCATAGAGTAAACAGATTCAGTTACAGTCCACTGCTGAACTCAGTCCAAGATCTTTATTAACGTTTCTTGCACACTCACATTTTGTTAACACTCCACAGCCTTGCAGGGGACTAACTCATAGGGCCTTGAGGGCCACACAGACTCTGAGAATGCACCTCAATCATAAATATATTTGTAGTTAAAGTGAACGTTTAAAGGCTCAGGAGTCCCACCCTTAAAAACAGATTTGCATGTAGATAGTAAAATAAGCTACTAACTGGGAGAAAATATCACTGGCCCAAACTGTAATGTTGACACCATATAGAATAAAATAGTGTTCTGCAGTACAGACTACATCTGTCGGAATATTGAAAGGAACTACACAAAGTTTGCATAACTTGTTCATTTGTCTTGAAAAAACTAATTAGTGAGACTTCACAATTCATGTTACTTCGGGAGAAGTGTTATTAACAGATTAGTGCTTCCAAAAGAGGTGCACGTTCAGCAGATTGATTCACACAAAAATTAACGTGTAATGTGCTCCTTTTATCAGCACAGGAAACTTTAATTTTACTATTAGCAACACTTGTTTTACATTTTGGTGCGTACCCCTCCACGAACAAAATGCAAGCACCTGACTCGATCACGCAATTGTTTCTGATAATATGAACAGCACTGTACTTACCAAACAGCACGTTCCGTGATGAAACACTGCCTTGGATCAGAGATGTGTTAGCAGCACACCCACACGGCATGAATCTTCCCATGCCTAGTGACCTGGTGACCTGTGCGTGGAAGGAGGAGGCCGGGCAAGAACTGGCTCCAAACTAGGGACAGCCACAGGCCCCGGCGCGCACAGGATGAGAGCTGGAGGAATGGCGCTGCTTTGACGCATGCGTGCGTGATAAGGAGAAACCCCCACCTGTGCCTCTGACCAATCAGACCATGCATGGCCACAGGCACTCAAGGCGAGACTCCAGGTGTCACAAGGGGGAATGACACAGACCGTTCTTAACTAGAATCAGTGATTGCTAGCAGGAATTATTTAAAGTAAACTAATGCGCGACAGTCTGCATCGGTGAATACAATAATTAGAGCTTCACATGGCATCTGCGCTGGTCGCCGCTCATTGGTGTCACCCCATGTTTTGGTGTCACCCAGTGCGGTCCGCACCCCCCGCACCCCCCTAGTGACGCCACTGAACGTGCTGTTTGGTAAGTACAGTGCTGTTCATATTATCAGAAACAATTGCGTGATCGAGTCAGGTGCTTGCATTTTGTTCGTGGAGGGGTACGCACCAAAATGTAAAACAAGTGTTGCTAATAGTAAAATTAAAGTTTCCTGTGCTGATAAAAGGAGCACATTACACGTTAATTTTTGTGTGAATCAATCTGCTGAACGTGCACCTCTTTTGGAAGCACTAATCTGTTAATAACACTTCTCCCGAAGTAACATGAATTGTGAAGTCTCACTAATTAGTTTTTTCAAGACAAATGAACAAGTTATGCAAACTTTGTGTAGTTCCTTTCAATATTCCGACAGATGTAGTCTGTACTGCAGAACACTATTTTATTCTATATGGTGTCAACATTACAGTTTGGGCCAGTGATATTTTCTCCCAGTTAGTAGCTTATTTTACTATCTACATGCAAATCTGTTTTTAAGGGTGGGACTCCTGAGCCTTTAAACGTTCACTTTAACTACAAATATATTTATGATTGAGGTGCATTCTCAGAGTCTGTGTGGCCCTCAAGGCCCTATGAGTTAGTCCCCTGCAAGGCTGTGGAGTGTTAACAAAATGTGAGTGTGCAAGAAACGTTAATAAAGATCTTGGACTGAGTTCAGCAGTGGACTGTAACTGAATCTGTTTACTCTATGAAATATTGTTTTGCCCATAAAGCTTAGATTACTTTCAGATTAGTAAATTGAGTTGGTGTCAATAGTCTGTGCAGCTGGATTGCAAGGAGAAGTCTCCTGTTAGCGCCCTTCAATTTCTGTGCCTTTGTTGCAGTTTTAAGATCTCCTTTGAGTTTTTCATTGCTCATATGGGTGCAATTTCTGATATCTATATGTTTCCCTTGTCTTCACTGCTAGATTTTGCTTGCGAGAAAGTGTTACTCATAGTCGTTGAAATGTCACTCATAACTACCCTGAAATTATGAAAATGTCACACATAGCATTCTGAAACCTTGGCAGCTATGATCTGGTTACGCTGTGTTGGCTGCTGGCCAAACTTTGCAACCTCGCCTCTGCCATTATATGGGCCCTCCAGTCCTTTCAGTATTACCTTCTGGGTCGTTCCTTACGGTGGACTCTTGGCCCGATCGGCCAAGACTGGTAGGGGAGTACTGTAAGGAAAAAGCCTAAGGGGCTTGTGGCTGGAGCCCCGGGGCACCAAGGAGTCCTGCTTCCTGGTCTCTTCCTCTGTTGCCGGTGTAATACGTCCCGTGCAGGGGGGAGGAGGGACTTTATATTCCGATGACCCGGAACTGCAGATGGGAACTCGGATGCAAGGAGGTGAAAGCAGGAGAGCAGAGAAGGACAACGCGAAGGAGGGCGCGGTAGCGGACGCTACGGAGGAGAAAGCGGTGGGAGAACAACCAGCGCGACCAGAGGCCGGCGGATCCAGAAGGGACACCCTGACCAAGGACGTGGACGAACTGGAGGTCTGCAGGAGCCAGGATGACCACCTGGAAGGCGTGCCGGATGAGGCGGCCTTGGCTCTGTCACAGAGGAGGTCCATGGGGTAAGTCATGAGGGGGTGACACCATGAGTTACTCGCACTGGGTGACACCAACCCTAGTGACGCCACTGGGTGGCTCACAGTCCAACGGAGCAACCTAAAAAATAAAAAATAAGAAGGGTTAATTGCCCGAGTCCCAATGCCGCGCTCCAACGACCCAACCTGCAAAACAAAATAAAAAGACATTTAAAATACAGCCTCCTAGCGAGGCTGTTGTCCTTAAAGGCAGGCTGTGGGAGCTGCGAGCAAAGAGGTAGATTCTGCTGCTCCCCAGCCTTTTATTCTAACCCCAATCTGGCCAGGTCTGGTTCTAACCGGCCTAGCTTTTATGCGACGTGTACACTCGGAAGTGATTACAATCACTTCCGGGGCACACACCAACAACCTGTAGGCCAACCCTTGGCGGGGTGTGCCTGTCGCATCACCATTATGCGCGACAGGCCCGCCTCTGTGTGGTCTTCGGGGGCCGGCACGACTGCCATACATGTGGCGTGTCCGATGCCGGCCCCACCTTCCTAGGTTGACATACTGCATACTATTAAAGTCATATTCTGGCAAAATTTTACAAACAATCTCTCTGCACTAGAATCACTACGGTCCTCGATGCCCATGTCCCTTTAAAAACACGTAGCTGCAGGGGCAAAGACTCTGCCCCCTGGTACAATGATGAACTAAAAAACTTAAAGCAAGGATGTAAACAAGCTGAGAGAAGGTGGAGACGCGATTACAGTAACACCTCGAAAGAGCTCTGAAAAACTAAGGTCTCTACTTATAAGAGTCTGATTAAAAAATCTAAAGCTGAATACTATTCCTCGCTGATCTGCAACACCACTAACAATTCCAGGAGTATTTTCAACATACTAAACCGTGTTACTAATCCGGAGTGTTCCAAGAATGCGATTGTCCCGTCCCAAGATCTTTGCGACAACCTTGCCGCATTTTTTAAGGAAAAAATCGAACTTATCCTTAAAGATCTGGACATGCCTCCGGAGTGTGTCCCCCCACCTGTCCTGAGCTCTGTCTCTCCGGTAGAACGATCGGCCGGCCTTGCCTCGGCTGCAAGTGAAATGTTACACGCGTTCCCTCCACTTACCTATGAGGCTTTCACTGAGTTGGCTAGAGGGATCGTTTCCGGCTCTCCTTGGGATCTGGTGCCTCCCAAAATTTGGAAGGAATTTGAGGATGAACTATTCCTCCCTCTTCAACAAATTTGCAACCAATCTTTGGTGACTGGCACTGTCCCAACTCATTGGAAATGGGCGTTAGTTTCTCTTTTGTTAAAGAAGCCCTCCTTAGACCCTGACTGTTCTAAGAACTATCGGCCTATCTCCCTGCTGCCTTTCCCCGCTAAGATAGTTGAGCGTTTGGTCAGTAACACTCTTTCCAACCATCTTGAACGCCATCTATTATTAGATGGGGACCAATTTGGTTTTCGGCCTGCCCATGGGACCGAAACAGCTCTCATCACCGCTATGGACGAGCTTCAAACGCGTGCAGACAGAAGACAGGCAGCGTTCCTGATCTTACTTGATATGTCTGCCACCTTTGACACGGTGAACCATACGATCCTATTGTGGCGGCTGTGGGAGGCAGGAGTGAGAGACACCACGCTGCTCTGGTTCCACTCTTTTTTGCAGGATAGGCAGCAGGCAGTCTCTATGCCACCTTTCCAGTCAGCCTTTTCCCTGGTATCACATGGAGTCCCTCGGGGCTCTGCAATCAGCCCTATTCTTTTCAATATTTATCTTAGACCTCTGATCTCTCTCATTAAAAGCTTCGGCATCAGGATTGTGAACTACGCCGACGACACGCAGATGATTCTCTCCCTGGAAGGCGAGGACTCTACCTCCTTGGAGGTTTTCCACAATTGTTTGCGTGAAACGTCTAGGTGGCTGAAGGATAATTCCCTTCAGTTTAATGCAGGAAAGACGGAGGTACTTTTCAGTGCTTGCACTAGGATTCCCCAACCATTTCCAACTAATTTTTGGCCCCTGGAAACTAGAGTTACTGTACGGCCGGTGGAATCTGTTCGCAATCTAGGGGTCATGTTGGATAAGAGGCTCAGCATGGAGACGCATGTCCAAAAAACGTCTGCCTGTTGCTTTGCCACCCTTCGCTCCCTACGGAAAGTCCTGCCCCTCCTACCTACCTGTGCCCGCGCTCAAGTGGTTAGATGTACCATCCTTAGCAGGTTGGACTATTGTAACGCCCTCCTGCTCGGGTACCCTGAGTTTCTGCTGGACAGGCTCCAGAGGGTCCAATCAGCTGCTGCTAAAGTGGCCCTGGGGCTACCGAGAAGTTCTCATGGAGCATCCGCACTGGCAAAACTGCATTAGCTTCCCATAAGGCAGAGGGTCCATTTTAAGGCCCTCTGTATAGTTTTTAGGGCTCTCCATGGAGCTGGCCCAGCTCCTCTGCAATCTAAATTTGCCTGGTATACCCCCACTAGACAGCTTCTATCCTCTGACGCTAAATTGGTAGTTGTTCCCAGATTCAGGAAGGTCAGAGCCGGTGGCAGATCCTTCGAAGTGACTGCCGCCAGACTATGGACCACTCTCCCCATCGAGATTAGGCATATCAGTGAACTCCTCCCGTTCAGAAGGAGGAATAAAACCTGGCTATTCCCCTGCTAGCCCGCTTCTCTCCAGTCTCTTTTCTCTCTCAGCGCCAGGATGCCTGCAATGGTGACAGCCGCGCTTTACAAATGTTTAAAATAAAATAAATAAATAAATTCTCTCTGCTGAGGTAGATTGGCCGCCTAAATTTGTTAGAAAAGTATGTAAGGGGAGGAGGTAATATTACAATCCTTTTCGGTTTTTGTTCAAGAGGGAATTAAAGAAGCATCAGTGGCGGATGGTGGTGTTTGTGAGTGGTGCGGCTGGGCTTGTTTCAAGGGGTGTGGGCACATTATGTCAGTCACACAGCCTAGCGTTTCCTTATGGCAAGGTAAGACCTCAGGAAGCCACTTAGTAGTGGTTCAAACCTGCTACAAAAGGCCCAAAAAGTGATTATTTTTCAGCATATTAGGGCCGCTCCAGAAAGCAAAATGCTCTTTTACAAATCACACTTAAAGTTCTCCTGTCATTCATGGGTAGTCCTGCCTGCTTTCAAGCCTTAATGACTATTATCAGGTTACACACAGATGTCAGCAGCAAGCGTTTAACTTGCTGTCACTGAGATATAGCATACTTGAGACAGTCAGACATTAGCTGCAGGCAGTAGTAGCAGTCAGATTGCAGCCCTGAAATAACAGTATTTTAATGTCCCATTCCCACAGAAGAGGAGACCTCTCAAGGCAGTTGGCTCCAATGCGTCCTAATCCCACTTGATGAGATGGACTCACCTCGACCACTTGATGAGGCGAGCTCACCCTGACCGCAGATGGGGTCGACCACAGTGTACTCGTGGATCTGGCTCTTCAAGATGTACAGAGAGTCTACCTCCCCCTGGGGGGAATTAATAACCCCCTCTCTGAAAGTCAGGAAGACGCAAGAATTAGAAATTACTCTCTTTCCGGTGCTGCTTTGTTACAGACAATCGAATATTGAACACCAAGGGGCATATTATCAAGAAACGGCGTTTAAATTATCGCCGCTTTAGCAGCAGGAAACTACCACTAAAGCGGAGATAATGGGCTTGATAATATACCCTTGTGAATTCCCATAGAAGCCCATGTTCTGGTGTAAACATGGGCTTCTATGTGAATTCACAAGGGCATATTATGAAGTCCATTATCTCCGCTTTATGGCAGTTTCCTGCCGCTAAAGCGGCGATAATTTTAACACCGTTCTTGATAATATGCCCCCACATTTGAAACTGGTTTGCTTCTTTTAGTTAAGAAGGAGGATGCATTTTATTCGGAAGCTTTGTATGAAAAGCAGTTATTTTTTCAAAGGCAAACTTACAACTTCTTTTTTCTAATTCATTACCATCAAGCAATGCAAAAAAACAAGATTAAGGGTTTGGATTCCTAAAGGCGCCAATTGCAATGAACTAACCAAATGGGCCGGGCACAGCTGGCATTGTTTTGACCTCCCTTGCCTACTGAACTGGAGGGATGCTGCCTTCAAGCCAGATCAGGCAACGCCAAATCCTCTTTTTTTTAAAAAAAAAAACGTTTATTAAACAAACCATCATTCACAGAGCCAGATGCAAGTTACGGTCTATGTAATGCGATCTCCTTTCTTTATCTGAATCTCGACCCTTCAGACTACTGTACTGTTTATGGCACGGACCTCTCTCTTTGTAGAATCCTTTCTGAAATCGCAGTTATATTTCTGTCCCATAACCGTGCCGAACAACACAAAATGAAGGGTGGCATTTTTGTTTTTTTGTCCTCTGAGATCCTTTACGGGGATTTAGAAAGGCTTCCTACCACTAGTCCATGTTTGCTAGATGTTCCGGAGGATGTGGTGCCTGTCTTTTAACCATGCACCTGCCAGCTTGCAGCCGTTGCCACTCTTTCACACTACCATGATTTCAGCCAGGATATATCACAGGTGGAAGAACAACACGTCAACAGCCCAACTGAACATGCGCATATGTGTAAGCTTGCAAGACTATATAGGCCTTGTTTCGCTTTAGTTTCCGAACGAAGACCCAGAACAGGTACCCGATAAGTAATTTTAAATATTCCATCTCCGTATCCTTGGTATATATTTCAGGGTCTTTCTTAGACAACTCTTATAGAACGGTTTGGAGCATTTTCAACCTTTGGTTTTCCACAAAAATTACTTTAAAATGTTTTGGGGGGAAAAGACCAGTCCTGTGTCAACAACAGGGAATAAAACACCAAAGGAGTCAGGTTAGTTGTACACCTCACCCAAGCCCTCTGCCCCCCTTATCTCCCCCACCCAATACAAACACCCACAGGGTCTAGTACAAGCACATGCTCTTTTTTGCCCAAGAAAATAAAACAAAATAAATACAGTGATGCCTCTGGTATTTCTTCTAAGGAACCTTCTAGTCAAAGGACAGATACTACAAATTGTCTGCCCAGGGGTATTAATTTACACATAGAAAAAATCTACCACCTAATATTCTTTGTTCATCTACTCGCTATCAGAAAACATTATACCAACAAAATTATACACACACACAAGAAATTGGTTTAGGTTACTTATTTCAGTCAACCCGATTTTTTTACACTAGGTTTTTTAGTTAAGTTTCATTTTTATATACATAAATATCCAGACGTCAAATGTCTATCCACATAATATACACTGTACAACAAGACATAAAAAATACGCATGAAAAACACACTTTTTAAACCCTTGTCATCCTGGGTTGAAATGAAGCCCAATCTTTTACATAAGGAAGTTCATGGCATAATCTTTTTTAGCCTTAATTCCTTTTTCACAATCACCATTTAGCCATAGAGCCTAGGAAGCTGAAAGAACTTTATGCTTCTTTTTTTGACAAGCTATCGTAGAATTTTTCACAATCAATTCCACATTTATATGTGTCGGATAATGGTAGATGTCGACGCGTTTCGGCCTATCAAAACAATTTAAGGCCTCCTCAGGACTTTGGGCAACAAGTACAAAATTACCTGCAAACAAATAATAGTAAAAATAAATATATATTTATACACCTCTACGACTATAGCAGTAACGGACACGAGCGCCCAAAGGTGCCCCTAAAGTGTAAGGAGAAGAAAAATTATCGAGGTTTTGGCGACATGCTTTTTGGACAAAGCGAAAAATATATATATATATATATAGATATAGAGAGAGAGATAGAACACCACCTAAAGTGCACAACTTTCTATCATGATAGACCCATAATTCTCCACACCAAAGACTGTGAAAAATGTATACTACGTAATAGTGACTCCAATACCTAGTTTCACAGTAAAAAAACACAAAATAAACCTACCAACATTAAGTTGTGTTACACTTCTTAGTACAAAGGATGACAATATCGTCCTCTACCTCTCGAAATCAAGGAAAATCGAACTCCTGCACCTAACGGTACAGATCAAACAATTTTATATATATAGAGAAACAACGCCTCTTTATATATTATGATAAAGATTTTTTACATACTTAGGATCGTATACACTATTCAACTAAGTAATGACCAAACCTCATCTTTATCATTTAATCCTGTTTTAGAAGTTTGGTACTTTTCAATAAGTCTCGCTTCCAGGTGGTTGGGTTTAACCTCTGTCTCTCCTTTATTCAGAGTCGTCACACAGCACAATACTGACCAATACATATCTGTAAATAAATGGTTGTGTGTGAAATAATGATTGACCAAAGGAGCCCCTATGGTCTGACACTTGATCCTGGATTTATGTTGTAAGATCCGGGTTTTTACTGCCTGAGTAGTCTGTCCAATGTAAAATTTTTCGCAAGGGCATTTAATACAGTAAATCAAATTTTTTGAATTGCAGTTTGAGAATGTTCTTTGAATGTGTGCATTACCATTGATGTTAATTTCTTTTGAGTCCTTCGTCAAGTCACATGCCACACAATTATGGCATTTGAAATGACCAATCACTGGAGGCAAACCGAGAGGATCTCTAGTATCTCTCGGCCCGAATTTTTCAGAGTTACTCTTGGCTCTCACTAGCTGACTTCGGATGTTTTGTCCTTTCTTAAACACAAACAAAGGTTTGGGTATATCTAGATCACCCAACAGTTTCCGATTTTTTTGAATCACCTTTTTGACCTTGTTAGCTCTTGGATCAAACGTAAGTACACACGTTTTGCCCAAGAGCATTGAAACTCTGACAGGATCCAGGCTGCGCGATCGAGCACTTTCATACCTGCTCACGCTTCTTCAATCGGCGAGTGGTAGCTGCTTACCCTAGTTTCCTCAGACACAAGACACAAACCTGGCCTGCAGTGAGCAGGCAAAACTTCATTCTTAGTTTCCCCGCTGTCACCACAAACACAAGTCTAGCTAGCCTGCCACTGGCAGTAAATCATGTGTCACTCTGGGCCCAGTGCGAAAATGGTGTCCAGGGTTAATTCACACAGCGGGAAGCAAACACCGCAAGTCGAGTCTGGGGAGTGTTTTAAAGTCCCCCCTGCAGCCTTTACCACACCCTTTCCCAACTTGTCACAGGGTGGGTCCCCACACAGGACCACCCCACCCTGTGACGAGTTGGGAAAGGTGGGATGAGAATGCTCTCTCCACTCCCTGAATCACATGGAGACTTAGCGCCACAGGGTTTGTGTCTCCAACTCCCAGGGCTAACTTCACCTCCATGTCATCAGGGGGTGGAGACTGGCCCCTGATGCTAGGTCATTGTCGAGCTGATGACCTCACACACCTCCGGGTTGGGAGATTGCCAGCCCAGCAAATGCTCTCTAGATTTTGGGCCCACCCAGGTATGCAATGTAAGTTTAGGGAAAGTGCTGTGAGGTAAGTGGCAGTCAGGCAGACAGTGCTGTAGAGAAGCCCACAGTCTAACAAGTTTGTATGTGTGGATATATGCATTTTTTAACCTCTTGGACGCGGGTTGATTTCCTGCGCTAAGCGGGAGAAATAAACGGCGGGCGGGATTCAGGCGGCTCCCGGCCGTCGTGTGCGCATGCCCACCATGACGCATGACGGCCGGGAGTCGTCATGAGCATGCAAGGGGTTAAAAAAACAAAAAATGCAATTTAGCATTGTAAAGGGGGCAAAGCCCTGACGCCCTCGCATAGAAACCACCACCGAGAAGCATATGTCACAGAATGGGCTTTTGCACAGGCCTCTGCATTACATCGCAGCCAAGCAGGCTGGGATAAGGACTCGCCTAATCACACTATATCTATAAGATTCAGCCTGCAAGTGCAACCACAATACCCTATTAAGCATGTGTAACGACCAGATTTTCGGACCAGATAGAATCAGACTAGAACACCACTAATCCAGCCGAAATGTAACCATCTCCCTCCTCAGGACCTACTTACAAAAGGCACCTGTGTATCTACCTAAGGATGGGGGAATTAGCAATATACAAGCTTAGATCCTTTACAACACCACACTCATACCTTATAGTCTCGCGGCAACATGGGCCCAGACTAGGCTACCCTGAGGCAGTTCTGATTATTTACCATTACACACTGCTCACCATCAGTGCTCACACAAGCCACTATCCTGTGGGTATAGGCACTGTATCCATCCAGTGCTCTCTCTACTTCATACATACACAAGCCACAAACCTGTGGGTATACACACTGACCACCATCAGTGCTCTCGTTACACACTGTATCCTCCCGGAGCTCTCGCAAGCCACAATCCTGTGGGTATACACATCGACCAAGGTCAATGCTCTCTCTCTAATGCCGCTACACAATGACGATCACTTTCCTATGAATACCTTCTCCATATTGGGGAAATCTCTCTCTCTACCAGGATTACAGATAATACAATATTATAGATTATGGGATAGATAGACAGGTCAATCCTCTCCCACACAAGAATGGCCAAATTATACTGTGTGAAGGTTATTCCCTATTTTGAGTGCTCCTCTACTGCCTTGCTCAGTTACCATTTACCTGGACGGGAGACGCCTCCGTTCACATAACGCAAACACAACAGGTGATGGACCGAATGTGGATCAATGTCACACACTCACCCCAGTCCAAAGATCTGGGCCCAAATCCATCGTTTTTTTGCACTCCACACCACCCTGGGTTAGACAATGGCGATATGCAAATCATCTCTGACCCTGTGCCCCATGGGAACAGTCCAGTCCGAACTACAAAAGCCATGTCCTTCCCAGAACGGAATCAAGCATCCGAGGACCGGACCGGTTTCGAGGTAACACCTCTCATCAGCCCGGCTAGCTTGACTCCAGTGGTGTGGAGTGCCTGGGACCCACGTCGGGGCATCCCCAGCGCACTTAGGGCGGAATATGCACACACAACAGGTGATGGACCGAATGTGGATCAATGTCACACACTCACCCCAGTCCAAAGATCTGGGCCCAAATCCATCGTTTTTTTGCACTCCACACCACCCTGGGTTAGACAATGGCGATATGCAAATCAGCTCTGACCCTGTGCCCCATGGGAACAGTCCAGTCCGAACTACAAAAGCCATGTCCTTCCCAGAACGGAATCAAGCATCCGAGGACCGGACCGGTTTCGAGGTAACACCTCTCATCAGCCCGGCTAGCTTGACTCCAGTGGTGTGGAGTGCCTGGGACCCACGTCTGGGCATCCCCAGCGCACTTAGGGCGGAATATGCAAACACAACAGGTGATGGACCGAATGTGGATCAATGTCACACACTCACCCCAGTCCAAAGATCTGGGCCCAAATCCAGCGTTTTTTTGCACTCCACACCACCCTGGGTTAGACAATGGCGATATGCAAATCAGCTCTGACCCTGTGCCCCATGGGAACAGTCCAGTCCAAACTACAAAAGCCATGTCCTTCCCAGAACGGAATCAAGCATCCGAGGACCGGACCGGTTTCGAGGTAACACCTCTCATCAGCCCGGCTAGCTTGACTCCAGTGGTGTGGAGTGCCTGGGACCCACGTCTGGGCATCCCCAGCGCACTTAGGGCGGAATATGCAAACACAACAGGTGATGGACCGAATGTGGATCAATGTCACACACTCACCCCAGTCCAAAGATCTGGGCCCAAATCCATCGTTTTTTTGCACTCCACACCACCCTGGGTTAGACAATGGCGATATGCAAATCAGCTCTGACCCTGTGCCCCATGGGAACAGTCCAGTCCGAACTACAAAAGCCATGTCCTTCCCAGAACGGAATCAAGCATCCGAGGACCGGACCGGTTTCGAGGTAACACCTCTCATCAGCCCGGCTAGCTTGACTCCAGTGGTGTGGAGTGCCTGGGACCCACGTCTGGGCATCCCCAGCGCACTTAGGGCGGAATATGCAAACACAACAGGTGATGGACCGAATGTGGATCAATGTCACACACTCACCCCAGTCCAAAGATCTGGGCCCAAATCCATCGTTTTTTTGCACTCCACATCACCCTGGGTTAGACAATGGCGATATGCAAATCAGCTCTGACCCCTTGCCCCATGGGAACAGTCCAGTCCGAACTACAAAAGCCATGTCCTTCCCAGAACGGAATCAAGCATCCGAGGACCAGACCGGTTTCGAGGTAACACCTCTCATCAGCCCGGCTAGCTTGACTCCAGTGGTGTGGAGTGCCTCGGACCCACGTCTGGGCATCCCCAAGTGCACTTAGGGCGGAATATGCAAACACAACAGGTGATGGACCGAATGTGGATCAATGTCACACACTCACCCCAGTCCAAAGATCTGGGCCCAAATCCATCGTTTTTTTGCACTCCACACCACCCTGGGTTAGACAATGGCAATATGCAAATCAGCTCCTACCCTGTGCCCCATGGGAACAGTCCAGTCCGAACTACAAAAGCCATGTCCTTCCCAGAACGGAATCAAGCATCCGGGGACCGGACCGGTTTCGAGGTAACACCTCTCATCAGCCCGGCTAGCTTGACTCCAGTGGTGTGGAGTGCCTGGGACCCACGTCTGGGCATCCCCAGCGCACTTAGGGCGGAATATGCAAACACAACAGGTGATGGACCGAATGTGGATCAATGTCACACACTCACCCCAGTCCAAAGATCTGGGCCCAAATCCATCGTTTTTTTGGACTCCACACCACCCTGGGTTAGACAATGGCGATATGCAAATCAGCTCTGACCCTGTGCCCCATGGGAACAGTCAAGTCCGAACTACAAAAGCCATGTCCTTCCCAGAATGGAATCAAGCATCCCAGGACCGGACCGGTTTCGAGGTAACACCTCTCATCAGCCCGGCTAGCTTGACTCCAGTGGTGTGGAGTGCCTGGGACCCACGTCTGGGCATCCCCAGCGCACTTTGGGCGGAATATGCAAACACAACAGGTGATGGACCGAATGTGGATCAATGTCACACACTCACCCCAGTCCAAAGATCTGGGCCCAAATCCATTGTTTTTTTGCACTCCACACCACCCTGGGTTAGACAATGGCGATATGCAAATCAGCTCTGACCCTGTGCCCCATGGGAACAGTCCAGTCCGAACTACAAAAGCCATGTCCTTCCCAGAACGGAATCAAGCATCCGAGGACCGGACCGGTTTCGAGGTAACACCTCTCATCAGCCCGGCTAGCTTGACTCCAGTGGTGTGGAGTGCCTGGGACCCACGTCTGGGCATCCCCAGCGCACTTATGGCGGAATATGCATACACAACAGGTGATGGACCGAATGTGGATCAATGTCACACACTCACCCCAGTCCAAAGATCTGGGCCCAAATCCATCATTTTTTTGCGCTCCACACCACCCTGGGTTAGACAATGGCGATATGCAAATCAGCTCTGACCCTGTGCCCCATGGGAACAGTCCAGTCCGAACTACAAAAGCCATGTCCTTCCCAGAACGGAATCAAGCATCCGAGGACCGGACCGGTTTCGAGGTAACACCTCTCATCAGCCCGGCTAGCTTGACTCCAGTGGTGTGGAGTGCCTGGGACCCACGTCTGGGCATCCCCAGCGCACTTAGGGCGGAATATGCAAACACAACAGGTGATGGACCGAATGTGGATCAATGTCACACACTCACCCCAGTCCAAAGATCTGGGCCCAAATCCATCATTTTTTTGCGCTCCACACCACCCTGGGTTAGACAATGGCGATATGCAAATCAGCTCTGACCCTGTGCCCCATGGGAACAGTCCAGTCCGAACTACAAAAGCCATGTCCTTCCCAGAACGGAATCAAGCATCCGAGGACCGGACCGGTTTCGAGGTAACACCTCTCATCAGCCCGGCTAGCTTGACTCCAGTGGTGTGGAGTGCCTGGGACCCACGTCTGGGCATCCCCAGCGCACTTAGGGCGGAATATGCAAACACAACAGGTGATGGACCGAATGTGGATCAATGTCACACACTCACCCCAGTCCAAAGATCTGGGCCCAAATCCATCGTTTTTTTGCACTCCACACCACCCTGGGTTAGACAATGGCGATATGCAAATCAGCTCTGACCCTGTGCTTCATGGGAACAGTCCAGTCCGAACTACAAAAGCCATGTCCTTCCCAGAACGGAATCAAGCATCCGAGGACCGGACCGGTTTCGAGGTAACACCTCTCATCAGCCCGGCTAGCTTGACTCCAGTGGTGTGGAGTGCCTGGGACCCACGTCTGGGCATCCCCAGCGCACTTAGGGCGGAATATGCAAACACAACAGGTGATGGACCGAATGTGGATCAATGTCACACACTTACCCCAGTCCAAAGATCTGGGCCCAAACCCATCATTTTTTTGCACTCTACACCACGCTGGGTTAGACAATGGCGATATGCAAATCAGCTCTGACCCTGTGCCCCATGGGAACAGTCCAGTCCGAACTACAAAAGCCATGTCCTTCCCAGAACGGAATCAAGCATCCGAGGACCGGACCGGTTTCGGGGTAACACCTCTCATCAGCCCGGCTAGCTTGACTCCAGTGGTGTGGAGTGCCTGGGACCCACGTCTGGGCATCCCCAGCGCACTTAGGGCGGAATATGCAAACACAACAGGTGATGGACCGAATGTGGATCAATGTCACACACTACATTCTGTCCATCTACATTCTGTCCATCAAATTGTTTTTTGTAATTTTCTCCCTGAGTGTACTGGGGTAGCTCAGACGTGGGTCCCAGAGCCTCCACACCACTGGAGTCTAGCTAGCCGGGCTGATGAGAGGTGTTACCTCGAAACCGGTCCGGTCCTCGGATGCTTGATTCCGGTCTGGGAAAGATCTGGCTGTGTAGTTTGGACTGGACTGTTCCCATGGGGCACAGGGTCAGAGCTGATTTGCATAAAGCCATTATCTAACCCAGGGTGGTGTGGAGTGCAAAAAACGATGGATTTAGGCCCAGATCCTTGTACTGGGGTGAATGTAAGACATTGATCTACATTCTGTCCATCAAATTGTTTTTTGTAATTTTCTCCCCGAGTGTACTGGGGTAGCTCAGACATGGGTCCCAGAGCCTCCACACCACTGGAGTCAAGCTAGCCGGGCTGATGAGAGGTGTTACCTCGAAACCGGTCCGGTCTTCGGATGCTTGATTCCGGTCTGGGAAAGATATGGCTGTGTAGTTTGGACTGGACTGTTCCCATGGGGCACAGGGTCAGAGCTGATTTGCATAAAGCCATTATCTAACCCAGGGTGGTGTGGAGTGCAAAAAACGATGGATTTAGGCCCAGATCCTTGTACTGGGGTGAATGTAAGACATTGATCTACATTCTGTCCATCAAATTGTTTTTTGTAATTTTCTCCGTTCACATAACAGCATCTGACTAGAAGAAAGGTTAACTTTATCATAAGGAAACAACAATCACGCACTAGTTCGCTAAGAACTGGGGTATCTTTATTCATTAATAACACCAACAATATAATACTACAATATAACACATATAGCCTGAAAAGCAAAAGGAAAGATTAGAATGTGTGTGCACACTAATAAGAAAGGGTCGACGTCACCTTATGAGTATAAAGTCTGGACTCGGTAGTCATCTGGGTTCCCTTCTCGTCTGTGCCTTGGCTCGTCTTAGGATCACCCCTGCAGTCACGGATACACGTCTGCACCGCTATGCTCTGTCTCCTCCGTTTCCCTCCAAGTCGCTGGAACCTTTCTCTTATTCTCTGTTTTGTCAGCTGCACTCTCGCTGTCTGCACTACTCCTCTCTCCTCTCAATCGCGGACTATCTTCACTTTCCTACTTCGATCTTATGAATTAGTTTCTATCAGTCTGGTATTCATTCTCTCCACTAACTGCTTCACTCTGCATGCTCTGATCTTAATGTCAAAGCTCGCCAGCTGCTCCAACTAAAATAACTTCAATCTTTCAAAGAGAGTATTAGCTTTCGGTCTTTCTCGGACTTCAAAATGGCGACTGTCTGCCTTAACCTAAGCAGTGCCACGGGCCGATCTAATCGGCCCTGTGTTAAAAGTGAAAGTGCTCAGGCCGATCTGATCGGCCCATGTGATGACACTCTTTTGGGAGGTGTTTCTTTCCTAATATTCCTCTTAAAAATCCAAACTTAACTGTAATTCCACTCCAGAACACCTCCCTCTTTTGTAATGCACTTGTATTTCTCCACATTTTGATCCATTTGCAGATATTTAATCTCTTTAAAGTTGCGGTGACATTTTGTTTACAGAACAGAATCGTCTGTTCAAAGCTGCATAGGTCCTTCTACACCAGTAGAGGGCGCAGAGAACTAATCTGCCGTCAGCCCCAGAGACAGTACAGCAAATGTGGGCGTGTGACATGAATCGTGGCTTCACAGAACTGCAGACATGCAGAAAGCAGCGCAGAAAGCAGTACAGGTACGGCTAATTTACTTTCCAAACAATGCCTTCACTTTACTTTTGGCCCTTTTTCATTCCTTTCGTATTCCCATTTGTGTGCAGCTGTCCATTTCCTAATTGATTCCGCCTTCCGGCTGGAGCTTTCGGTACCTGTAAAATGCAAACTATCTATGATCCGTGAAAGGGCTGTTAGAGTAAATTTTGCCAACTCAATACTGCCTTCTATGCCAGTACTGCGCCATGGTTCTCTCAAGAGGCACAGGCCGACTGGCGAGGCCTGCAGCCACGTTCTTAGCTCACCGTGACTGAAGGAGCATGACTGTGTGTGCCACCCCTCTGACGAGCTTTGTTCATAGTGCTGGGCCTGCTACCATTGCAGTGTTGCATGCACAGTGATTACGACTCACTGTGCATGCAACAGCACTGAATATGCAAGACTCGACATTACAACTAAGGTCGGTGTTTTTCATGTTGGGGCCTCACAGTCTTCTTACTTCACTGATTCCCGGCGGGAAGGAGGTTCCCGAGGGGGAGGGGAATGGCAGCTTGGGTGATCTATTTAGAACCACTCTGCCATCTCCGTCAAAATCAGAGCCCGAGATTATACATAGAACAGAAAAGCAGCTTTCAAAGTCTGAAGAATTTCACAGACTTGCGAAAGCTGTACAATATTTGGATACTTAAGGTTATTTCACTCAACTGAAAAAAGGCTATCCGTTCTTCTGAGGGCCCTGCAACCCCGAGTTATGTTAGTTGAAGAATTAATGAATCACTTTGCAACTTCCGATTTGGCATTTCAATTACAGAAAAAAAGAAAAAACGTCATTACATTGAAAGAAATCTTCTGTGGCAATCGTGTAGTTAAAAGCAACAAAAAATGGAGTAACTAATAATGTTGAAAATTAAATGAAAAAAGTAGACATGATTTACAAGCACATGCAAGCCCCACACTTGGTATGAGAAGTAGGGGTGCTCCTGATACCAGGAGGTGGCAGAACTATATTGTTTGGCTGTGTGTAGTGAGGGTTTGCTGCAGGGCATGTACATGAGTCGTGTAATGGTGACCACAGTAAAGAGCTTTGATTATGTGAAACCGAGTTTGGATTCACATACCTAAAATGAACTACAGTATTGTTTGCTTATTCTTTCAATTTAACTTGTGGCGGTCCTCTAACACCTGTTCAGAGACCATATGCTGAATAATGATCCAGATATCTCTCTCCGTTACACCTTCTTTGAAGCTTACCCCATTTTTTTTAAATGCTCATTTTTTGAAAATCACTGTGTTGAATGGTATTGAAAAGCACTGAATAATGTCATTTGTTGATCGTTTTATTCTGTATAGGAGAGCATAGATTCTATGTGATTTAAAATGTAAAATCACTTTCATGGCACCTCTGTTTTTCTCTCACACCCACTGGTGGACTATTAATAAACTTGTCATGCCTAATTGAATCCAGATTACTTTTTTTTGTAAAACTTTAGTGCAGATTTGTGGAAAGGAGCCAAAGTTAATAGGTGGGTGCTACAGCAGTTCAGCTAACTTGCTTTGGCTGGCTGAGTAAATAACACTGATGCTTCAGTCATTCTAAGCTGCCTGCACACCCTGGCCTGTAGCTCTAAGAACTGTGCAGTCATGCAGTCTGCCTCTGTTGTGTTTTCAGCTGTTTGGGTGTAATCTTTGATGTTATTGGTATATTTACCTTGTCTAAATTGCTTGATGTTATCGTGAGAAAGAGTCATTCATAGTTGCTGAAATGTCACTCATTATCTGAAACCTTGCCTGCTAAGTAATAAAGCTTTGTTCATTCAGTTCTCTTGTCTCCCAGGAGTGACAGCAGGCCTTGAAAGCATGGCCTCAATGAAAATAGCATGAGCAGGCAGGTACCAAGTTTCAGGGTTTTATTCAAGTGTCATAAATGTGTGGCAGGGGTGGAGGTAGTAATGTGCTTATGGGGCAGCACAAAATAGAGTAATCAGGTGTTGCAACATGAATAGCGCAGGGCACATCATACTTTAATTACATTGAATCATGCAGTCCGATATTTTACAAATATGAGTGATAAAATTTGAGCATCATAGTGTACAGTGAATGTATTTTAAAATATGAAGGGATCAAGTAATTGCAAAGAAAATGAGGATGGTGATGCAGGTATGTGACACAAGTAGTTTTCCATGCACTAATGGGTAAATTTCAGTAGAATGTGCTTTTGCAATCTGACCGCTTCAAACTGAAGATATACTTGGCTATGATTTAATTTGAGAGGTTGTGCAATTACTTCGGCCTGTCTTCCCTGAAAAGCTTATCAGTAAATAAAAGAAAAGGAGATGATGGACGGAGTGCTGAAACTTTTCAGACACTCACCCCAGGCAAAGATCTGGGTTGAATCCATCATCGGTCTTTAGCTCACTTCACCAACCCAGATCAGACCCAACCATATGCACATCAGCTTTGAATCTGTTCCTCATGGAAACAGTCCAGCCCAGTCTGAACTGCCAAGACAGGTCTTCCCTGGACCTTAAACAAGCATCCATGGACCGGTTTCAGGGTAACACCCCTCAGCAGCCAGGCTAGCTTGAATCCAGTGGCTGAGTGAGTAAGGTATCCATATCAGGGTAAACAGTATGAACGAATTATTTGTGTAAAGATCTCTCCCATGCTATGGAAAATGTATGGCCTTGAAATGAAAACACAATTTGCGGCGTCCCCCAGAGCTCCTCCCTCAGCCCGACGCTGTTCAACATCTACATGGCCCCCCTCGCTCAAGTGGCCCGACACCACAACCTCACCATCATCTCCTACGCCGACGACACTCAGCTCATCCTCTCCCTCACCAAGGACCCGCACTCCGCCAAATCCAACATCCACGACGGGATGAAGGCCATCGCCGACTGGTTGAGGAGCAGCCGTCTGAAACTGAACTCGGACAAGACGGAGGTCCTCATCCTCGGACCCACCCCCTCAGCCTGGGATGCCTCTTGGTGGCCGACCACCTTGTGAACAGCACCAACGCCAACCGACCACGCACGCAACCTAGGATTCATCCTCGACTCCACCCTCTCCATGTCCAAACAGGTCAACGCCGTATCCTCCTCCTGCTACAACACCCTCCGCACACTCCGCAGAATCTACAAATGGATCCCGACCGAGACAAGAAGAACGGTATCCGTTGGGTTCCTACCATGTTTCGGGAGGAACGTGACCAACGCCTGTTGTGTAGTGGGGGAAAGGGAACCTGTCTCTAGTGCTACCTGGTATAAATCTGGATTATAGCAACACCATCCTCACTGGAACTCCAAAAACCCACCTTGCACTCCTTACAATAGTTCTCTACATAGCGGCATGGCTACTAACAGGTGTTAAATGATTTGAGCACAAATACACGGCTTTAATTAACCTCTACTGGCTTACCATTGAAGGAAGAAGTTTCTTCAACACTGCCTGCATCACCTACAAAGCCCTGCAAACCCACACAACCATAACTACCTTAATTCCAAACTCTCCGAAGCAGGATGAGCCTAGGCGCTGAGAAGCTCTACCTCAAATCTTCTCATCCCTCTCAAATTGAAAAAGAAATCTTCTCAGATTCGCTCATTCTCTGTTAATGCTCATAGGTTCTGGAATACACACCCCAGTGACCTCCACCGTAACCCATCCTTCCCATGCTTCAAACAGGACCTTAAACTCCTTCTACGCAACAAATACTTTAATACTCATTCTGACTAAGCTTGCTCCTAAGTCACACAATCCTTCCAGTCCTTATAGGAAGCCGTATGATTCTGATGTTTTTTCAGATTCCGCTTTTTCCTTCGCCTTACTCCTGTTTTTAATGTCCTGTAAAGTTCCTTGACTGCATAAACTATGCCCTTGACATGTTTAGTTTGATAATTTACCTTTATGTTGTTGAACATTCTATTATGTATGTTTCTTCTATGTAATGACACGGATCGATATGTAAAGCGCTCTGATACCTTTGGGTCTAGCTAGTGAGTATAAAAGAAATGAATGGGTGTTATTTGGGGATGTGTGACTACTAGTACTTAATCATTAAATTATGTTTTTTCTTCATATGGTGAAAACTATACTCATGAGAACACTTTGCGATGAAGGTGAAGAAAATTAACAATCAAGTCACGCTGGTAAGACTGATGGATTTTGCCAAAGAAAAATCATTCAGGTAAGTCGGTGACTAGAAGGTATACCAAATGTGTGGGCCTCCTGGGAATCATCTTGGTATACGCTCTAGGAATCCGGATCTTGTTCTTACTCTTTCAACAAGAGTAGCATAGGGTCAGGTTATAGATATACTCTTTTTTCCCTCCTAGGTGGACCAGGAACTTCAACAAGCGTCAACTACACATGTTTAGCCTAGGGACAGCTTGTAGCTTTATGGTGGCTTGCCTTGAGCTAATGCCCTCACTGTGGTGTTTTTGGTGGCAGCCGAACCACAACACCACTTTGTGCAGTTGGTTCAATTCAACCTGCCTCTTGTTTTGTATCTCCTCGCTCTGCTATGAATGTTTAGTGCAGGGGCAGGTTGTAGGCACACTCTCTCTCTTTTTCCCCTTCTAGGTGGACCAGGCACTTCGACAACCATCAACAACACATGTTTAGACTAGGGAAAGCTTGTAGGTACATGCTTTGCAGCTTGCCTTGTGCTAATGCCCTCACTGAGGTGCTTTTGTTGGCAGGAGACCCACAGCACTGCTTTGTACAGTTTGTTCAAGGCAACCTCCGTCTCCTTTGGTTTCTCCTGGCTGTAACAACAATGTTTAGTAAAGGGTCAGATTATAGGCACACTCTCTCTCTTTTTTCCCTCTAGGTTGACCGGGTCTTCAACAACCGTCAAGTACACATGTTTAGCCTAGGGACAGCTTGTAGGTTTATGGCAGCTTGCCTTGTGCTAATGCCCTCACTGAGGTGCTTTTGGTGGCGGGAGACCCACAGCACCGCTTTGTACAGTTGGTTCAAGGCAACCTCCGTCTCCTTTGGTTTCTCCTGGCTGTACCAACAATGTTTAGTAAAGGGTCAGATTATAGGCACACTCTCTCTCTTTTTTCCCTCTAGGTTGACCGGGTCTTCAACAACCGTCAAGTACACATGTTTAGCCTAGGGACAGCTTGTAGGATTATGGCAGCTTGCCTTGTGCTAATGCCCTCACTGAGGTGTGTTTGCTGCCAGCAGAGCTTCAGCACCACTTTGTACAGTTGGTTCAAGGCAAACTCCGTCTCCTTTGGTTTCTCCTGGCTGTACCAACAATGTTTACTAGAGGGTCAGATTATAGGCACACTCTCTCTCTTTCTTCCTTCTAGGTGGACCGGGTCTTCAACAACCGTCAAGCACACATGTTTAGCCTAGGGACAGCTTGTAGGTTTATGGCAGCTTGCCTTGTGCTAATGCCCTCACTGAGGTGCTTTTGGTGGCGGGAGACCCACAGCACCGCTTTGTACAGTTGGTTCAAGGCAACCTCCGTCTCCTTTGGTTTCTCCTGGCTGTAACAACAATGTTTACTAGAGGGTCAGATTATAGGCACACTCTCTCTCTTTCTTCCTTCTAGGTGGACCGGGTCTTCAACAACCGTCAAGCACACATGTTTAGCCTAGGGACAGCTTGTAGGTTTATGGCAGCTTGCCTTGTGCTAATGCCCTCACTGAGGTGCTTTTGGTGGCGGGAGACCCACAGCACCGCTTTGTACAGTTGGTTCAAGGCAACCTCCGTCTCCTTTGGTTTCTCCTGGCTGTACCAACAATGTTTAGTAAAGGGTCAGATTATAGGCACACTCTCTCTCTTTTTTCCCTCTAGGTTGACCGGGTCTTCAACAACCGTCAAGTACACATGTTTAGCCTAGGGACAGCTTGTAGGATTATGGCAGCTTGCCTTGTGCTAATGCCCTCACTGAGGTGCTTTTGGTGGCGGGAGAGCTTCAGCACCACTTTGTACAGTTGGTTCAAGGCAAACTCGCTCCTGTTTTGTCTCTCCTGACTATGCCAAGAATGTTATTTTTTTAACATATCTTTATAGACTTTTGCAAAATATATTCTAATCATATATTCATAGCACTTCTCAAGGATGTAATCAATATCTTTAACTGTTATCCCCAGTATGAGATATGACCCCAAATGCATCTCCGGCGGGTGGTACCACAGGGTTTCAACATATGTCCATGGGTTTCTGATTCTACCTGTCTGACGTTTTTATCTAGGTACCTTAAGGTCAGTTATTTATTAACATTTTGTGTAAAATACCTCTAAGGGATTTTTCAGGATACTAGGAAACTGAATAGGGTGTTTTGACATTTTTCAGTGCTTCCCATGTGTCTAAGATAGGAACTATTGCAGTGGCCATTCAGCAAAACAAAAAAAGGTTAAACTTATAACAACAAACAATCCTATCAGTGGTAATTCTGGTCCGTATAGTGGGTTCTGAGTTGTTCATCATATAAATTGCTTCCAACACTCCAGGCCCACAGGCAACAGAATCCCCAGACACAGGAGGTCCGCCTTTCAAGTCAGAAGCTTCTCAAGTAATACTTCTTGAGGAGTAAATCTACCCATCAGGCCCGTTTCCTCCCAGCAGGAACCTGCCGGCCACTGTGCCATCCACTGTAATTAGGTAGACATATAATAAAACTCAAAGTAAGGGGCTCCCAAGCACCTGTCAATGGGAGAGCATTGAAGAGTCTCCACTGGCACCCTGTTTTGACCACCATTACACACCACCCAAAAGAAATGCTGCCAGGTCATGCTGGTCTAAAGAGAGCATACTTGTAATGCCATATTATTTTTACCAGGGGCACCGACTGGGGTATTGTCATACAAACTAATTTGGGTGATGTGCGTCCCTCAGGACTCAGGTCTAATTAGCCATGCCAACAACTACCAGGTCTACCCTCCACGTCATGCGCCCACGCTATGTATTCTTTATAGGCGTGACACCATAAACACTCCATTGTTTTGTTAGAGTTCCCTGGCCTCCCCGAGTTGGGTTTGTACATGTTTATCTGGTCACATAACATTGTCCATTTTACGCAAACTGGTGTAAAAGCACAGTATGCCCTCTTGTTATTATTGCGCTGGTTAGGCCCCTCTGCGTCCTCTGCGTGTCGTTCCAGGACGCACATTCTCTCTGAGTATTTTAAATAGGACTCTCGTATTTATTGGGAGCCAATGTAGAGTATTTAGCGCAGATGATGCGGAGGATTTCTTCGGCCATTTAAGGACTAACCTAGCTGCAGCATTCTGTACCATTTGAAGTTTATGTGTGGTGGTTTTCGTAGTACCTGCATATAGACTATTACAATAGTCTATCCTCGACGTCACCAAAGCGACTGTTACCGTCTTCCTAGCCTCTAGTGGAAGAAGGTCGAAAAACTTCCTGAGTCCTTTAATGATGGCAAAGCAGTTACCTGCCACTTTCAAGGCTTGCTGCTTGAAAGAGAGATTGCTGTCAAATGTGATCCCTAGGTTTCGTGCCGATTGAGTTGTGTTTGGTGGGATTTCTGCCTTTTCTGGCCACCAGGTTTTACGATGTAAAGTGGGTGAATGAGCGAGCAAACAGTTCCACAAATACATACAATTTCACACAGTCCCGGCTTTCCGCCTCAGGACACCACGAAGCACTCAATCAGTCTGGGGTTGTGTCTTCCTAATTCCTTTTGTAGCTGCGAGGGCGGGAGGGTCCGAGCACTAGTCTGTTCGTTTACTGTTTCCCTCACCCAAGATGGCGGAGCCTAAAACGCGGTCCCCAGGTAGTGAATAACTCTGCTACTAGGTCGGCGTTTTGAGCGGGAGGGTAACGGGGATCCCTTACGAGTCAGGAATCATATGCCAGTTACACCACCAGTGAAATCTATTAAAATTCGGCGCTATTACAATTTTTTTAAAAACGATGTAAAGTGGGTGAATGAGCGAGCAAACAGTTCCACAAATACATACAATTTCACACAGTCCCGGCTTTCCGCCTCAGGACACCACGAAGCACTCAATCAGCAAGTAAGGCTAACATGTCAATACCTTCCTGGTTCATGGGCTTCCCAGGCTCCATATGGAGCTGCAGCCTCCAATTTTTCAATTTTGCTAGGCTAAGGTACATTTGGGACTGAAGTCGGGTCAAACTTCATTGTCGGCTGCCTACGCACTCAAAGTGGTGGACCATCTACACATTTTCTACCGTGCGAAACGCTGTTTCTCTAGCCATGTAATTTGAGTCAACTACATATGTTTAGCCTAGGGACAGCTTGTAGGTACATGCTTTGTAGCTTTCCTTGAGCTAATGCCCTCACTGAGTTGCGTTTACTGCCAGCAGAGCAACAGCACCACTTTTACAGTTGGTTCAAGGCAACCTCGCTCTTGTTTTGTCTCTCCTGGCTCTGCCAAGAATGTTATTTTTTTAACATATCTTTATTTTACAACATACATTCGAATCATATATTCATAGCACTTCACAAGGATTTAATCAATCACCTTATAGTTATCCCCAGTATGAAATATGACCGCACATGCAACCCTGACTCGAGGTACCACAGGGTTTCAACATGTGTCCATGGAATACTGAGTCTGCCTGTTTGACGTATTCATCCAGATACCTTAATGTTAGTCATTTATTCTCCCTGTGTGCAGAATACCTCTAAGGGAGTTTCCAGGATACCAGGAAACTGTATAAGATGTTTTGCCATTTTGCAGTGCTCCACATGTGTCTAAGATAGGAACTATTGCAGTGGCCGTTCAACAAAACAAAGGGTAAACTTATAACAACAAACCATCCTAGCAGTGTTCATTCTGGGCTGTATAGTGGGTTCCCAGCTGTTTGTCGTATAAATCGATTACAACACTCCAGGACCACAGACAACAGATCCCGTGCTGTGGAACGTCAGCCTTTCAAGCCAGAAGCTTCTCTAGTAATGCTTCTTGAGGAGTAAATCTACCCGTCAGGCCTGTTTCCTCCTGGCTGGAACCATCTGGCCACTGTGCCACCCACTGTAGTTTGTCAGATAAATAATAGCATGCGAAGTCAGGGGCTACCAAGTCTCTGTCAATGGGAGAGCATCGAAGAGTCTCCATTGGCAACCTGTGTTGACCACCATCCCACACCGGCTCTCAAGAAATGTGCCAGGCCATACTGGTCTAACAAGTCTGGTCGTCCATATAAGGATTCATAGTATATTTGGAAAGGTCAGCTAGGGCAAAGGGTAAAGAGAATACCAAAACTGCACCACCAGTGGCACCAGGGCGGCTTGATGCAGAGGTCAAAGTCGGAGGTTGGCCCAATGCTTTCAAATGGAGCCTGGGAATGCCTAGAGCTACACTGCTTGCAGAGAAGTAGATTGGTTGCAGGTGCCATGCTTTGGGGGTTAGCACAAGCACAGGGGGGGGGCTTCAGGGCAGAACCAAACATACACTACCAGGGGCACAGGGGTGGCCAAGTGCAGGATGCCAATTAAGTTCCAGGCGCCCAATGCTTCTCAATAGAGTTTCTTCTTTTGCCAAAAAGTCTGCAGGCGTGGTACCGGAGGTTGCAGGCGAGAGACCAATGATAGCAGAGGTAAGTAGAGGTGTAGAGGGTCATATGGGCAGGAAGGATTCAGCCGTAATGCATTAATGACATTTAAAGACTTAGAAAACTGTAATTAAAGGTCAAAGGTCAACAGACATGATCCCCGACACCAATGAAACCAATGAAAGCACAAGTATTTATCAAGACAATTACAATAATGCAACACTAGTAAACACATTATCCAAGGGTAGTGTGCAATAACGACCTTGATACAACAAAACAAGTATAATTAGAGGTCAAAGGTCATAAAGCATAACCTCCTCCAACACAGTAACTAAGGAGGATGCAGGTACTCATCATTCCAATTCCAATAATGCCTCAATTGTAACAAATGATCCAACAGTAATGGATTAAAGACCATGAAACACTTAGAACAGTGTAAATAGAGGTCAAAGGTCAAACCACATGACCCCCCTCCCACCAATTTAATGAACAAAAATGTAATTAATTATCATTACAATTCAAACACTGCCACACTTGTAAACAATGGTCTCACCGTAATGGAATAAACTCCGAAACATCTGCAATAAGGGCAAATAGAGGTCAAAGGTCAAATATTATGACCTCTACAATAATTCGAACAAGGGAAAAAATAGTACTTTGCATGCCGAGTCCAATAATGCCACACTTGTTGAAATTGATCCAAGGGTAACAGAATAAACAGAAAAAAGGTTAAAAAAATGTGTATTTAGGGGTCAAAGGTCACGTTTTTTTCACCTCTCATCAAATTTGACTAGTTGACCTGTGAGATCAGACAACGATCTTTACAAAGATACCTCACTTTGCAAAAACAATTTCACTGTTACAAAGATATATCCTTTGCACACTTCCAGTAGCTACTATTTAGGGTCAAAGGTCAAGGACTGTGACCTTCAGGAGTTATATGCATGAAATCATATGCCAACCATTCAGAAAATATGCATCACTACTGTGCATAAAAGTCAGAAAATATATTTTGAGATGTTGAACATATGTCCAATAACAAGACTAAGATCATTATATGAAAAACCCCAACAGACGAAACAGCATGTCGGCCATTTTGTAGCATGTAAAGTGCTGTCAAAAGCAGCAAAAATATGTATTTTCATAAATTTACTAATGGTAGTCTCTGAACCATCCATATTACTTCTGTGAACCAATTCGGCTAGGCTTATAAGTTTAGATTCTGCACAACAATAGAAAAACATGACAAATGTTTGTGCCGTCTATCTATGTCATAATTTGACAAAGAGCCATAAAAAAACACAAAAAACGAAATCAAAATCAAAATCTGCCCTATTACCATTGAGCAAACAGACTAATAAATATTTCTGAGTATCTGCTTTTGGAAAACACTATTTTTTTTATTACCCTACCAACGCGGTCATTTACACTTATTATTTTCACAGTCACCTGGCGGCCATCTTGAATTGTGTCATGTGACTTCAGGGTGTTTTATAAATGTAAGTTTTATATGCAAATTAATAGTTCAAGAAGTACTGAAAACAAAAATGTATAGTTTCCCAACATTATATTCATAATTACACAGACTACAGCATGTTAAAGCAAAGCACTCCAAAAAGTCATTAAATGGCTTAGCACTGAAGGATTTTCAATGGGCACTAATAGGGTTAAGTTGATTAACTGCAATGATGCTAACGGCTAGCTGCTGCCTACGAACTGACTCACTGACTGCTTCATGCTTTCGCTAATATGGAACCTTGTTCATGCATGGAAAGTTACGGCCAGTAACCTGCCGTCCACCAAATTCTTGTACCTCCCCGTACCAAGGACACGTTCTCAGCCGGCCGGCCTGATGTTATGTCTTCGATACGAAGAAAAATACAGTTCTTCGATAAGGGCCAGCCTGAGCCGGTTCTCTCCAAGCGAACAACACCTCATAACTAAAACATTACATTTGACCTAAAAGCATCTCAAGCTGCCGAGGCAGAAAGAAAGATGGAGTCTCTCCCGTTCGAGGCCTACAAGGCCCGAAATAATCATAACTCCATTAGAAGTATACTAGCAATCTTACAAAAGGACGGATTAATAATAATACTAAGGAACCTATCCATTAACATAAGTTTATAAGCCCTAGAATAGAGAAAAGGGTAGGGAATTGCATCAAACGCCTTGTAAATAGGCCCGGTCTAAGGTTCTAGTCCTCCTATTAGAATGATAGCAAGCTAAAGTCACCTTCAGTCACCTTCACTCAAAAAGGTGCAGAAAACTCGGTCAGAACAGCATGAAGCTAGACAAACTGTTAGGGAAGTTCTATCACAATTAGAATATCAAGGCGTGCCTGATCCTTGTGTCTCTCCAGTGAATAAATCTCTATTTCCTATAGCCAAACCAGTTAGTTCCTAACACATAGTCTTAGACTGTAGACATTTCAACAGTCATACACACACCTTTGCAATACAAACTTCTCACACAAAAGCTTTGATGAACAGCATCGTGCGTAAAAAATACAAAACTACATTAGACATTTCCAATGTTTTTTTCTGTCACAATATAGCACCTGAAAGCAGAGATTTGATGGCGTTTACCACTTTAGGATTCCAAAGAAAGATGTGTCAACTCCCACAAGGGTATAAGAACAATCCAGGTCTGCTCTTTGCGTGTGTAATGTCAATTTGACAGGAAATTGACTCAGAAGCATTGCCACAAGCTGATAATATTTACCTCACAGATGATGATTTTAAGAAGCACTTGGCCAGACATGGGGCCAGATGTAGGTCGCCAATTACTGGTCGGTAACGGCCGATTTCGGCCGTTACCGACCGGTAATTGGGTTTTGAGATGTAGGGGCCATTATTTTACAGAATCAGTAAATTTACCGAATCGGTAAATTTACCGATTCTGTAAAATACTGAATTGGTAATTTTACAGATTCGGTAAAACCAAGATGTAGGTAGCACTGTTTACAGTGCTACAGGCCTTCAGAATTCGGTTTTTTACCACCCAATCCAAATGGGTGGTAAAATACCAAATTCAGGTGAACATGCACATCTGTGCATGTACACCTGTGCCATGCGACACACAGACATGCCCTTAGGGCATGTATGTGTGCCACATGTCCCACAAGCCTGTACTTGGGGTGCTAGAGGGTGTCAAAGTGACACCCCCTGCACCCTTGCAGAATTCGGTATTTACCGATTCGGTAAATACCGAATCGGTATTTCCCATTGATTCCTAGGGGCTTCATGGCCCATAGGAATCAATGGGCAATACCGATCCGGTATTTACCGAATCGGTAAATACCGAATCATACAGATTCGGTAATTCTAAAATTAGAATTACCTACATCTGCCCCCTTCCTATTTACCGACTCTTAAATACCGAATCGGTAAAATTCGGTATTTAAGAGTCGGTAAATAGAAATTACCTACATCTGGCCCCTAATCGCATATTTTGGGATTTGCTAAACATGGCTACAAATTACATTTAAACAAATCTAAAACTGCTTTTCTTAGTGTCTTAGTTTTAGGATATTAATTATAAAATGAATGCAGAAGCCTTACCAAACACTTTTTAGAGAATTGTACTCTTCTCCAACCACCTAATGCATTAAAAAAGCTACTATCACTTTTAGGCTTTCTAAACTTTGGTAGAACATACATAACAGATTAAGCACAGTGGGTTAAACTGTTGTTCGATTTAATTCATCCAGATTATTCAGAAAAACATTGGACTTCAGAACATACTACTGTTCTCACAACATTGCAAACAGACATGCTTGCATCCAAGCACTTGCACACTCATGTAAACCAAAACTCATTTAGTCATCTGCATAATTGCAGGTTCTACTGGCTATACATATGCCAGCTTTAACCAATTTAAAGCAGGGCTGATTGCATATAAATCGCATTTATCTTTTAATGCAGAAATGCATGTTGCATCAATTGATAAAATTCTTACTGCAGTTCAAATAAATAGCTGTTTTAAAGGAATGTCCATTGGCTACGGGGAAACACATAATTGTGGTTTCTCCCATTCCAGTATTAGAGGCTATCACAAAAGCAAGTGTTTCTTGCTTTTATGGTAGTGCCTTAAGATTCTTGAACTTCCTCCCCAGAACATCCGCATGACCTCATTTTACGTGGCCTTTAAAAGGACCACAAAACTCTCTTGCCACTTTTGGTTAACTTCCCATACTTTCATACCACCTTAGGAAACACCTCAGCCATCCCCTGCTCTATTTATTGATGAACATTACATGATGTTGGTTGATATTGACTGGTCTTCACTCTACGTTTGTGTTACATACTAAGTGCTGAATCTATTTTACAGTGCTCTAATGCTCCCAGGCCTATATAAAATCAGAAAACGTAAGAAATAAACATCATATTGTATTACATTCAGTTGATTAGTGCTTAAGAGCGAAAAGAAGAGTTTTACTAGTTCAGCAATTACATTACCCTCTTCGGCTCGTGCATGACCAGATTTTTAAGTCAAGATGCAAACATGTGCCAGCATTACCGAATCAAGTAGAGATCTCCCATCTTGCCTTCTTTAAGTGGTTTTTTAGCACTCAGATACCCTCTGCATTTTCATCTAATTTAGATCAGGCTGGGCAATACATTCGGATAACTAGCCCGCACTGATTGACAAATTAAGGAACTCTTCCGAAAGGAACGTGAAGCATTGCTGCCTCGTAACTCATGCGATTGGTTAGAAGAAAAGAGCCGCCCCAGAAGTGACTTCCACTGCACACCCAGAAGTGCTTGACACGCTGTACGTGGAAGGAAGGGTCCCTTACATCGGTGTGATGAGAGTCTAACTCTAATTTGAGAAAGAATCAATTGGCGTCCCTAGCAACAACGCGCATCACTTGGCTTATATGTCAGGTCACAGTAACTATTTATGTATGCTCCATGAGCCAATGTTCCTCCCAGAGCCACAACTAGAGTCAAATTTCGGGGGAGGCCTGATTTTACAAGCAAAAGGCAGAGTGGCGCTGCAGGGGCTCTAAAGCAGGGGGGGCATCAAAGCCTCATTAACAAGCAAAAGGTCTTTAAAAGACCTGTGAAGTACTCTGGTGCGGTTCGCGAAGCTGTATCATCCCGGGCTGACACAGGGGTGGTGGGGCAAATTGCGCCTGGTTCCTCCAGTGTGAGGTCGGTTTTGAGTGACTATTCCAGGATGTGAAGCATGAGGCACCATGTATTTGGAGTGTGGTCTTTCACAAGGAGGTCGCTGAGCTTTACATTAATTCTTTGTCTGCATCAGGACAGCAATTTACTAAGACGTATCCAGCTCAACGCTCTGTGCCTTCGGGGGACTTCACTGTGCCACCGGAGCTGGTGGAAGAGAGTCAGCAGGGGGAGGCCTCACCAATGTCTCTTGAGCCATCCAGGTTCGGCACTCTGTGGTCACTGCCTTAGTCCAGCACCTTTTCCCGGTAATGTGCCAACTTTCCCCCTGCATCTTTCAAACTGAGCACGGGCTAGCTACAGTTCGCAGCCGGACCCTACATTATACTCCTGCAGTACGTGGCCATAACTAAACATTAGAGCTGGCAAGCAATAAGGCTCCACGCTTCATTGTCTGCCGCCAAGGAACCCTACATCCCTTTGTAGTCATCACTGGTCGTTAGGGGATAGGAGACGCAACTTGCCGGAAAACAATGCTCCCCACCATGCTTGCAGCTATGTTCCGGCATGGGGGTGCTTTAACAACAAACATAAATTTTTTTTTTAAAAAACGTTGTTATTGTAAATACAGCGAGGGCGTGCAGCCGCCATTAAATTGGAAGCGCAAAACAAATGTCATTGTAAACAGCTGATGTATTGTGTGAGGTCCGTGCGAGCTTCGCTGCCCCCCGCCCCCACCCCCCACCTTGGAGAGGTGGGGGGTCTCAGGCCGACTGTCGCAATTGGCGTCCGGTCCGGGTTTCGATTCCCGAGTTGTCCGGCGGGCCCCCCCACCACCCCCCCCCCTGCCTCCCCTCACGGGTGCCTCACACTTGCGGGGCCCCCACTTCGCCGTAATGGGTTACTTATAGGAAGACCTATTTAAATACCTTAAAAAGAGCAAATATTATTAAGTATGCACTCACGTACCACAGAATAATGTGTTTAAAAATGTTCATTAATTTACTAAGGTGTTTACGATCGAGCCAACCGTTATAAATACTCAATAATCAGTGGCGTCACTAGGGGGGTGCGGGGGGTGCGGACCGCACTGGGTGACACCAAAACATGGGGTGACACCAATGAGCGGCGACCAGCGCAGATGCCATGTGAAGCTCTAATTATTGTATTCACCGATGCAGACTGTCGCGCATTAGTTTACTTTAAATAATTCCTGCTAGCAATCACTGATTCTAGTTAAGAACGGTCTGTGTCATTCCCCCTTGTGACACCTGGAGTCTCGCCTTGAGTGCCTGTGGCCATGCATGGTCTGATTGGTCAGAGGCACAGGTGGGGGTTTCTCCTTATCACGCACGCATGCGTCAAAGCAGCGCCATTCCTCCAGCTCTCATCCTGTGCGCGCTGGGGCCTGTGGCTGTCCCTAGTTTGGAGCCAGTTCTTGCCCGGCCTCCTCCTTCCACGCACAGGTCACCAGGTCACTAGGCATGGGAAGATTCATGCCGTGTGGGTGTGCTGCTAACACATCTCTGATCCAAGGCAGTGTTTCATCACGGAACGTGCTCAGTGGCGTCACTAGGGTTGGTGTCACCCAGTGCGAGTAACTCATGGTGTCACCCCCTCATGACTTACCCCATGGACCTCCTCTGTGACAGAGCCAAGGCCGCCTCATCCGGCACGCCTTCCAGGTGGTCATCCTGGCTCCTGCAGACCTCCAGTTCGTCCACGTCCTTGGTCAGGGTGTCCCTTCTGGATCCGCCGGCCTCTGGTCGCGCTGGTTGTTCTCCCACCGCTTTCTCCTCCGTAGCGTCCGCTACCGCGCCCTCCTTCGCGTTGTCCTTCTCTGCTCTCCTGCTTTCACCTCCTTGCATCCGAGTTCCCATCTGCAGTTCCGGGTCATCGGAATATAAAGTCCCTCCTCCCCCCTGCACGGGACGTATTACACCGGCAACAGAGGAAGAGACCAGGAAGCAGGACTCCTTGGTGCCCCGGGGCTCCAGCCACAAGCCCCTTAGGCTTTTTCCTTACAGTACTCCCCTACCAGTCTTGGCCGATCGGGCCAAGAGTCCACCGTAAGGAACGACCCAGAAGGTAATACTGAAAGGACTGGAGGGCCCATATAATGGCAGAGGCGAGGTTGCAAAGTTTGGCCAGCAGCCAACACAGCGTAACCAGATCATAGCTGCCAAGGTTTCAGAATGCTATGTGTGACATTTTCATAATTTCAGGGTAGTTATGAGTGACATTTCAACGACTATGAGTAACACTTTCTCGCAAGCAAAATCTAGCAGTGAAGACAAGGGAAACATATAGATATCAGAAATTGCACCCATATGAGCAATGAAAAACTCAAAGGAGATCTTAAAACTGCAACAAAGGCACAGAAATTGAAGGGCGCTAACAGGAGACTTCTCCTTGCAATCCAGCTGCACAGACTATTGACACCAACTCAATTTACTAATCTGAAAGTAATCTAAGCTTTATGGGCAAAACAATATTTCATAGAGTAAACAGATTCAGTTACAGTCCACTGCTGAACTCAGTCCAAGATCTTTATTAACGTTTCTTGCACACTCACATTTTGTTAACACTCCACAGCCTTGCAGGGGACTAACTCATAGGGCCTTGAGGGCCACACAGACTCTGAGAATGCACCTCAATCATAAATATATTTGTAGTTAAAGTGAACGTTTAAAGGCTCAGGAGTCCCACCCTTAAAAACAGATTTGCATGTAGATACTAAAATAAGCTACTAACTGGGAGAAAATATCACTGGCCCAAACTGTAATGTTGACACCATATAGAATAAAATAGTGTTCTGCAGTACAGACTACATCTGTCGGAATATTGAAAGGAACTACACAAAGTTTGCATAACTTGTTCATTTGTCTTGAAAAAACTAATTAGTGAGACTTCACAATTCATGTTACTTCGGGAGAAGTGTTATTAACAGATTAGTGCTTCCAAAAGAGGTGCACGTTCAGCAGATTGATTCACACAAAAATTAACGTGTAATGTGCTCCTTTTATCAGCACAGGAAACTTTAATTTTACTATTAGCAACACTTGTTTTACATTTTGGTGCGTACCCCTCCACGAACAAAATGCAAGCACCTGACTCGATCACGCAATTGTTTCTGATAATATGAACAGCACTGTACTTACCAAACAGCACGTTCCGTGATGAAACTGCCTTGGATCAGAGATGTGTTAGCAGCACACCCACACAGCATGAATCTTCCCATGCCTAGTGACCTGGTGACCTGTGCGTGGAAGGAGGAGGCCGGGCAAGAACTGGCTCCAAACTAGGGACAGCCACAGGCCCCGGCGCGCACAGGATGAGAGCTGGAGGAATGGCGCTGCTTTGACGCATGCGTGCGTGATAAGGAGAAACCCCCACCTGTGCCTCTGACCAATCAGACCATGCATGGCCACAGGCACTCAAGGCGAGACTCCAGGTGTCACAAGGGGGAATGACACAGACCGTTCTTAACTAGAATCAGTGATTGCTAGCAGGAATTATTTAAAGTAAACTAATGCGCGACAGTCTGCATCGGTGAATACAATAATTAGAGCTTCACATGGCATTTGCGCTGGTCGCCGCTCATTGGTGTCACCCCATGTTTTGGTGTCACCCAGTGCGGTCCACACCCCCCCCCCCCCCGCACCCCCCTAGTGACGCCACTGTCTTGTATGGTACTGATGTCAGTCCTGAATGTTCAACCAACAAAGAGGTGCATCCTGGGACTTGTAGTTTTATTTTTCACAGTATTGTAAGTGTGGCGCCAAATTCCCAGAAGCGTTATAGGCTGAAAGGCCGCGCTTCCTGCCGGGGACCTGGAGCCACTTGACCCCTGCACAACGAGAGCTTTGGATACCGAATAGTTAATATGACGGTGTACATGTGTGTAGTCATATGACCCGGTGTTATCATGTAATGTCACTTCCTACTGTTTACTGCGAGCGGCAGGATCGCAGCAAAGAAACAAACAGGGGACTAAATGCTTTGCAGGGCTATAACAGGTGAGTGCGAGCTCGCTATATATGGCAGCGATATTAAGGGATTTGTCCAGAATCACAGGATGTTGAGACTCAAACCAGGAGCACCAGCTCTCGAGCCAGTAGCTCTGGCGGCTGCGCCACATCCCCCGCACTCCTGTAATACTTGTCAATTAAACTAATGCGTTATCCATGCTTGGGTTAAAGTCTTGGGAAGTAATCAACCAAATCGCAGCGAGATTGCCCGAGGGGGAGTATTTCCACATTTTGTGGCGCCTAAATGCCCAATATAAGTAAGATCGCAAAACACTGTGCAAGTTGTCAAGAGTTGCCAGAGTGCTTCCCCGACATCGGAAAATGCACGAACATTGTTACATTATTGAGTATTTATAACGGTTGGCTCGATCGTAAACACCTTAGTAAATTAATGAACATTTTAAAACACATTATTCTGTGGTACGTGAGTGCATACTTAATAATATTTGCTCTTTTTAAGGTATTTAAATAGGTCTTCCTATAAGTAACCCATTACGGCGAAGTGGGGGCCCCGCAAGTGTGAGGCACCCGTGAGGGGAGGCAGGGGGGGGGGGGGGGGGGGGCCACCGGACAACTCGGGAATCGAAACCCGGACCGGACGCCAATTGCGACAGTCGGCCTGAGACCCCCCACCTCTCCAAGGTGGGGGGTGGGGGGCGGGGGGCAGCGAAGCTCGCACGGACCTCACACAATAGATCAGCTGTTTACAATGACATTTGTTTTGCGCTTCCAATTTAATGGCGGCTGCACGCCCTCGCTGTATTTTACAATAACAACGTTTTTTTTAATTTTTTTTATGTTTGTTGTTAAAGCACCCCCATGCCGGAACATAGCTGCAAGCATGGTGGGGAGCATTGTTTTCCGGCAAGTTGCGTCTCCTATCCCCTAACGACCAGTGATGACTACAAAGGGATGTAGGGTTCCTTGGCGGCAGACAATGAAGCGTGGAGCCTTATTGCTTGCCAGCTCTAATGCCCCGGTTACTTACCGGTAATCTTCATTACTCCGAGTCCATGTCTTCCTCGCCACAGTAATTACCCATGAGCCTCCGGCTCCACACAGAACTCCAAGTACAAAAACAGCGCTCTAGTCTCCCTCTCCCTCCTCCAAGATGGCCCCCAGTGGCTCCAGCCAATCCCATAAAGGGACACAGAAGCACCAACACGACCTGAAGAACCAAGCCGCAGACATGAAGCCACCACCAGGGCCGGGAGGGAAGGGAAACTATACTGTGGCGAGGAAGACATGGACTCGGAGTAATGAAGATTACCGGTAAGTAACCGGGGCATTACCTCCTCGTCCTGTCTTCCTCGCCACAGTAATTACCCATGAGCCGATACCAAAGCAATCAGCTTCATGCAAGGAAAACACTCTACAGAAATCATGTAGAGAACACATCCAAACACAAGAGGTACAAATATACCACAGAAATATACACCTCAAGGAATCCCAGCCGACAGGACAGAGGAGGCAAAGGAAACAGAAACCCCATCCCAATCCGAAGTCGACAATGGGACCCGAAAGTATGCGGGGACGACCAACCGGCCGCCCGGCAAACATCCTCCATGGACACCCCCCAAAAGCGGCCCACGATACAGAAACAGATCCTGTGGACCGACCCTGAACAGTAAGAGGGGGAAGAACAGCAACAGAACCGAAGCCAACCGTCTGGTCGCCACAATCCAACGCCTGACAGTGGACAGTGAGGGCTTCAGGCCCTGACGAGACAAACCAAAATTTGACAAACAAAAAGTCAACCTTACAAAAGCAATGGGTGCATGAGAATAAACCAACAATGCACGACGCACATCCAACAGGCGGAGAAGGTAATCCGCAGTCGAGGAAGGTGCAGGACAAAGAAATGGAAGAACCACTTCAGCAGAACGGTGAAAATAAAAAGCCACCCCAGGAATAAACGTAGGATGAGGGCGCAAGACTGCATGATCAGACAAAATGACCAAACTGGAGTAGACCGCAGGAAGGCACCCAGTACACCAATACGCCAGGCAGAAGGAGGAGCCACAATAAACACCACATTGAGTGCCAAGAACATCAGGCCCACCGACACCAAAGGCTCGAAGGAGCCGACAGCAAGGAACACAATACCAGAGTAAGGTCCCAAGGAGGAGAACACAAGAAAGTACGGGGACGTGGCAAAGAAAACGACTCAAAAAGCTGAGCCATCAAAGGAGAAATTCGAACCAAAGGCAGGACATGAAAAGCCCGAATGGCGGCCCAATGAGCCCCGAGAGTGGAAACGGCCAAGCCCAAAAGGAAACCATGAAGTAAAATCACAGAATCCGATCAGGATCCAAGGAAGCCAACGACAGCCTGTGACCACACCCAAGAGGCAAAGAAATCCCAATGCTTAGCGTAGGACTCCAGAGTAGAAGGCCTCCGATATCGCTGAACGATGCCAGCCACAGACATAGAACAACCTCCATGCCTCAGAGAAACCCACACAAGAGCCAGGCCCGCAGACCCATGGAACGTAACACAGGTAGAGGAAGAAGAGGACCCAACAGAGGGCAAGGCACGAATGGGAAGGCCCACCCTGGGGACACAGCCAATTCCAACAGTAGGGGATATCAAGTGCGACGGATCCAACCTGGAGCAGTCAGAAGTATAAAGGAACCCTTTCCCAGAACATATGCAAGACCGCCTGAAACAGGGGAACAGGGGGAAAGGCATACAACATGCCCCATGGCCGAAGGAACGACAGAGCGGCCACCAACCAAGCATCCTCGCAAGGCATAAACGTGCAAAAGCAGCGGATTCAGGCAACAGCCCGGGAAGCAAAGAGGCCCACAATCGGAGACCCAAACAACCTCCGCCACCCCATGAACATCAAATGTGTGAGGGACAAAGACTCCATGGAAGGAAACACCAGGACAGAAATTCCAACACAGTGGACGCCGGAACCGGCAGGCAAAAGGCAGATAGCGACGCCAGGCTCGCCTCTGCCCAACAACAAAACAGACGGCTGAGGCAACTGAGGGAACGAACCCTACATCCCCCTTGACGGTCCACAAAAGACCTCACCACCCGACAGTCCGTCCGGACATGCACACGGAGACCCCGAAGAAGATCCGAGAATCCAGCAGATCAAAAAGGACGGCCTCAGCACCACGCATTTGGAGGAACACGACAACACCGACTGAGGCCAAACCCCCAGAGTCGCCGAATCCCCCAGAGCAGCACCCCAACCCCGCAGGCGGGCATCGGTAGTGACCACGCGGGTGGGAATAATCAGAAAAGGGGCGGCCCCCGGACAGATGACCCTCGTCCAACCACCAAATCAGGACCACCCACCGACATATGAACCAAAACACCCATATCGAGGGAACAGGGGACCTGACGCGACCAAATGTGGGAACATCACCGGGTACATGTGGAGTCGAGCCCATGGCATCGTCAATAAAGAGGCCGATATCACACCGTGAATCCCCAACCACAGGTGTACAGGACGAGAATGCCCCCAACAGGGGATTAACATCAGACATCAGGGACAGAATCCGTGGAGGGGAATGGAACACCATCCCCAAATGAGTCTTGAACAGAACCCTAACGAAAGCCAATCCCCGTGTAGGAACCAGGAAGGACTCCGACACATTCACGAGGAAACTGTGATGCCCCAGGACATGGAACACACTCCGGACATGTAACACCGCCATAGAAAAGAAGAAGCAGAAATGCAAGTGTCGTCCAGAGAAGGAATATACACAAATGCCCTCCCCCTGCAAGAGACCAATAAGAGGAGCCAGACCCATATTAAAGGACCCGGGAGAAGAGCAGAAACCAAAAGGCAATACCAGGAACCGGAAATGACGACCCAGGACGCAATCCGGAGAAACCGCTGAGAGACGGGATAAAACAGGCACATGTATACAAGCATCTCTCAAGACCAAAGACTCCAGGAAACACCCTGAGACACCAGAGGAAGGATCAACTGTAGTGAAACCATAACCAAATACTGGCGCGGGACGAAAGCCTCGACCTACATCAGGCCCATCACCGGATGAAGATACCCGGTGCGTTCGTACACAATAATATAGTAAGGAATACACGCCCAACCTGAACAGATCGCAGGGCACAGGAAGCACCGCATGACTGGACAACAGGGAAACAAATGCCTTCCAAAGCATCAACCGCCATAGAGGGGCTCAGGGACAAGGCGCGGACCCGAAACAGCCCGGGGGAGTCCGGGTAAACCCAAGAAGTACACCCCCTGAAACCACTTGAAGAACCCATAGGACTGACACAGTCAAATGCCAAGAGCCCACGAATCAAGTGAGGCGACCCCCAGACACGACTTGTAAGCCCAGCACGTCCCCTCCTAGAATGACCAAAAGCATGCTGGGAAACAAAGGCACGGAAGTAACCAGTACGCACAGGAGCAATGAGCTTACGGCCCAACACAGTAGTAATCGCCATGCAAAGGAGGACCAAGCAAAAGAACACCCGAAAAAGGGATCACCACCAGGAGACTCCACTGCGCAGCGTCAGCCTTCCAGGAACGAGTCCACAACTGACGCCTGGTAGCGACAGATGACCCAGCTGCCGAAACCGCCCGCCCCCAATGAATCAAAGGGAACATCAGACATCAGGCGTACATGCCGCTCCAGCATGTCCAGATCAGAAGAAGCAACCTCCCCCTGATCCAACATACAGCCACAGATTGAAAATCCATTAGCAAAGACTGGAACGTGCAAGATGAACAGGCAGCAGCCCTGACAGAAAAATGCATAGCCTCAAAAGTGCGCATCACCGCCCTATCCACTCTACGGGTAACCGGGACAGTAGAAGAAACCACTGAAACAACAGCCCCTTGAGAAGACATGCTGACCATCAAGGAATCAACCCCCAACGAGGAGGGGCAGTACACAGCAACCCCTGCAGGGGTTTCCTGTACACAAAAAACGCGGAAGGGAACGCTTGTCCAGAACCCCCAAAACTGAAGAATGAAGGGGCAATGACCCAGGTTCAGGGCGTTGATACGGAAAGAATAAAACATCAGCAAGAGGTGACACAGATCCAGGGAAACACCAAATGCTTGTGAATGTGCCCAAGGACCAATGCAAGAACGGCCCCATGCACAAAGCGTTACCAACTCAGGCCCACATCACCGCAGGAACCGGCCCCTGACACCGTAAAGCAGCAGCCACAGCAATTCCAAACATGTGCAGCAACAACTCCATAAAGGGAATCGTCCCCCCAGAAGGAGAACACACAGAGAAGGAGCCAGGATCAGGCACGGCAGAAGCATCACGCCCCATGTCCACTCGAACAAACACAGGCATAAGTGAAAACTACACGCACGGTAAAAAAAAAGGACCCTAGGTCGCTAGGCAACCGTCCCAATCACCATAACATACGCCCCCCAACAGAATAGGAGCGCATGCAAACCGGCGCGCTCCGCCTAATTATTCGTGTACAGCAAAAACACACGTCTGAGCACATCACGCCCATCGACAAGCAACAGCACACAGACCCGTCCGAAAGCAAGCGGAGGGGAAGATGAACCGTCACCGCACCCGGCCGCGCCAAGTCAGCTCAGCATGACGCGCGGCCGGGAAAGAGCAGTCCCGAAAACGGTCCCGCTCAGCAGGACCCCAGGAGCCCCTACATAGCGCGAGGTCCAAAGCGACCAAGCACACACAAACAAACGCCCCCAAGGTCCGCTAAAGCAGGACACGGAGCGCGGAGGCAAACGAATGGGGAATAAATGCAAAAGTCACAAAAGGAAATATATTGATACAGAAACAATAAAAACGACATCACATCCCCCACCGAAATACCCAAGGCCAAAAAGGGGCTGCTCAAGCAAGACCCCAGCCTTCAATAAACAACAACAATCACTCACCTGACCAGCAGGGAACACAGCACTCGGAGAAGTGCAGAAAAAAAGAACAGGTCGTGTTGGTGCTTCTGTGTCCCTTTATAGGATTGGCTGGAGCCACTGGGGGCCATCTTGGAGGAGGGAGAGGGAGACTAGAGCGCTGTTTTTGTACTTGGAGTTCTGTGTGGAGCTGGAGGCTCATGGGTAATTACTGTGGCGAGGAAGACAGGACGAGGAGGTAATGTTTAGTTATGGCCACGTACTGCAGGAGTATAATGTAGGGTCCGGCTGCGAACTATAGCTAGCCCGTGCTCAGTTTGAAAGATGCAGGGGGAAAGTTGGCACATTACCGGGAAAAGGTGCTGGACTAAGGCAGTGACCACAGAGTGCCGAACCTGGATGGCTCAAGAGACATTGGTGAGGCCTCCCCCTGCTGACTCTCTTCCACCAGCTCCGGTGGCACAGTGAAGTCCCCCGAAGGCACAGAGCGTTGAGCTGGATACGTCTTAGTAAATTGCTGTCCTGATGCAGACAAAGAATTAATGTAAAGCTCAGCGACCTCCTTGTGAAAGACCACACTCCAAATACATGGTGCCTCATGCTTCACATCCTGGAATAGTCACTCAAAACCGACCTCACACTGGAGGAACCAGGCGCAATTTGCCCCACCACCCCTGTGTCAGCCCGGGATGATACAGCTTCGCGAACCGCACCAGAGTACTTCACAGGTCTTTTAAAGACCTTTTGCTTGTTAATGAGGCTTTGATGCCCCCCCTGCTTTAGAGCCCCTGCAGCGCCACTCTGCCTTTTGCTTGTAAAATCAGGCCTCCCCCGAAATTTGACTCTAGTTGTGGCTCTGGGAGGAACATTGGCTCATGGAGCATACATAAATAGTTACTGTGACCTGACATATAAGCCAAGTGATGCGCGTTGTTGCTAGGGACGCCAATTGATTCTTTCTCAAATTAGAGTTAGACTCTCATCACACCGATGTAAGGGACCCTTCCTTCCACGTACAGCGTGTCAAGCACTTCTGGGTGTGCAGTGGAAGTCACTTCTGGGGCGGCTCTTTTCTTCTAACCAATCGCATGAGTTACGAGGCAGCGCCAGCAATGCTTCACGTTCCTTTCGGAAGAGTTCCTTAATTTGTCAATCAGTGCGGGCTAGTTATCCGAATGTATTGCCCAGCCTGGTCTAAATTAGATGAAAATGCAGAGGGTATCTGAGTGCTAAAAAACCACTTAAAGAAGGCAAGATGGGAGATCTCTACTTGATTCGGTAATGCTGGCACATGTTTGCATCTTGACTTAAAAATCTGGTCATGCACGAGCCGAAGAGGGTAATGTAATTGCTGAACTAGTAAAACTCTTCTTTTCGCTCTTAAGCACTAATCAACTGAATGTAATACAATATGATGTTTATTTCTTACGTTTTCTGATTTTATATAGGCCTGGGAGCATTAGAGCACTGTAAAATAGATTCAGCACTTAGTATGTAACACAAACGTAGAGTGAAGACCAGTCAATATCAACCAACATCATGTAATGTTCATCAATAAATAGAGCAGGGGATGGCTGAGGTGTTTCCTAAGGTGGTATGAAAGTATGGGAAGTTAACCAAAAGTGGCAAGAGAGTTTTGTGGTCCTTTTAAAGGCCACGTAAAATGAGGTCATGCGGATGTTCTGGGGAGGAAGTTCAAGAATCTTAAGGCACTACCATAAAAGCAAGAAACACTTGCTTTTGTGATAGCCTCTAATACTGGAATGGGAGAAACCACAATTATGTGTTTCCCCGTAGCCAATGGACATTCCTTTAAAACAGCTATTTATTTGAACTGCAGTAAGAATTTTATCAATTGATGCAACATGCATTTCTGCATTAAAAGATAAATGCGATTTATATGCAATCAGCCCTGCTTTAAATTGGTTAAAGCTGGCATATGTATAGCCAGTAGAACCTGCAATTATGCAGATGACTAAATTAGTTTTGGTTTACATGAGTGTGCAAGTGCTTGGATGCAAGCATGTCTGTTTGCAATGTTGTGAGAACAGTAGTATGTTCTGAAGTCCAATGTTTTTCTGAATAATCTGGATGAATTAAATCGAACAACAGTTTAACCCACTGTGCTTAATCTGTTATGTATGTTCTACCAAAGTTTAGAAAGCCTAAAAGTGATAGTAGCTTTTTTAATGCATTAGGTGGTTGGAGAAGAGTACAATTCTCTAAAAAGTGTTTGGTAAGGCTTCTGCATTCATTTTATAATTAATATCCTAAAACTAAGACACTAAGAAAAGCAGTTTTAGATTTGTTTAAATGTAATTTGTAGCCATGTTTAGCAAATCCCAAAATATGCGATTAGGGGCCAGATGTAGGTAATTTCTATTTACCGACTCTTAAATACCGAATTTTACCGATTCGGTATTTAAGAGTCGGTAAATAGGAAGGGGGCAGATGTAGGTAATTCTAATTTTAGAATTACCGAATCTGTATGATTCGGTATTTACCGATTCGGTAAATACCGGATCGGTATTGCCCATTGATTCCTATGGGCCATGAAGCCCCTAGGAATCAATGGGAAATACCGATTCGGTATTTACCGAATCGGTAAATACCGAATTCTGCAAGGGTGCAGGGGGTGTCACTTTGACACCCTCTAGCACCCCAAGTACAGGCTTGTGTGACATGTGGCACACATACATGCCCTAAGGGCATGTCTGTGTGTCGCATGGCACAGGTGTACATGCACAGATGTGCATGTTCACCTGAATTTGGTATTTTACCACCCATTTGGATTGGGTGGTAAAAAACCGAATTCTGAAGGCCTGTAGCACTGTAAACAGTGCTACCTACATCTTGGTTTTACCGAATCTGTAAAATTACCAATTCAGTATTTTACAGAATCGGTAAATTTACCGATTCGGTAAATTTACTGATTCTGTAAAATAATGGCCCCTACATCTCAAAACCCAATTACCGGTCGGTAACGGCCGAAATCGGCCGTTACCGACCGGTAATTGGCGACCTACATCTGGCCCCATGTCTGGCCAAGTGCTTCTTAAAATCATCATCTGTGAGGTAAATATTATCAGCTTGTGGCAATGCTTCTGAGTCAATTTCCTGTCAAATTGACATTACGCACGCAAAGAGCAGACCTGGATTGTTCTTATACCCTTGTGGGAGTTGACACATCTTTCTTTGGAATCCTAAAGTGGTAAACGCCATCAAATCTCTGCTTTCAGGTGCTATATTGTGACAGAAAAAAACATTGGAAATGTCTAATGTAGTTTTGTATTTTTTACGCATGATGCTGTTCATCAAAGCTTTTGTGTGAGAAGTTTGTATTGCAAAGGTGTGTGTATGACTGTTGAAATGTCTACAGTCTAAGACTATGTGTTAGGAACTAACTGGTTTGGCTATAGGAAATAGAGATTTATTCACTGGAGAGACACAAGGATCAGGCACGCCTTGATATTCTAATTGTGATAGAACTTCCCTAACAGTTTGTCTAGCTTCATGCTGTTCTGACCGAGTTTTCTGCACCTTTTTGAGTGAAGGTGACTGAAGGTGACTTTAGCTTGCTATCATTCTAATAGGAGGACTAGAACCTTAGACCGGGCCTATTTACAAGGCGTTTGATGCAATTCCCTACCCTTTTCTCTATTCTAGGGCTTATAAACTTATGTTAATGGATAGGTTCCTTAGTATTATTATTAATCCGTCCTTTTGTAAGATTGCTAGTATACTTCTAATGGAGTTATGATTATTTCGGGCCTTGTAGGCCTCGAACGGGAGAGACTCCATCTTTCTTTCTGCCTCGGCAGCTTGAGATGCTTTTAGGTCAAATGTAATGTTTTAGTTATGAGGTGTTGTTCGCTTGGAGAGAACCGGCTCAGGCTGGCCCTTATCGAAGAACTGTATTTTTCTTCGTATCGAAGACATAACATCAGGCCGGCCGGCTGAGAACGTGTCCTTGGTACGGGGAGGTACAAGAATTTGGTGGACGGCAGGTTACTGGCCGTAACTTTCCATGCATGAACAAGGTTCCATATTAGCGAAAGCATGAAGCAGTCAGTGAGTCAGTTCGTAGGCAGCAGCTAGCCGTTAGCATCATTGCAGTTAATCAACTTAAGGCAGACAGTCGCCATTTTGAAGTCCGAGAAAGACCGAAAGCTAATACTCTCTTTGAAAGATTGAAGTTATTTTAGTTGGAGCAGCTGGCGAGCTTTGACATTAAGATCAGAGCATGCAGAGTGAAGCAGTTAGTGGAGAGAATGAATACCAGACTGATAGAAACTAATTCATAAGATCGAAGTAGGAAAGTGAAGATAGTCCGCGATTGAGAGGAGAGAGGAGTAGTGCAGACAGCGAGAGTGCAGCTGACAAAACAGAGAATAAGAGAAAGGTTCCAGCGACTTGGAGGGAAACGGAGGAGACAGAGCATAGCGGTGCAGACGTGTATCCGTGACTGCAGGGGTGATCCTAAGACGAGCCAAGGCACAGACGAGAAGGGAACCCAGATGACTACCGAGTCCAGACTTTATACTCATAAGGTGACGTCGACCCTTTCTTATTAGTGTGCACACACATTCTAATCTTTCCTTTTGCTTTTCAGGCTATATGTGTTATATTGTAGTATTATATTGTTGGTGTTATTAATGAATAAAGATACCCCAGTTCTTAGCGAACTAGTGCGTGATTGTTGTTTCCTTATGATAAAGTTAACCTTTCTTCTAGTCAGATGCTGTTATGTGAACGGAGAAAATTACAAAAAACAATTTGATGGACAGAATGTAGATCAATGTCTTACATTCACCCCAGTACAAGGATCTGGGCCTAAATCCATCGTTTTTTGCACTCCACACCACCCTGGGTTAGATAATGGCTTTATGCAAATCAGCTCTGACCCTGTGCCCCATGGGAACAGTCCAGTCCAAACTACACAGCCATATCTTTCCCAGACCGGAATCAAGCATCCGAAGACCGGACCGGTTTCGAGGTAACACCTCTCATCAGCCCGGCTAGCTTGACTCCAGTGGTGTGGAGGCTCTGGGACCCATGTCTGAGCTACCCCAGTACACTCGGGGAGAAAATTACAAAAAACAATTTGATGGACAGAATGTAGATCAATGTCTTACATTCACCCCAGTACAAGGATCTGGGCCTAAATCCATCGTTTTTTGCACTCCACACCACCCTGGGTTAGATAATGGCTTTATGCAAATCAGCTCTGACCCTGTGCCCCATGGGAACAGTCCAGTCCAAACTACACAGCCAGATCTTTCCCAGACCGGAATCAAGCATCCGAGGACCGGACCGGTTTCGAGGTAACACCTCTCATCAGCCCGGCTAGCTAGACTCCAGTGGTGTGGAGGCTCTGGGACCCACGTCTGAGCTACCCCAGTACACTCAGGGAGAAAATTACAAAAAACAATTTGATGGACAGAATGTAGATGGACAGAATGTAGTGTGTGACATTGATCCACATTCGGTCCATCACCTGTTGTGTTTGCATATTCCGCCCTAAGTGCACTTGGGGATGCCCAGACGTGGGTCCGAGGCACTCCACACCACTGGAGCTTCTGTCCTCTGTTCCTGTTGTCTACCTGACCAATATTCCCCAATGTCACTGGAAGCCAAATACTGTCAACTCCCTACTCCTCACCTGGTGCCTTCGCCACCCCTTTCCCCTCCACCTGTCTCCTGCGCCCATGAGGCACCTCCACCTATCCTCATCAAAGTCTCAATACCCCTGAAGATCATGGTCAGCTCCCCTCAATTCTCCAACAAGCATGCCTGTGGCCCAATGGAAATCCTCTCTCTGGCTAGCCTGCAACTGCCTCTTTGAGAGCAGCACTGAGTTTTAATCACCCTCAAAAAACAGTGTCTGCAGTAAATCAATGGTCCCAGACTGTCCAAACCCTCTCCCACTTTGTGCCAGTTCCTCAGATTACTGATCGTCCGTGGCACTGTGAGGCTTAATACCTGCCCCTTAGAGGCCTTCACTTTGCCTCTAACAGTGGCCTTCATTGATACTCCCCCCACCTCAAAGGCTTTTCTATACTGCTTATTACCTACTGCCCCTCCCTAGCCCCACCCCTAGCTCCTAGTACTACCGGGGCCAGGGCCGTCTTTAGGCCTGGCGGGATCCAGTGCGAAAATCACTTTTAGTGCCCTTAGGTCCCATGATCGCCTCTTCGGATTTTCTCACTACCACCTGAAAAAGTGCCCCTCATCTCTCCTATCATGAGATATTGCTAAGCACAGTGCCCCCCCTGAGGTCACAGCAACCCCCTCCACAGGTCAGCGCCCAGTGCGGTGGTGTCATGTGCTTATCTAGGTTCCTGATCGATACTGTGACCTTATGCCCCTATTCGGCTATAAAGCCCTTTATTCCCTATATTGGCATAACCGTTCAAGTGCGATTTTCTGAAAAGTCATCTCTGGCCTCACACGAGCAGAGCCACAGAGCCACATTCCAGCATGACTCTCTGCTACTTCCTTTGCGACCAATTAGTGCAATGACAGAGCAGCAGTCACTATCTGATATTCCTAGATAACACTCCGAGTTCTTCAACAAGATAAAAACTTAGCAAACCTGGAAATCCCCGCTTGCTATGTTTTGATTAGTAATGGAACTCTAATGAGCAACTGATAACTATCACTTCCTAGTGACATCTTTAATTGACGTCTTATGTCCAGCAAACTTGCGTCAAACCCGGCACCTGTCAGGTATAAATATTACCAACGTTGCCTTAAGCAATGAGCGTTGCCTGTTGCTGATGCCAGCTGCCTGCATGACCAGTGTTGGTAACAACTAGCACTCTGTCGCTGCAGCCTGCTATCCTGTGGTGGTGAAGCTACTGATTACTATTATCGCCGCTACAGCGCGAACTGTGGTTCAGTACGCTTGAGGAGCCGTGCAGCCGTCCTCTACGAAGACATCCAGCCCAGCTGCCCGCGGACGCTGTCACCCCTCCTTCCTCGACGCGCTGAGAGAAGCCGCTGCATTTCTCGTGCAGAGAAATCCAGTCCCGGCGCTTCCGGTTTACCCTCGCGGGTGACTGGGATATCGAGAGAGACCCCTGAAGGAGATACCAATCCTCCATCATTCTATTCAGAGGTATGGTGTTGACTAAACCCTTAGAAGAGAATTCTTGAAACAAACCTTGGCAAAACTAACTTAACTTAAGCTACTTACTTACTCCCCCTTCTCACGTGTTAGGCTTAGGTCAGGCACACCGGGGTAGGCTTAGTTAGAAGCACCAGTTGAGTATGTTAGCCTAATGTATATATGACTGTATATATGTTTTATTACTTTTAAACCATTGTATGGCTAAGAAACCATATCAATGCTTTTACAGTTCTATTTCGCAATTCTTATCTTACTGTACGTACTTTTTATAATAACAGTTATTGCAATTGTGGCAATACATTTCTCTTGTATGAGAAGAAAGACTGTTCAATAAATGTTAACCTTTATTGATACACGCCCGTCTCTCTATTCTCTACATACCGTGAAAGTAAACTGCACTAGACTGACTGAGTGAAATCTGTGTCTATTGTTTCACACGACCCTAGAGATCGACTCTTGATCTGAGGAGCAAAGTTGTCATGTTGCACGGTTGTTGGAAAACTGAATCCCTTCTTGTCTGCGCCAAGGAAGCTGATCACTTCCTATGCAGAGAAGAAAGTTTCCAGTGACCTCTGAGCTAGTTGGTAACACAACCCAATTAAGTTTAGCATAGTCAGTGGAGGCCTGGAATATAGCCAGTTCCACGTCGATACTACTGTTTATGTTATTCCAATGCGCAGGGCCTAGTGGGAAACTAGGAACTACACTACATGGCGCCCTAACGTTTGGTAAGGCGATAAACTAACGTAAGACTTGTAGAGTAACTCAGTCGTGCATATTTCACACCCCTTTCTCCCGTAAATACTCCAATAGACGTCTGGAGTGGGTGAAAGGTTAAAATCCGCCCGACCTTAGTAGGAAGAGATTCTATGTAAAGCTCCGGTTTATTCAACGTTGAAGGATACAGTGTTCCAAAATATTGTGCATCTAATCTTTGTCTCCTTGGAGACCTACTCTGCAAACCTCGCATTTTTACAATGCCAGAAAACGGCACCTCTGGGGCCGCAGTAGATGCGACTCAGCAAGGTCCCGAACAAGCAGACCCGGATGCTATTATCATCCCGGTCCAGTTAAGAAGATCTATAACTTTAAAACTTATAGAAAACGGACTGACACCTCAAGGTGGTACAGTAATTTTCGTGATAGAGGCTCACGAATATCGGCAGACAGAGGTATTCTATTCATGGATAAACTTTCCAGCGGTAAACGCTATAACACAAGAGTTTCACTATTACAAAATAGAGGAACCTCCGGGAGAGTACGCTCCTTTCGAGGAGATTAAAATCCCACTTAAATTTCAAGAGCACCTGCTCTGGTTTAATGGCGCCCTAAAACACAATGATCACATTACCAGGCTCGGTCCACTAGGTAGACCAGGAGCCACGTGGCCGGTTCTAGCCAGCTACACACCACATCCTGACATTGCAAGAATGTCTAGAGAAGAGCTGTTAGCACAGCTAAACACATTGATAAAAATACATAGGCAATTAGTCCAATATGTAATACGGACTGCAACAGTCCAGCCAGCTGTTAATACACCACAGCTGACCCCTCATCAGGGGAACACAAATAAAATTACACCACAGAACATACAGTCATGTCTTGGTAAAACACCCGTAAAACGGGAACAAATTCCTTTCTGGTTAGCCCAGAAAATCACTCAAATAGAGGCAGTATTTCCTGATACTACCCCTATTGAGAAACACAGAATCTTGACCATCTGCCTTCCTATGGGAATCGCACCACACGTGGAGGACTGCGACACTTGGGGTACAGTCTTTGCTTCCATTTACACAAAAACACACGGTGTTCCGTCTATAGCGGTAATACCAGACGTGCTAAAACAGATTCAAAATGAATTCGGTCCAGAGCCCGCTTTAAATCTAGGTATGAAATTACTGAAAGACTTCAAGCAGGTCACGGCTATATTATTAGCCAATGTAAAGGGAGAAGCAGCATCTGTGGCGATTCGCCAGAAGTTGAGGGAAACAGATATAAAAGATCCTGTTGAGCTTGCAAAAATCATAGAAAAATGCTATGAAGAATTAGGTAGAGACAGCTTGGGTGGGAAACCAGTAAAGCCCCAACTGCTCGAAAATCCTGAAAAATTATTTATTAAAAATAATTTAAATACTCCTAAAAAGAGCTGGGATGGAAATAAACAATCCACTCCCAAGGAAAAAGTTTTCCAGTCCAGAGGAAGGTCTCCTCGACGGAGGGAAAGAACTCCGACTCGAGAACGCCAGTCTCCCCAACGGGAGCCCTCTGAGAAAAGATATAACCTTAGAAATAGGGATAATATAAAAAGACCTGATAGATATCAAAGTATTGATACACGTCCCTCTCGATCTCTTCCACAGAATTCGGAAAGAAGAGGACGGTCAGACCCAGGAGAGCACACCAAGTCCAAAGACAAGGAACCTGCTCAAAATAAGAAATCTCAATTTCAGAAAAAGAAGGTAGCCAGTATTAGAGTAATCAACCATGCCGAGAATACTGAGGACACAGTTGAAAAACGGGGAGTGGGCATTGACAATGTTGGACAGTGCAGCAGAGATCAGTATAGCGCGCAAGAACTTGATGAGTCATCTGGAGACAGTGGACACGAATGAATACATTCAGGTTGAAACTGCCGACACCAGACTTAGCGAGCCCCATAAAATATACGAAATAACATTGCGTATGGAGGGTGATAAGACTAGGAAAATTAAGGGTCTATTTTGGGATAAGCTCTCAAAAGGCTATGATATTCTGTTAGCTGAAAAAGATTGGCCCCCGGAGTTTGTCAGGGAGTGCCCTCGTGGCGAAGAGGTGATTATGCCTGCCTTCTCGAATCACATACCGATTCATAAAAAATACACATATGCAAGGAAATGGGCAGTAGCCCAGGCACCTGCATTGTATAAAAATCATGTAGGATGGGATGAGGACTCTCCGCCTCACAAAATCCAACTAAAAAGTGAACCAACTGCCCAACGGCAGTATCCCATAAAGCAAGAAGCTAAAAAACAGGTCAGGGAGATCTTAGATCAACTTGAGTACCAGGGGGTGATTGAAACATGCACCTCTCAAATGAACAATCCTTTGTTTCCTGTCTCCAAGCCAGACAATTCATATCGTCTAGTTTTGGACTACAGACATCTTAATACATGTTGCAAAACTTTTGCAGTACAGAACTCGCATAGTGCAGCCCTAATGAATAACATAGTTAGGAAAAAATATAAAACGACATTAGACATTTCTAATGGTTTCTTTTGTCAAAACATTGCACCAGAAAGCAGATACTTGACCGCTTTCTCCGCATTTGGGTCGCAGAAAAAATTCTGTCGACTCCCACAGGGGTTCAAGAACAGCCCAGGACTATTCTCAGCTAGGGTAACAGAGTTACTACAAATCTATGATGATGAAGCATTATCTTACGTAGATGATATTTATCTCACAGACGACGACTTGGATACTCACTTGAAAAGAGTGAACACCATCATACTTGGGTTCGCAGCAGAGGGTTACAAATTCAACTTTAAAAAGTCTCGAATTGCCCATCTGACAGTACTATTTTTAGGGTACGAATTATCAAGTGAAGGGAAAAGCCTAGCGGACAACTTCTTAGAGAAGTGCGCTGTACTCCAAGCTCCAAAAACGCTGAAGAATTTACAATCAATACTAGGTTTTCTGAATTTCGGAAGAACTTACATTCTAAATTACGCAGAGAGGGTTAAACCTCTCTACGAACTAATAAAACCTGATTTAAAACAAATCAGTTGGACTCAAAAACACACAGAAATTTTGAGATCACTGCAAACAGACATGTTAGCAAAAACAAAATTAGAAATACGTGACAACACGATCGATCTTGTAATCCGAGTCATCCCAGGAAGATGCGGATTCACGTACCTAACCTCTAATGAGGGAGAAAAGGTACCAATTTCAATTAAATCTCACGTGTACACACAAGCAGAAAAAACATTCAGTCGCACAGAAAAAACTGTGAACGCAGTGCAAATCGCATTAGCAAATGAAAGAGAACTAGCACACGGCAAACGGATTAATATCCTCACAGCGGAATCCGCCTTCGAGGCGCTATTCAGCCCAGTAAACCTGCCTACAGTGTCACTGGATCCAAAATGGATACAGTGCATAGATTCTCTAGGAGCGGAAGACGTGAAATACTATTTCGCCCCGCAATACGAAGAACTGAATGATTTAGAATATGAAGAAGAATATCCTCTGCCAATCGAAATCCTGCCTCTCCCACAATACGCATGTATAATCTATACAGATAGCTTTGTACAGCATTTTAATGTAGAGAGTAAATCCTACAATGCAGCATGTGCGATTATTAAAGGTCGTTGGCTGTGCGGTAAATTCAGACCGAAAGTAACAAAAACTGAATCAGTAAAGTACTGTTCCGTTCAAAGAACTGAGATCAGATCTTTAAAGATGGCGCTCGAAAATGCAGAACGCGAATTCCCCACACTTATCGTGTGCGATTCTCATTTTTGCGTCAATTCTTACAATAACAAACTGCAGAGTTGGATCGAAAACGACTACAAAGATGACACAGGTGCCACAATAAAGCATAAAAAGCTCTGGAACGAGGTAGCTCTTTTACACAAAGAACTACAAAAGACTCACGTGATTCACGCACAGAGTCTTCAGCGTGATGGCGTTCACGTTGCAGGGAATTCATTGGCTAATACAGCCACAGCGGAAGCAACTAACCCGGCTTCCGTAGCCACAAAAAAGCGTACAGATAAGTATATAGACGGGGAAACAATGCTGGCAGTAAAAACGACCGTAAAAGGCGACTGTGCAGCACTACCCGTAAACTATCCACTCAATTATGCATACATAATCGATGCAAACTCCGTTCCTTTTGCTCGAATCCCTGGAGTGGGGGATAGAGTAATTCCAAACAGGAGCAGGAGAGGCTTCCTCCTACTGGAAGCACACATGGGGTTGGGTCTGAAACACCAAACAATCAAAGCCTCTCTGAAAGAATTACAATCAGAGTACTGGTGGCCAGGAATGAGTATAGATATTCAATGTTTTGCTCAAAATTGTGAAGACTGCAACAGAGATCGCAGTAATGAACAGGCCAGTGTAGTTTCAGGATCCCTTCTAGACAGCATAAGGCGGTCTATCTGCGCAATCAAAGAAGAGAAGCGCGTCCCAGTGTACAACGTTTAAGACGAAATACACTTAAATAATGAGGCCTCCAGCGCTCGGCTGACGCTAGAACTGTTATAAAAAGATTAGCGAGTCCATATCGGCACATACGCAATTACCACGTTCCATTCTGACCAGGGTCCTGCTTTTAGCTCTCGAGCTTATGGGGAGGCCATGGCTAGCATGGGAATTGGGTTGCGGTATTCTTGTCCGTCGCATAAGTGTGGTATAAAGAAAAAACCGGGATATAAAGCAATCTATAACAGCGAAGGTATTAGGTTCAGGCGCTGGGTGGGTCAAACATTTAATAAGTGTCCAGACTAGTCTTAACAACATGCCAAGAAATTCTCTAAAAGGTTTCAGCCCATACGAACTATTGTTCGGAATTAGAATGAACGTTCAGGACCTCGATAGTCAGATGTCAGTGGTACAAAAAGAAACAAAGCAGTTTGAAGTAAAAGACCGTTTGGCTGTTTTACAGGAACTGAATAAAACAAGAAAATCATTAAGCAACATAAAGTTAAAGCAACAGCCAAGTACCACTGACGAGGCACCACCCGCAACAGCCCCAGCAAGGCCTGTCTGGATTCCAAACATTGGGGATCTAGTCAGAGAAAAGATCGCGGTTAAGAAGGAATTTGGGCCTTCTTACAGAAAAGCAGTACCTTTCTAGGCAGTCACCGGAACAAGATCAGTTGTGCTACCGCCCCTTGCTGGTAAAAAGGAGAACAGAGTCGTGTCCATCGATCTGGTAAAACCACAAGCATGTGGCCTATAATCAACAGTAGGCCCAGTGGACTCCCAAGAAACAACAGAATACCCAAACTTGCAACAATCCAAGAGGTTCAAACTGAAAGACTCATCACATTCGATCAGCCTGCAGTGCACAATGAAGGACTATGCAATAATGCCATGGAACTCGTGCCTCTTGAAACACAGATTGAAACAGTTCATCAAGAAACAACACCAGTCTACAATGATGTGGCATCAGAAAGTGCTACCGAAAGACAGATTGAAAGAATTGACAGAACTGCCTCTGGTTATTTCATCAACTTCGACAACTTCTCTGAAGATTTAAACGACCCCGAAGTGATGCCAGAAACAAAAAAGTATTCTAAAGAAAATACAACAGGACTCCTTCAACAAATCAAAGAACTATATCTGGATTCACCGTTGATTGAGCATTGGATTATCTCAGGGGTATTCATACTCCTACTATGCCTAATTTTAGTTTTAATTTTAGGAAAGTTCATAACAATTGAATGGACACAGCAAGTCAGAACATCAACCTAGTCCTGAAACCACACAGATCATCCCATGTGAAGAAAAGAGAACTGTCAACAGTAAATGTCACAGCAATTCCAATACCTGGTGGGGTAGTATGGGAGAAAACAGACTATGAGATCTACGGTCCGGTAGAAATCCTGAAGTATCCTCATCAACTAAAGGTTTCCTTAAGTGACTTTGTTACACCTAGTACATTCTCTGATGAATGGGACTTTAACAGTATTAATGACATGATGTCTGATTTAGTAATGTCAGCTAGATTCACAGATCATGATTATTTACAAGGTTCATCTAGTTATGAGCAGTTATTCTGTTACACCCACTATGGGGATCATTACTTGCATAAATCTGCACAGCCTAGAAATGTTTTTATGTATATTCAATGGGAACATTGTTCTACACCACCTAAAAGCAGTTCTAAAGCATTTTTTGAGAAATTCAAATATTTTTCAGGGTTTAACACCAGTGATGCAGAAACGTTTTATTATAAACTGTTAGATAAAACAGGAATGAAAACGATGCTGACAAATTCTAAATTGATATATTCAGAAGCATTTTATGACAAAATGATGACATTTGGTTTTGATTATTGGAAAAATAATATTGAAACGAAAACAATTTGGGGTACAAAAGATTGGCAGGTGCAAGGCTTAGAAGCACTGTTTAGAACCTGCATGATACCAGAACAAATGTTATTTTTAAATGACACTGTACACCAAACATCTTGTCTTGGCCTAGCTAAGAACAAAGACCTTAAAACACCGTCTATACCAAAGCCAATAGCTGAGAATGCAACTGCAGATAATGAGTTAGACGTGTCACACATTTTACATTTCAACAGAACACATCCTGATTGGAAAAAGTGGTTAATCTGGCCTACAGACACAAATAGCTGTCAAGATAGGTTCCTGAATAAAACACAGGGGTTAAAAATGACCAGATTAGACCCTAGATACTCCCAGAGACAACATCCAGGGATTGTAACCACATACAGTGTAGGGAAACTCTGCCTAGAATGGCTAACTACATCCACACTGGCTGAAATTAAGCAACACTTGTCTTTATTAAAAGATGGTGCTGATTTGCGCGATTTCATTCTTGGACCACGCAAACAGCGTCAAAAGCGTTTCATAGCGACCAGCATCTATGCTGCTTACAACGAGGCTTGGAAAGTAAAGCAAATTGAAACTGCTGAAAAAATACGAGAAATTGATCGTATTAATTTGGAGAAAACACTTTCTGTGGTAGACAATGGGTTAATGACTCTGTCTTCCAGAATATATTCTTTGGACAATATTGTATCATCTGCCTTTGATGTGATAGACAGAGATTTGCTAATGTTACAACATGGCCAGTCTCAATTACGCTCTATTATAGAACTAGGCTGGACGCTGCAAAATCTTCGTTCAGGCTATGTGCCTTGGCGTTTAATTAACACAACGTCATTGTTTTCCATTTTTAACCTTACTGATAAACAGATCAGTTTGGCACAGAAAGGAGCAGACTATACAATCTTGAGCATCGAGAAACTCGAGAGATTACCATTGACAATGTCAGAGAGCCCTGTCATTGAATGGATAATACACGGGATTATCGCAATTCCGATAACAACTTTCCGATTTCATAAATGCCTTGAATACATACCTGCTGGCCAGTATGAACAATTGGGTAAAGGATATATAAAATCCGAATGGAAATTACCATACACTCATTCTTGCTATAGTGACAGCGACAAAAATGTATTTCTTAGCGGTGACAACTGTAAACACTCACTAAGCGGTATACTTTTGTGTCAGGGTATTAATTTACACGGAGCATGTGATGGAAATTCAAACAACCTCTCATGCCACCAGCTAGTCACACCTGCAACTCAGATAGAGCCCTTCTTTATGCAACTTTCGAACGGGAGTTACATTCTTAGAACGGATCACAGGTGCTGTGGCCTCGCGCCCGGACTAAGTTATCTAGTACAAGTAACGTCCATGGTCAAATGCTGTATGCAAGCATTGTTTCCGAGCGGGCCTCCAGACATAGTGACTCCCCTCTGGCCTCGTCTGAATCTCTATTCTATACGAATTGATACATTAAGCAAAATGAAATCTGTGCTTTTACAGACAACAGTGCCTATAACGTCATCTAAAGAGACGTATGATCTTCTAGTCGCAAGGACGGCTACTGAGGTCCATGACCTTTTATCAACAAATTGCCCCGTGCATTTCGTACAAATGCTCGACCAACTCCTTAACATGTCTAGTGCTACAAGCATCCCAGGCATATTTAAGACAGTCTTTACGGGACTGCTAACACCCTTCCAGGCAATTTTGGGAATCTTTCCTAATTTTGTGCACTCCATCTTTGGTGGTATTCCACTATTTTTGGGACTCATCGCAGGGATTCTATTTTTGACCCTCCTGCTACGTTATGGCAAGCCTCGGCTCAGACATAGCTCCCATGGGAATGGAAGAGACAATCCTAGCAATGCGCTACAGGGACAGGATAACTAACGTCCTCGGATTGGCCAGGCTGAGAGATCTAAACATGACCTGGTTCCTTTCATTCAGACCGATATGGCAAAATTGCATTTTACCTGTGCTACGGTGTATGCTTTGCGGCGAGGAATGCGTGTTGGACATCTGTCTTTCACTTCCATCAGCAGTACCAATGGACGTCGATACTTTGCTCAGTCCAATAACGGCTCACGCATTGTGTTGTCCCCAGCGGCTACCAATCCTGATGACGGCATTCGTGGAGACTCCTGTACTACAGCCAAGTGGTAACAGTGGAGCGAGTGACAAAAGCAACATCACCCAGGTACAACGTGCTGTGAGCATTGCTGGTCCTGACTTCGATGACAGCAATCATTCTCACACCTGCCAAGTTACAGCGCTATCTAATTTGGTTGAACTATCACCTGATTTTGTAGACCAATTCTTTGCGAGCCTGTCTGATACGATGTTCTCACCCATAGAGAAACAATAACTTTTGAGAAGCTTTCCGACACACAGCGTTCCCATGAACTCTGAATTCGGCCTTCAGTTTTGATCAACAAAAAACTGCCAGGAGCTTTGGTAAACTGATTTTTCTTTGAATTGGACAATTTTTCAAATATTGACCCTTTTCCTTTTTGGCACGAACAATTCTTTGCTTAACGTAAAAACTATTCTTAGAGAACAGAAGCTTCACACTTCTATTTCTACACACATCTAGAGACATAACAACATTACACCAGCCTCTAGCACACATGTTATTACAATGCATTTTTATGTGATGATTTATCTCGCATTTCTTCTGTCAGAGATACTTCATGTGTAATTCTTTATGCATAATCGTTCATTGATTTCATATGCAATAATTTTTGAATGATTACTATGCTTTAAAAAACGTACAGTACCTAAATTCCATGTATTTCAAGTACGCCTATTTTGAATGCATTTATGTATTTTGGGGTGGGCTATGTTACACAATGTTACACATGCATCTAATTGCTTAGTTTTAGTAATTTTGATGGACATGAATTCGTGGAGTGGGTGTCATGTGCTTATCTAGGTTCCTGATCGATACTGTGACCTTATGCCCCTATTCGGCTATAAAGCCCTTTATTCCCTATATTGGCATAACCGTTCAAGTGCGATTTTCTGAAAAGTCATCTCTGGCCTCACACGAGCAGAGCCACAGAGCCACATTCCAGCATGACTCTCTGCTACTTCCTTTGCGACCAATTAGTGCAATGACAGAGCAGCAGTCACTATCTGATATTCCTAGATAACACTCCGAGTTCTTCAACAAGATAAAAACTTAGCAAACCTGGAAATCCCCGCTTGCTATGTTTTGATTAGTAATGGAACTCTAATGAGCAACTGATAACTATCACTTCCTAGTGACATCTTTAATTGACGTCTTATGTCCAGCAAACTTGCGTCAAACCCGGCACCTGTCAGGTATAAATATTACCAACGTTGCCTTAAGCAATGAGCGTTGCCTGTTGCTGATGCCAGCTGCCTGCATGACCAGTGTTGGTAACAACTAGCACTCTGTCGCTGCAGCCTGCTATCCTGTGGTGGTGAAGCTACTGATTACCATTATCGCCGCTACAGCGCGAACTGTGGTTCAGTACGCTTGAGGAGCCGTGCAGCCGTCCTCTACGAAGACATCCAGCCCAGCTGCCCGCGGACGCTGTCACCCCTCCTTCCTCGACGCGCTGAGAGAAGCCGCTGCATTTCTCGTGCAGAGAAATCCAGTCCCGGCGCTTCCGGTTTACCCTCGCGGGTGACTGGGATATCGAGAGAGACCCCTGAAGGAGATACCAATCCTCCATCATTCTATTCAGAGGTATGGTGTTGACTAAACCCTTAGAAGAGAATTCTTGAAACAATCCTTGGCAAAACTAACTTAACTTAAGCTACTTACTTACTCCCCCTTCTCACGTGTTAGGCTTAGGTCAGGCACACCGGGGTAGGCTTAGTTAGAAGCACCAGTTGAGTATGTTAGCCTAATGTATATATGACTGTATATATGTTTTATTACTTTTAAACCATTGTATGGCTAAGAAACCATATCAATGCTTTTACAGTTCTATTTCGCAATTCTTATCTTACTGTACGTACTTTTTATAATAACAGTTATTGCAATTGTGGCAATACATTTCTCTTGTATGAGAAGAAAGACTGTTCAATAAATGTTAACCTTTATTGATACACGCCCGTCTCTCTATTCTCTACATACCGTGAAAGTAAACTGCACTAGACTGACTGAGTGAAATCTGTGTCTATTGTTTCACACGACCCTAGAGATCGACTCTTGATCTGAGGAGCAAAGTTGTCATGTTGCACGGTTGTTGGAAAACTGAATCCCTTCTTGTCTGCGCCAAGGAAGCTGATCACTTCCTATGCAGAGAAGAAAGTTTCCAGTGACCTCTGAGCTAGTTGGTAACACAACCCAATTAAGTTTAGCATAGTCAGTGGAGGCCTGGAATATAGCCAGTTCCACGTCGATACTACTGTTTATGTTATTCCAATGCGCAGGGCCTAGTGGGAAACTAGGAACTACACTACAGTGGCACCAGTCACACGGCCCTAAAGCCGGCCCTCACCGGGGCCACTCCG